>NC_141091.1:23555838-23960838 GCF_041138505.1 Cibotium barometz
TCACATAGTTTGGGTCTTCCTTGGTCTTTTGAGGTAAGCTACCAAAACTTTGCTTTATTTTTGTTTTTCTTCTTAATTTTATGTTTTTTTGGACTTTATGATTTTTAAATACAAATAGTTCGGTATAGTTTAATAAGAGCATAAGGATTTTTATGCTCATGAGAAAAGGTGAAACTTGGCAAAGATCAAATAGGTTTATGACATATACCTACCTACATACAAGCACAATCTTCACAAAAATAGGTGCCAATATACGATGCGAGTTATATATGTATGTATATGTATGCATGTTATGTAATACATGTTATTTTTAGTAATCCAATAATCCATGCTTTAAGTTAGGGCACACTGGGTGGGTAAGAGGGATGGATATATATATATATAGAGAGAGAGAGAGAGAAAGAGAGAGAGCTTTATAATTGTTATGGGCTACCACACCTCCAAGAGGAAACTCTACACATTCACCTAAAGGATGAGCAATAGATCACAACTGTCATAGGGTACTTACCAATGCTTCGAACTTGAGTCCCTTCCAAGCTCACTTGTTAAGCTCCTCTAAGCTCCACCACCGTAGAGTCGCTCACACCGTCGCATAAGGCAGTCACTCTCTCTCTCACTCTCTCTCTCACACAAGCATAAAAGAGGAACAATGCTAGAATGCTCTCGCTCCTTCAGTCTCTCTCAAGACACAAGGGAGAGCTCTCTATAGCATAAAGGGGATTGTGTCTTTTCATTTTATGAGAAAATGCCTTATATACATTTGGCCCTTATTCACACTTGGGCACCCAAAACTTACTTATTACTAGGCCTTGGGTGGCCAATATCTCATAATGTACAACTTTTATAGTGCCGTTTCATGACACTTATTAATGTCCTCAATTGGAGGATCATGTTTGTTAATTCAAAATGGGATTAACATCTCCCCCTTCTTGATGTAGGTTCTGTCCGCAGAACCTATTACCGAGGTCTTAAGACCAGGTCACCGAACTCATGTTGGTAGAAGTTCCTCCTAGATTGGAGCTTCTTGAGTGTACGTTGGAATGTTGAATGTGATCTCCAGAAGCCTTTATTAACCATGTCTTCGAAAGTGATATGCATGTAGCCTGGAAGACATCAAAGTTGGTGGTAATAAAACATGATTCCCTTATCTGAACTTCAGGTGTTCTACTTCATAGCCATCATAGGGCTCCTTTGGTTGGTCTATCCAGCACCACCACCAATTTCAAAAATCTGATGCTAGCTACAATAGCAGGGTTTGGAATTCTGCGCCATGCCCTGATCCATGTAAGTATCTTTTGTCTTTGTTCCTGAATGTGTGCAAATGTTGCTGGTATAAAGATGGGGAAGTTGTAGCACACATGCGAGTCACGCCTTTTGTCTTCCTGAAATTCCAGCGGTGTCCATCTTCTTTTAACTAGCATGTATAATGGATTGACCCGCAGTGTTGGTGGCGTGCTCATGTACACTTGGCTATATTCTGGAATTGCCAGGTACTCTTTTCTCCAGTCGGGCTTAATTCCAAAGTCTTCTTGTCGGGGGTGCTCTTCAGTGTGGTGACTATGGTGGCGTAGCCACCTCTTGTGTACACAAGGTTTGCTTTTCGCCACCTGCAAAAATAGAGCTGATCATAAATGTAACGATCCGTATCTCCAGCAAATCAGTTAACTGAGGATTGGCCAGCTTTGTGTGCTTTGCCACATTCACCCATAATGTGCCCTCTCCAGCCCCACCAATGGAAGTTCTAAGTCAGGTCGTGGGGCACGGAGAGGGTATGGTACATTATACTGTTTTGTTGGAGTGATTTCTAAATATGCTTCTGGCATGATTCGACATGTGGGCTCAAATGGAATGATCTGCATGAGTACCTTGAATATTAACTTTGGCTTCAAAAGAGGATTGCCGCACGTATGAACCCCTCAAACTCTGCAACAACTGCTGCTGACAAAGAATCCAAGATGGTATCATCAGTAAATACTTCAAGATTATCTTGCGGGATGGTGTGTCGTACCTCTTAAGAGTGCCATGTTGAAGATGGGTAAGGTGCCAGTACCTCCTCGGAGGCAAGAGTGTTAGTGGGAAAATCTATCTCGAGAGGATAGAAAGATGAGAAAATGCAGTCAACCTGAGAGGTGTTAGTAGGTGGCATTTTAGGATATGGGTTAAGTAGCTTACTAGCGACATTAGAATAGACAAGGTAAGTTGATTTTGAAAATGAAGAAGAAGGTTCTTCTTGACCTTGCGCTAGGGGGTGGGTGGCTAGGCTTATGAGACTTAATAAACTCCCGTAAGTCTGGAGTTTCTTCTTCATTTATAGTGGGATACTCTATATGGGTAGCCTCAAAATTGTATTGTACATTTGTTAGCATGGCTTCTAAATGTTTGTAGATATTAGTGTAGAGTTTTAGAATGCCAAAAGGATGATGTAGAGTGGACTGGTGAGTGTTATATACCTCTAGCCAGCCATGACTTATAACCCATTGGTAACTATGTGCTACTACTTCATAGTTGGCGGGCGTCTCTGGAATGTCATCTAGGATAAACAGGTCTGATTTTTCGACACTGTTGTCCAAAATTTTTGAGTTTTAGAGAATGTGACACCAACTACGAAGGTTTAGCACGATAGGATATAGAGGGTAGAAAAAGATGTCATGGGGATTAGTCAATATACTAAGTCTCCCCTCAAAATTCCCATGATTACGATAGGATCAACGTCTCTTTTCGTATTTTGTTTGATTACCGAGCGGTTGCTTCCCTTGCGTGAGCTTCGGTAATCTGTTGGAGTCTTTGGGCCACTAGCCTCTGAGTGTCTTGTAGTTGTTGTGTAAGCTGTATCACTGTCTCTTGGTGTGTCAACTCCTTTCTGTGTGCTTCTGTCTGGCTTGCACTTATTGTTTCATTAAGAGCTCTAATCTTTTTTGCATGAGCCTTATTGGTTTGTTCCCTTTCATGTTGTAGATGGTTTTCCCTCTCCTCCTCTATTTTGAGCTGTGCTATTAGCTGCGTGATTTGGTATTACAATGCTTCTTCCTTGGCCCTAGCATTGACTTGGAAGTCCTATACTTGTTGTGCATGAAGTGTCGTGAGTTCCTTTGTATGGGTGACTTCTTTCTGGAGCTCCAATTTGGCGTTGAGGTGAGCATTCTCCTTGATCCTTTGTATTATTGTTTGGTTTAAGAACATGTTATTATTCTCCAGGGCATTACACCTCTTCTCCCGCTCCTCTGTAGCTTTCAAACTCTTCATGAAGACCTCTTTGTGAGTAGTCTCAACTACTTCCAAGTTTGCTTTTAGCCTTTGTACTTGTGTGGATGCATCCTTTACGTGCTTCCAGAGGGCAGTATTACGGTCGTGAAGCATATGTGTGGTCAGGAGGTGGCACCACCAAACCTTTTGTTCTTGCTCCCACATTGCATTTGTGCTTGATTCTGTCCCCAACTCTGTTTGTGGTTGGTTGAGCAGCTTGTCAAGTCCTTCCATGGTCTCCTGCAAGAATTGTTGATAGTCGATGTTCTGCACAGGGAGGCCAGTTAGGGTAGTCTTTTGTCATCTTCCAATCTTCTCCTCTTGTTTGGACCTGATGGCTCTGGATTTCTCTGTCTTTTACTTCTTCCATGGGGGTCTCTGGTTCCTATACTGGGGCTGTGGGCTGCTTCCACATCTTGTCTTTCCATAGCTTGTATTAGCGTTGCTTGTTCTAGAGCTGTCTCTATTGGTGTGTCTGCTAGACTTAAGTCTTTGAGAGGAGATAAGTCTGTAAATATGAGTTGTGCTGGGCTTGTTGGAGGAGTGATTTGTTGTTGGGGTTCCTGTGTGGTATGGCTGAGAATATTTTCTTTTAGTGCCTCTTGGTAAGTGTAGATTTCTATGGCCACTTCCTCCTCTAGTCTTTGTGACTCAGCAGCAGCAGCAACATCTGTAAAGCACTCCCCTCATCTTCTTATCCGTTCTCTTCTTGCGATCTTTCTTCAAATCTGCTTGATTATATCCTTGGTCTCCATCAAGATGGCTTGCCCTTCTTACACATCTTCAGTTGTTAACTTGGGCTGGTCTGGTGTAGCAGTGCCAACTGCATATGTTCCTCTGGTTCGAGCTCCTTGAGAGGTCTTTTTGCTACGTGATTGAGAACCTATGTGAGAAGGTATGGGTTACATATTTTAGATTGGTGGGCTTTCAAGTAGTTCTCCATCTCCTTATATAGATAGTATGCCCAATCTTCTTCTTTCTCTTCATGTACTTTTTGCAATCCTATTGAGACCGACCCTATTGTATGTGTCTACTCACTTTATTTGCATCATCAAAGACATGGCCCTGCAAGCTTTCTCTATAGCCTCATCTTGGATATTCTCATACTACTCGGCACCATTCGAATTGTATGAGTTCTTCTTGAACATGGCCTCCAGAGGCATCTTGTCAATGATGTGGTGGTGGACCCTGGTTGCAGGGCTGGAAGTTGTAGAGCCTCCATAATTAGTTCCTCTGTGATGAGGAGTTGCTCCGTAGTGCCGTCTGCCTTGGTGATTCATCCTCTTTTGGTCCCCTTGTCGTAGGTCTTTAGGTACTCCGCACAGAGATCCGTGTCCGTACTTCGAGGGAGTATTTGCGCCATCTTTCCTAGACTGACTTTTTCCAGTTTTACTTTAACTTCGGCCTCTTCTAGTATTTTGTAGACATTCTGAGCTGTGGTACTGGAGGGCTACCTTTCCATGGGATGTATGAGCTTCCTGGCTGATGATGGTCCCATGAAAGGGTTAGGCATAAGGACCCAAGAAGTTCAGCTTTAGTCACTGTGTTGCCCTTCTTCTCTGACTAACTGGGGATCCAGTAGCACTGCTGGCTTCAGTTGTAGCTGGGGTCTCAAACTCCGAGGCTGACATTTGTATCAGGCACATAGGATCAATCGAATGACTGTTGGGGTTGATATCTTCCTTTTTTTTACATATAAATTTTATGGGGAATAGGTTAGTTTAATCGAAGAGTTCATTAGTGTAGGAGCAATCCTCTAGCGTGTTAATAGTCAGTTCATGGGGGCAAGGTAGGAGTGAGTACATGAATGTGCAAGTCGTGAAAAGGTCAGGCATAAAAAGGTGTGGCCGTGAAAAGGTGTGGCCGTGAAAGCACAGGTCGTGAAAAGATCAGTTTCCGTGAAAAGGTGTGCCCGTGAAAAGTTTTGGCCGTGAAAACACAGGTTTCGTGAAAACATAGGTCGTATTTTTAATCATTTGATTATGATTGTTTTTGTTATATGCACATTATGTGTGCATATACTAGGAGGCTAACCCACATTAGACCTACCATTTCACACTATAGCTACATGCTATTGGATTGGAGTTATACCTCTTGATGGTATGGGACATCAAGGGAAAGATATGATGTATTTCATTATATTTCATGTGTGCATCCCTTGGGCTCGAGGGTGGTTGGGTGGATGAGTTTATGGCCTGATTTATGCATGTTTATGCATAACAATTATCTAGAGAGATCTTAGGGTTTTAACAGTGGTATCAGAGCAATCTCTAGTTAATTGTTGTTATTTTTTCTTTTTTATTATAGTTTTTTTTATCATTTTTTGAAGTAAATTTTAAAATTTACTAAATAAAAAATATTATTTTGTTGATTTGTGTTGATGATTTGCACGTGGATCGTCAATATGGCGATTGGAACGCATGTTACTACTATTCAATGGACGAATCGACGTTGCGGGGGAATTCTGTGAGTTTAATGCTATTTTTTTCTATTTTTTGTGGTTTAAAATAAGCATTAATGAAAATTCTTATGAAAATACTGCATATTTTATCGTGGATATTTTTGGTAGAATGGATTCCCTAAATTTCTAGAATTTTTAGGAATTTTTTTCTAATTTTTTAATTTTTTTAGCATTTTCATGGTTAAAAATATATTTTTTATACATTTTTGCAGGTTTTTCCGCGGGTATGCGATCAAATTTATGTCGATTTTCTGCTAAAATGCAGTAGGGGGCAGCATGTTGATGCATGAAATGCTCTCCCGTGTGCGTGGGACCCTCTTTGCCTCTCAAATCTGATTTTTCTCTTCTATTTTCCTCCTGCCCGTGTGAACTTCTCTTAATAGGGATTTTTTAATTAAACATTAATCATAATTAATATTTAATTATGATTAAGCTTAGTTTAATTAAAAACTTTAATCAAAAGATTAATCTTCCTCTCTGTTAACAGAGAAGAAGGGGGTAGAAAGAGAGTTGAATGGAGAAGGAGGGGGTAGAGTTGAATGGAGAAGGAGAGGAGAGAGGACTCCCTCTCCCTTGTTTCTCAACAGGCGCACACCGGCGGGGGGAGGGGGCTACGCTACAGCCCACCGGGCAAAAATTGCCCCCCCAAAAAAAAATTAAAGCTTTTTAATTATTGCATTTTCGATGCCCAGCTTTTGTAAGCTTGGGTGTTTCTGGCTCTTGAAGGACGATTTTCTCTTTGTGCCTTCCCTCCAACGATATCTTACTCAACTCCTCGCCCCAATCCTTTGAGAACTCATCGTGTACCTTAGTGACCTCAAGGTACCTCAGTCACTGGGGATCCATGGGTTTTCTTCGTAATATAGGGCATTTCGTCGGGCTATATACCGTTTCTGTTTTGCCACCGTTTGAGGCGTTGAGCACTAGTACGGCTTTGTGCTATGGTACCTTCTGTACTTGATGTCTCCTCTTTTGATTCCTCATCAATGGTATGCCAATTAAGATAAAGGTTGTGGGGACAGTTCCAGATTCCAAATACTGGGTTCCCCTAGGCTGCATCACATCAATGGTGGCCAACACATGCATCCAGTTTTCACTGAAGTCTGGAGGAGGAAGTGACGCATACATTTTCATTTCCTCTTCATCCTTGGGATCTCCCTCCGAAGGCTAGCATATCTATATAGAGGTGGTCCGTTCTGTTTTGTGATCGAATCGTTACCGAACAACTGCCCCTCCATGGGGTGTGCTTTCCATGTTCTCAGATCAATCTTTAAGATTTGTGAATCCCTACGTACATACACATGATCCAAGGCCCAACCATGCACCAATTTGGATTCCCTCATGAAGGTCCTCCTCAATATTATGTCATATGAATCAGGTTGGCACAGGAAGTCCATGACCACGAATGTATGATGATAGCAAAACGTAAAGAGTTGAGTTTAACATTCTCTAGAAGCCCAATGGGCCTCGAAGATGTTCCGTCAGCCATTTTAACGATTAGATCTGTTTTTTTAGATCGGGTTTTCCCCAATTTTCCCAACAACGTTTTGTGATGATGCTAACCCCCGCCCCACCATCCAGGATAGCCAGTGCTGCCTGGTACCCATTATGATGAATCAAAATTGTAGCATTTGTGTCGTCGCTTTCGTAGAAGCATCCCAGTTGATTAACTAGTATCTTAACGACTGGGGTTTTCCTTGTATGTCTCAAGGTTATTTCTACCAGAGGTGGCAAGGCCTCATTTATCGTATCAGCTGGCTTTAGTCCGCCTTCTACCCATTCTTTTACGTCTGTCCATAGGCTTGGTGAATTGCGTAATAGTTGCCCTAATGGCATTTGTACAGGTGTGGATAGCACAACTGCAAGACTTCCTATGTCTCTGGGTTCTTTGGAGATAGAGGGTTCTTCCCATGTATGTGTCTCGTATTCCTCCATGGGGAAGGAATGGATGGACTCCCCCAACCCATTTTCCTCAAACATTCTGGATAGTGTGCTTGCTTGGGACTTCTCTTCTGTTTCTTTCAGAATTGGGGTTGACACATCCAATTCCCTATCCCGGGTTGGCTCGTTTCGTGGATAAACTGTATCCCTTACCCGGTTGGCCCTTAGCTTGGCTTCATGAAGCCATTGGCACTCTTCAACTAAGGCCCTGGCATCTTCGAGCTTTCTTATTTCCTCATCGACATTGGGGTATTCACCGACCCCCTTAGGAGTTGTTGGTTGCTCTTTTTGTTCTTCTTGGTCCGGACCTTTGTGATTGATCCTTTGATACTCCTCTTCCTTTGATTGGGTGGATCCGATGTCAATTGTATCTTCTTCGGATCCATCTTGGATTTTGACCCTTGTGTCACCCTTACCCACTTTTTTCACTCTTCTTCTGAAGGCCAGTTCTGGAAACACGCGCATCTGCTTGGTTCTTCCCCTTGTCTCCTAATTGAGCTTGAGCTCTTGTTAGGACATTGAGTGGTGTGATATTCCCAGGTTGTACACTAATGGTTCGAATGGTGGCCTAATTTTGGTAGTAGAAGTTGAGCCACTTGCGCGGTATAAACAATCCTTGATCAAATTATCAATTCCACATTTAGTACATGTTAGTACTGGCATGTCATTGGGTGGAGCCGCCACTTGTGGTTGATGTGTATGAACCATATTCTTGTTTGGGCACTCAGTGACTCGATGCGGCCTTTCGCAGCCAAAGCATTATAGCAGTCCTCTTCTTAGATTCAAGTTCATGTCCTTGCCCTTCCATTGTACCGTGGTTTGAAACATAAGTACTGGCGTGTTATTGTATAGGACGTAATATTTCGGCGTAACCTCAGACGTTTCCTCATAGTACTCTCCACTAAGTTCTACTTCCCACACCATGTCAACATCTTTTGACAGCTCTTTGATCACTACTTGATTGATCCTAGCCTGTGGTGGTTGTGGTGGTAGAACTAGTGGTGGCAAAGGTGAAGTGTCTTGTACCCGGAACATCCCCCTAGGTAAGTAGGAAGAGTTGGGTTGTCTAGCAGTAGCGGTGATCTGTACAGGTGGTGCAGGTAAAGCCAATGGGGCTCTAAGTGCTGGTAGATGTGCAACATTTTGAAATCTTAGATATCATTACTCCCCCCCTTCCTAGACCTCGTCCCCTTCTTATATTGGCTCTTCTAGGTATTTATGGTCCATGGGATGGTCTAGCCACTGTACCTTAGAGTGACTCTCCATTAGTCGCCTCTGTACGTCTTTGCAAAATCAGGAGTTCCATGTCTTGTAGGAACGTAGGGTGATTGATCATCTTCTCAATATCCTTTTTGGTGTACAGACGATCCTCTACTTTACCCACCGCCATGCTTGCTAGGTTACCCTCCTCTTCTATGGTTGTAAACCCTTCCTCCGTTCTGGATTCCTCATTTATGGGTTCCAAGTTTGGAATTTCTCTCTCACTTCTCCCCATAACTATTTCTGGTTCCTTCCCTTGTGGCTGGAGTGCGTTAAAACTTCCTGTTTCCTTTTGCTTAGCTCTCGCCCTTTGAGTGTCGATCTCTTGTTTTGTGTAAGCTCAATTCTCGTAGGCTGTCTCGTTCCACCTCACTCCATTTGAGGTCTAACTCTACTTCCTCAATGGTGGGGAAGAATATTTAACCCATCCTCGTCGCACTTTCTATGTCTCGTCTTATTCGGGGGGTGCTAGTATTTGACAACCTAGAATTCGACATTTGTATGGGCACTTCTTATCGTGGACCGAGTCCAGCACATTGGTTGATGGACCCATGCCCGCCGCAGATTGCACTTCTTCGTCATGACTGGTTTGGAGACCAAAAAATCCCCGGGCGATATCAATGATACCACTAGACCTAGTTGGGTAGGGTGGTTTCTCCTCTTCCCTAAATCCAACGTATCTCAGCCCTTCTTCCATGGACTCTTCGCTACTAGTTTCAATAGTGGTCGAGTTTCTTACAACACTCAGGTGTGTGCTTGCGGGACGTCCTGATCCCACACTTCTTTGATAGGAAGATCTTGGGTGATTCGGTGCACTATCGTCAGGTGTAAGATTATCTTCGATGAGTTTTCCATATCTTAAGTGCATGTATGTATGATTTGATAAGCTATTTGTTGTCAACCCAATTTGATTTTGCTTCCAATTCTATCACTCTGTTTTAGAAGCCGTGAAAGTGCAGAGAATGGTTCACGATGTGAAAAGTCAGAAAAGGTTCATGGCGTGAACGTTATTATGCACTTTCACGTGCTTAAAAAATTTGCCTTTCGGGCCAAATCCCCTCTCTTTGATATAGGTTACCCTCCTTTACCGACCTTTGTGGCCTTGGTCTCACTATTTGTTGGATTCGACCAACCCGTGAATCTGCAGAGAAGTTTTCACGTCATGAACCAGAAAGGGTTTCACGCTGTGAACAATTTCAAAAGGTTTCATGTGGTGAACGCTTTACTGAACTTTCCCGTGCTCAAAAATCTTGGCAAACTTTACAGTGGCAGAGGTGTCAAGATAAGGTTGCCTATTTTTGGCAAGGCAATCCTGTGATTTTCAGCATTAATTGTGACACTCATTTTGCAAGTGATTCACGGCGTGAAATTGCAAGAAATGTTTCACGGCGTAAACTTTTTTTGCACTTTCACGTGGAACTTCCCACATCGAAAGTTTATGATTTTGGGTGCGTAATACTTATCCAATTGATCCCAAATTGACTATGCCCCGCCTAAAGAAGGGAATTCAAGTTCTTGGCACAGTCAATGGTTCCTTATGTTTTTTATTTTTATGAATTTTTGAAAAAGAAAAAAAATCGAACACCAACTTGTTCATTCACATTGGTGCTTTCAATGATGCAAATATCAAAATTAACAAGAACAAATAGTGAAGCTCTATCCTAAGACCACTCCACCACAAACATACACAACATCACAACCAATTTCTCATGATTTCTTCCTACCACACACATCTTATCCATTCATTTTCCACACAATGCACTACGAGAATGCAAGGGCAATAATGAATCCTATGCAATGGGAGCTGAAACTCCAAGAGGATGGAAGAAACAAAGGTGCAGTGGTGCCAAAAATGTTATGGGCTACCACACCTCCAAGAGGGAACTCTACACATTCACCTAAAGGATGAGCAATAGATCACAACTGTCATAGGGTACTTACCAATGCTTCGAACTTGAGTCCCTTGAGGCCTCCAAGCTCACTTGTTAAGCTCCAACCTCCACGCTATCACCATAGAGTCGCTCGCACCGTCGCATAAGGCAATCATTCTCTCTCTCACTCACTCTCTCACACATAAAAGAGGAACAATGCTAGAATGCTCTCACTCCTTCAATCTCTCTCAAGACACAAGGGAGAGTTCTCTATAGCACAAAGGGGAGTGTGTATTTTCATTATGAGAAAATGCCTTATATACATTTGGCCGTTATTCACACTTGGGCACCCAAAACTTACTTACTAGGCCTTGGGTGGCCAATATCTCATAATGTACAACTTTTATAGTGCCGTTTCATGACACTTATTAATGTCCTTAAAATTAGAGGATTATGTTTGTTAATCCAAAATGGGATTAACAAAATAATCCCTTAGTTTGTATGTGAAGATTGGAGAAAATCACACGAGGGATTGTACATGACCAAGCAAAAATATGTAGAATGCAAATTATGTATGTATGTGTATGCTTGTTATGTTATACATGTTATTTTTAGTAATCCAATCATCCATACTTTAAGTTTAGGGCAGACTGAGTATATATATATATATATATATATATATATATATATATATATATAGAGAGAGAGAGAGAGAGAGAGAGAGAGAGAGCTTTATAATCTTTTAGTATGTATGTGAAGATTGGAGAAAATCTCATGGGGATTGTATACACAAATATTATAAAAAAATATTTTGATTTTTATTTAATGTTTACTATTTTATAATAAAGAAAATTAGTTTATACTCAATGTTCCACTCCTTCTAATTGAGTACTTGATGGAATTAGGTTTATGGCAAGAATTGTGGAGACAGGTAGTTTGAGGTGTCCTCTTCAGACCATTTCCTTGAATGCTCCAAGAAAAAGGAGAAGAAATAAAAAATAGTAAGTGCACATGAGTCAAGGGATAGTGAACCTCATTATTATAATGCAAGGGTGCATAATGAACTACATGTAATACCGGTGATGTATTGATGCAAGAGACTCATAGGATTCTTGCAGAAAACGATACCTTTTCTACACAAAAACAAGCACCAAAAGAAACTTGACGCATTTGCCCCAATCTAGCACTAAGAGGTCTCAAATTGCCCTGGGTGGAGATCAAAGGATATCTAACAAGAGTGCTAGAAGTGTTTGCCATGAGATTACTAAAAATAAGACTCTTTTGAAAGAAATAATAAGGGAAATGACAAATGGACTTTATTATGCGATGTCATTGGCTAAAAGTTTGAGACTTTTACGAGAAGGTACCGATGCTTCATTGCTAGAAATAAGACTTCTTATAATCTCCTTATAATGCAACTAGAAGAGTAACATTTGATGGAGCTAATGAGCTGTTGGAATTAGGGTTAGGGTTGCAACAATGCACACACACAAGATAGAGAAGCTTGAGAGCACACAAACTCACTAGATTAGAAACAAATGGGTGCCAGATACAAAAGATAAGTACACAACCCAAAATGAGTAGATAAGAGGGTGTGCATACGCACAGGGAAAAAAACCTCCTAGTAGTGAGGGAAAAAGTGCCCCAACGGTCCTAAGTGTGTTCACACACATCACTACCATATAATGCTACAAATCCCCCCTGGAGTGATGATGTGAACATGTATAGGGTATAGCCGATCAATCCTAAAAAGGCAGTAAGCTCAAAGTTTTATGAAAAGCTTTGAACTTTTCACAAGGAAGAGACTTCGTGAATAAATCTGCCATGTTGTCATGTGTAGGCACATAGACCAAGCTGATCTGTACTGCAGAGAGTCTTTCCCTGACATAGTGGTAATGTACCTCAATGTGCTTAGTGCGAGCATGACACACTGGGTTCCTCACAACTACTAATGCGCTCTGGCCTGTCAGTGAAAATCGTAGTACTAGATGACTGTCCAACACCCAAATCAGCTATAAGACGTCTAAGCCAAACACACTTAACTATAGCTATAAAAGCTTCCCTGTACTCAGCTTCACAGCTGGAAGTGGCCATTATAGGTTGCTTCTTATTGAGCCATGATATACATGCATCACCAATGCAAAAGTAAAACCCACTAGTGGACACTCGTGTGTCATAACATCCAGCCTAATCTGAATCACTGAAAGTATACAGCTGTTATCGGGTCCCGTTGATGAGCAGCATGTCATCAATGTATAGAACAATGACAAAAAATGTGTCCTTACTCCTCTTCACATAGAGGGTACTCGGGTACTCTCTATTGGACTGTTGCAAAAATCATTTGCAACCAGGTATGCATGACTCTTCTCATACCATGCTGTAGGAGCCTGCTTAAGGCCATAAAGAGCCTTTTTCAACCTACACACTTTAGACGCTTCTCCTTTCACAACAAAACTAGGAGGCTGCAATATATACACCTCCTCATATAAATCACCATTCAAGAATGCAGTCTTAATGTCCAACTGATGTACATTTCACCCATGATGTACTGCCAAAGCAATGAGACACCTAATGGTAGTCATACGAGATGTGGGTGCAAAGGTCTCATCATAATCAATGCCCTTTTGCTGGGCATACCCCTTTGCAACAAGTTTGGCCTTGTAGCGATCAATGCTACCATCTTCTTTGTGTTTTAACTTGTAAACCCACTTAGTACCAATGGCCTTCTTGCCATGAGAGGTAGATTTGTCAAATACCAGATGTCATTCTTAAGTATAGAGTTATACCCATCCTGCATAGCATGCATCCAATGATCATCATCCTGTGCTCCTCAAAGGAAACATGTTCCTCCTCATTACATAAAGTAGAAATGAGAACATGATCCACATGAGAATAATCTGCATGATGAGAACCTGCACAAGTTCTGCAAGGAGCTGCCAACTTGCTATCCCTCAATGTTTCTAGTACAAGCCATGTTGGCATATGCCTAGATTCTTCTATGGCTGCTCTGTCCTCATCCACTACATCCTCAATAATTGCCTCATCAAAAGGTTGATTTTGCACCTGCAAAGGCTAAATTTCAGCACTTGGTTGAGCATTCAATTACTCTACATATGGCTGCCCTCCATTAAACAAAGGTAGGAGCGAATCAAACATGTCCTGTGAGTATACATTCTGTTGTTTTTTGCATGAAAGCATGGGATGAATTAATTTTTTGACAAAAACATCTCTACTTACCAAAATCCACTTTGAGGCCTGATGATGGTAGAGTCTATATACCTTGCTTTCTGAACTATATCCCACAAATATGCATTTAACTGACTTATCATCAAGCTTACTGCATTGTTTCTTAGGCACAAGAGCATAAGCAAGACAACAAAAAACACGCAAAAGAACCACAGAAGGCTTCCTTCCATGCCAAGCTTCATAAGGAGTTTTAGACTGCAAGGCCTTGGTAGGGCATCTGTTCAACACATAGTTTGCATACATAGTTGCCTCTAACCAAAAACCATGAGGTAAATCTTGGGCTTTCACCATACGTTGTGCCATCTCCATGAGAGACTTGTTCTTCCTCTCAGCCACACCATTTTGCTGAGGTGTGTATGGCACTATACATTGATGCCTCATGCCTTTTTTAGCCATATATGCATGAAATTCCATGGACATATACTCCCCTCCTCGATCTAAACGAAGGGTGCCAACTTTATATTCACATAGATTTTCAGCTATGGATACAAAATGCCTAAGCACATAAAAACCTCTAACTTCTGCTTTAATGGATACACCCAGCTAAATCTGGAGTAATCATCAATAAAAGTGACGAAGTAGAGATATCCCCCCCAATAAAAGTGACGAAGTAGAGATATCCCCCCCAATAGATGGTGTCCTCATAGGACCACATACATCACTATGTAAAAGCTGTAATTTCATAATAGCTCTCACAGATCTATCCTTTGGAAATGATGCCCGATGCATTTTACTAAGAATACACCCCTCACATACATGTCTAGCAGGGGTCTCAAGAGTTGGCAACTCAGACACCATATCATGCCTTTGAAGGCATAACAAACAGCCATAATTCAGATGGCCAAATCGTGCATGCCATAATTCTGCATCACTCATAACACGAGTCGTGGAGACTGAGCAAGCATCATGCTGCAACTTCTCAAATACATCCATCTTGTATAGGCCATGAAACAAGGTACCTGAGGTAATGATAGAATAACCATCATTTCTATCCTGAACTGTACATTTGTCATCGATAAATTTCAACATCAAGCCTGGCAAGGCTAAGGCTGAAACTGACAGCAAGTTCTTCTTAATGCCTAGCACATATAAAACTTTAGAAAGAGTAAATGGGCCCCCATTTGTAGCAGTGAGCACAACTCTACCAACTCCTTTGACAGGATGTGAGAAACCATTTGCACATGTGACGGTTCTTGCACTTGGGACAGATTCCAGAGATAAGAACAAATTTTTTTGTGAAGTAATGTGCTTACTAGAACCATTATCAAAGTACCAAGCATCCAATTCTACCACCACTGACATGCATATATCATGAACAAAAGGGTCATAACTACAATGCACAGTCCATGCCCAATCATCTTGAGCAAAACTCACATATTCCTTCTTCTTTGCACTTGGTGCAGATGCATCAGCCACACAACCATACCCGATTCTTTCTTTTTCTCCTTCTCTAGCCTTTTCTTGCACTCATTTCTGAAGTGCCGTAGTTTCCTGCAATAGTGACACTTGCCCTTCTTTTTAGGCTTATCACCTTCTTTCTTTATATTCTTACCTGAGGATTCTGATTGTGGCTATATAGCCACCATGTGAAGAAGCTTTACCTTTCCCTTTTTCTGGCTGGAAATAAAAGCTTGGTCACCAACTCGCATAACAGATCCTTTTGCCTAGACTGCTCTTGTTGCGAGAGTACTGAAACCAGCTCATCAAATGTAAGGGCATTTGGATTTCCCTTCATCATGAGTCTAAGGGTAGAGTCAAAACTCTGATAAAAATTTAGTAATGCATTGAGAACTGTGGGTTCCAATGTACTATCAGGATATATCTCATCCATAATAGCGAGTTGCTTCTTAAAATATTTGATCTTGGTCAAGAAGCTGTCCATTGAGTCTCCCTCATTCATGTGCTCAAACTCTAACTGTTTGCGCAGATATGCAACACGTGCTTTATTGTGCATCGGGTATAATGGAGCAAGTGCATCCCATGCCTGTTTTGAAGTCTTACATGACTGAATATGAGGAATAATGCTTCGCTTCATAGAAAGTGCAAACAATGCATGTGCCTATGCAAATAATGAGGTAGTAGTGGTGTGCCTTGATGTAGGTGATGAGGGTGTAGTCAAGGGTTGTACTGAGTGATCCAAGGATTCTATCTTCTTCTGTGGGGGGTAGATGGTGAGAGAGTAATTGCACCATGGAATGGAGCTAATGAAGATGCGAGTATATTTGATGAGAGAGATGAGGTAGATTGTCTAAGAGTAGTAGTAGATGGTGAGAGAGCAATGATGCAGGCTAAAAGTGTATTAGTAGATGGTCAGTGGAGTAGTGGCAGAGGATGAGAGTGTATTAGAATTTGCAAATAAGGGTGATGCAACTACAATGTCCTTATTTTCTTTCCATGAAGAGAGAGAAGTATCATTTGCTACTATAATAAGAAGAGACAAACTTAGCTCTCGAATTGCCTTGGGTGAAGATCAAAGGATAT
Organism: Cibotium barometz; assembly: GCF_041138505.1. NCBI lineage: Eukaryota > Viridiplantae > Streptophyta > Polypodiopsida > Cyatheales > Cibotiaceae > Cibotium > Cibotium barometz. The sequence continues at coordinate 23,572,342 of NC_141091.1, forward strand.
TTAACAAGAGGGGTAGAAGTTTCCGCAGTGAGATTGCTAGGAGTAGGACTCTTTTGAAAGAAATAACAAGGAAAATGGCAAGTGGAGTTTATTTAGGGATGTCATTAGCTAAAATTTTGAGACTTACAAGGGAAATGGCAAGTGGAGTTTATTTAGGGATGTCATTAGCTGAAATTTTAAGACTTACAAGAAGGTATCATCGCTTCATTGCTATAAATAGGACCTCTTATAATGCGACTGGAAGAGTAAATGAGGGTAATGCAATTACAATGTCTTCCTTTTCTACCCCATGAAGAGCGAGGAGTGCCATTTGCTAATACAATAAGAAGGGAGAGTATTAGAGAAATTCCCTCTTATGTATTTGATAAAAGAAAGGGAGGGATTTTGTCTATCCAAATTGTTTGTATTAGAGTGTTAGCAAGCATTAGGAGTAGCTTAATCTTTCAAAAAATTTCTTAAAACCATCAAAAAACCCTTGAATTCGACTAATTTCTCTTAATGGACTGGTTTTGTCACATTAAGGGTGATTAATCTTGTTCAAGAGGCAAAAATTTTAGAAAATGTGTTTGTTGAGATCTAAATTAATCATGTGAGTAGTCGAAATTAGTTTTTTGGAGTGTTTTGAGAGCATCTAGACGTATCAAAACACCTAATTACATCAATTTCTTCATCACTTGGAGGAATTTGACTCTCTTTGCTTAGTTTTGCCTTAAAAGAGGAGACCAAAATTAAGAGTCTAATTAATCTCCTATTTTAGATTAAATTATACATTTTTTGATGCACATAGATTAGCATTCCCTTGCTCTATTCAATGATGTGCTCAATTGTGTGAATTAATCAGGGATTAGTAGTTAATTAGAATCCTTGATTAGTATAAAAGAGGGAAAGATTAGTGAAAGAATTAATTTTTAATTAATGCTTAATCACTTTTTTACATATCTCATTAAGGCTAATGAGCATTCAATGAGTAGATGCTCATGAGTTGTAAAATTGTCCATTTTGGGGATCATTTTATGAAGGGTGTAAAGGGTGTCATAAAAAGGTTGACTTTTTTGATTCCTACTTACCTTTTTGGAAAAATGCCCGTATCTCCTTAATTTTAAATTCAAAAAATATCCCCCCAAACAAGGAAATTTGTATTTCCCACTAGACTCCCAAAAAATAAAATGAAAAAATGGTTCATGCCTTGAACCATTTCTACACTTTCATGGCCTAAGGTTTCACGCCCTAGGTGTCCGTGTCCAAAAAATCGAAAAAATGGTTAACGTGTGAATCATTTTCTGCACTTTCATGGCTTAGGATTTCACGGCGTGAAACAAGGTTTACGCCCAAAAAAAAAATCAAAATTAATTTTCCATGAAATCCAGTTCATGGCGTGAAACCCTAAGTGTTTCGCGGTGTGAAACAAGGTTCACATCCAAAAAAAATCGAAAAAATGGTTCACGCATGAACCATTTTCAGTACTTTCACACCTTAAGATTTCATGGCATGAAACAAGGTTCACGCCCAAAAAATAATAATAATAATTAATTTTTCATGAAGTTCGACTCACAACGATGTGAAACCCTAAGTGTTTCACGACGTGAAACAAGGTTCACGCCCAAAAAATGTTGCCATATATATAGGCAGTGATGTGTGTGAACACACTTAGGACCGCCGGGGCACTTTTTCCCTCTTTAGGAGGTTTTTTCCATCGGCTTGTATATACGCCCATCATTTTAGGGCTAACTTATCTTTTGTACATTGACACAATCTAATACACTTTGTGTTGTGTGCATTCTTGCTTCTTCTTCTCCAAGCTTTGTGTGCTTTCCTGCAACCCTAATTCCAATAATTGGTATCAGAGCAGGCATCGGCTCCCAGGGCTACGCCGCCAGCACCCTCCGACTCATGTTCTCCGATTGAGGTGAGTTTTCACTAGCGCTTGCAGGTCCCTATACTCTGCAAATTAAGCCCATAGGGCTTAGCGTTCTCAGAATTTGCATCTGAGGTCGTTTCGGGCTCCGTTTTTGCATTTCAAGTTCTGCACAAATGTTTTCGTCATTTTCTACAGAAATTTCGACAGTGCAGTTTTCTGCAAAACAGGCATACGTGTTCTATTGTGGACCGTGCTACATAGCACAAGTTGTCTTCTGTTCAGTCTTTGCTTCATTACAGGTAGCTTTTGCATCAGCTTCAGTCAGTGGCCATGGCTGATATAACAGCAATGATGTATTTCGCATGTTGTCTGCTGAAGACAAACTGGATGGAGACAGCAACTACCCACTTTGGGCATACATGATGCAGCATGTTTTGGTTGCAAAAGGAGTGTGGAACATTGTGCAGGGTATGGATGTACATCCAGGTTCTGTGGATGTAGGATCTGTTGAGGATGTTGCAGGTTCTAGCAGCTCTACTATTGCTGTTGTTTTACCCACTGCTGAACAAGCTTGTTGGGATGGTAAAGATGCGCAGGCTCATGCCTTGATTGCACTTTCTATCAAACGTAACATCACCCCACATATTCGTTCAGCTAAAACAGCAAAACAGGCTTGGGATATTCTAGCTGGTTTGTATGCAGGTCGTAACGAGGCAAAAATCTCTTACCTGCGTAAAGAGCTAGAATTGAAGATTATGCAGGAAGATGATGACATGAATGTTTTTCTTGCTGAGATTAAAGATCTCAAAGAACAATTGATTTCTGCAGGTGAGATTATTCTTGATCATTCTCTTGTGCAAACTGTTCTTGATGCTTTACCTGAGACATTGAGACATATCAGACTTTTGCTTCCACGTGGAGACTTCTTGCAAGAAGCGCAGTCCAGGCAAAACAGGGCCAGGCAGCGTGCAGTTGATCAAGCATTTATTGCTGCCCAGCAGCAGAGAAGAAGTGGTAAGGCAGCCCCTTCCACTGTTTCTTCTCCTATTAGTAGGTCTGCAACTTCTTCTCCTTCCACAGGTAACAACAATAAGTCTGAGAAGGCTCTTAAAGGCAAGAAAAAGGCCAGGTGCAACTATTGTAAGGCAAATGATCATGTCATTAAGAATTGCCCTAAGCTTAATTCCAACAAAAAAAGGTTTAAAAAATCAAATTTAATTTTTCGTGAGAAGAAAAATTTTGCTTCACGCCGTGAATTACACCTTGCTAGTTCACGATGTGAAAGGGGGTGCGTCATCAAATTTAATTTTTTGTGAAGTTCGGTTCACAGCGTGAAACAAGGTTCACGCAAAAAAGAAAGATTTAAAAAATTCAAATTTATTTTTCTATGAAGTTCGGTTCACGATGTGAAACGCTAAGTGTTTCACAGCGTGAAATACTTGCATTTCACGACGTTCTTAAAAAAATCCGCTTCACTTCGTGAACTGCAACCCTGCTAGTTCACGATGTGAAAGGGGGTTTATCGACCCCAAAAAAAAGAGTATGGAAAACACCCCTGTTTGGAGGCTCGTATCTCCTAAACCGTGAATCCAATGAAGGCGCTCTATGCCTCATCGAAAAGTTGACATCGAGCTCTTCAACTTTGGTTGAGCCGTCCGAAATCAAATCAATTGTTTTGACCTCAAACCATATTCGGCTACTTTATGATGACTAAACGACAAAATCACGAATGACTCAGGGAGACAAAGTTGCAATACTCTCTCATACATAGTTTTTTAAAATTCCTTTTGGAACACCCTTAAAAACGTGCTACGAGAAACAAGAAAAAAATTCTCAAATTTTTTTTCGTCTTGAGACAGTGATAGAAAATAGGTTTTAGGACCTCCTCTTCCATCTGGGAAGTTACTAACATGCACTTTTTCGTTTACGTGTGTATAGCGCCTAAGCTCATTAGCGGGGTGATGAACGGACACTCGTTTGACCCAACAAAGAGAACACCAGGCCTCTTGAGTCAGGATGTGAGAAAATATAAAAAGCAAAAAAAAAGTGTGCTTGCTCATTAAGGAGCATTTAGGCAATCAGACATGGCAACGATAGAGGGATTGCTAGGGATCACACAAGGACTGAACCCAATGGCTGACATCTTCGAGCCATTGAGATCTATGCCCCAAATGCACCTCCCAATACCATTGGCCATGCCTATAACAATCGTGTCATCAGGTTTTACACCCTTTATCACTTCAATCCCACCGAGCTTTGTTCCCTTACCTAACATTCCTACAAAATCCTATAAGTACCAACCCTTTCCAACCCCTTGAGGCCCACACTTTGGACATACTGACTAGTCTAGGAAGGGGGTTGCCCAAGGACTAGTGAGTCCCTCCCAACAAGATCACTCACATACGGCCTTAGTGACTCATACAGAAATATGGCCGTACAGATTTCCACCATCATGGGCAAATGCGACGGGACAACATATCCTATTCAATTCATACAAATGTTTGAACAGCAATGCAAGGCCTTTGGAAACCCAAACTGCCCCACTAAGGTACATGCATTGAACCTATGCTTAGAGGGCAAGGCTGGTTGATGGCTCATCACATTGATGCCGGCGATCAAGACCAACTTTAGAACCTTGAAAACAGCCTTTATCCATGGTTTTTAAAGACAAGGTAATCGGTGGAGTGCAGCAAAAGAACTCTATTCAATGGAGCGTAAACCAAACGAAACCATAAAAGGCTTTATCTTGGATAAAACTCTTGGACTCATGATGTGAGTTATGGGAAAAATTAAACAATTTTCAATTGAAGAGAGTTAAAGAAAAATAGCTTACACAACTTGATCATTGTATCCAACCCGGAAACATTCGATCAATGTTGTAAAGAAACAGTACGTTTAGATGACAACATGCTGGAAGATAATCATGCTACGAGGTGTTCCTCATCTAAACCAAGTGAAGCAATGGCAATAATAAAAAAAGATTGATCTCGGAATTGTCATTCCCCGAATGACAGACCAATCAAGAAACCAGAACCCACCTAACCACCCCAAATTGAAAATAATGATCATATGACATATGCGGAACGCAAAAAGCAAGTTCAAAAGAGTATGCTTAGCTTGGCTGAATGTCTTACAGGATCACCGGTTGTGATTGAACCTAACAATGCCAAACCTAAAAAAGCAACCAAAATACAAAAAAGCAACCAAAATACAAAACCCAGAGGAGTACCGCTTCCCCTTTCAAGAGGAAGACATACTCTTTACAAAAGAGTCATTCAAGACAGATTGCATGAATTATGCAGTTGAGAAGAGCACATGAGGAATTCGATAATTCCCTTACCAAATTAAAGCAGTCTCTCAAAACCTCATTTGGAGGAATGCTCTTCTCTCATGATGAAGCCAGCATAACATTAGCACTTGCACCTTTAAGGGCTCAACATGAGTTATATCAAGACATAAAGAGCTCCATAGAAGAAGACTGTGAGGATTCGCAAGTTTCCAAGCAGACCTCATTTGGAATTATCAGAGGAGCAAGTGTGCCAATGTACACATTGGGTACTCTTGAAAAAGTTGAGAGCCAAAATGAGGACGGAAGTGAATGGGAATATGAAACCGAAACGGGATCTAAAGCTGAAACAAAAACTGAAACATCCATGGTTCCTCTTGAAGATTCTATCATGATATGGTTGGATTTCCCTATATGCAATGATGTTAAGCGTAAACACGCATTGATTAGCCATCGAGCTAGTCATAACAAATAGACACTTGGGTATTGGTGGAGATGTGGAATTTACATTCCATGTTACCCTAGATTCCCTCGAGTATGATGTCGTCCTTGGTGGAACTTGGATACGTGACTTGTATTCAATTGATGAATCCATGCAAATAGTCACCTTGAACACTTGTGTAGGCATTGTACAATTGCTATGGGAGAAAGAGACCTTGGAGGAGCTAGAACTTCCAACATATCTTACTGAAAAGATCCCTAAGATTCTGGCTGGATTGGAAATTTTAAATAAAATCACCACGGCTTAAACACAGCTTTATCCAACACGAGAACACAATCTCATGACCCTCGAGCTATGGGAATTGTTAGTTCAACCAACACTCACGACTCATCCTGAAAGAATTCCCTTTACACAAGACTTGAACATGCCATGTTTGGGATACTTTGAACATATGATGTATATTGAAACTAATCCCCTTACTTGCAAGTTTTTTGTGGTTGAGTATGTGTTGGAAGTAAATTTGATATTGGGGCATAAATGGACTATTGATGCCCAAGCACCACTGTGCTTTGCTAGCAATAGAGTCGTCATGATGGTCAACAACAAAAAGTTGACAATACCATACTGCAAGGAAGAGGATCCAACTTTAATGGATTTCTATGATGATGATACGTAAAAGGTTACAAGCCTCTTCCACAGAAGTCCCTCTACACAATGACCTACCATATGCACCAATGGCCGACTCCAATAAAGCATCTACTCCTTCAATGGATTTCTATGATGATGATACGTAAAAGGTTAAAAGCCTCTTTCACACATAAGCCCCTCTACACAATGACCTACCATATGCGCCAATGGCCGACTCCAATAAAGCATCTACTCCTTCAACCCATTCTCACCAACGAAGTTTAAGGCCAAAACCTCGCAATCAATAGCTATTCTTGAAGAAGTCCCCCCGCTCTCGCGCAACCATCTATGTCTAACAAGGAACTCAAAGGAAAAGCCTCAGAGCCTATGTCTCTTCATCGACAAACCCCACCAAAGGAGACAACCGCATGCTTGAAAGCCTCATCATCGACAGCTACTCCACAAGAGACTCTAGCCTCATCATCATAAAAAATACCCATGAGTCTCAAACCTACACCCTCAGCACCAACCAATGTGAAGGAGGTCCTAAAACCTTTCACTTCCACCAAAAAGAAAAATTCATCAAGATAACACAAATCAAGATATCTTAATGGTATCAAAATGTGGGTGGAAAAGTAGCTACTTGTTGTTGCTGAAGGCTACTACAAAGGTGCCAGTCGAATTTGGGTGCCTCGACAGTCAAAGCCTCAACGCAGCACTCAGAGGCCAAGGAAAAAAAAAGTACTCCACAACACCGTCCACAAAAGCCTATGCAAGTTTCTCAAATAACTCCACCAAGTCAACAAGTGTGGGTACCAAAAAGATTACTGGAAGCACAAGAGTACTACCAAGGAAATACCAACGTTTGGATTTCCAAGCGCATCACAAAGCCCCCTAAGCCTGCACAAACAAGGAAACCTCAACACCAAACCCATCAGCCACCAATTTATAATATTTATCAAAGATGGGTGCTTGTGCATGTGCTTCAACAATGAGGATACTACGATGGTAATCCCATCATATGGTTCCCAAAATTAAATAATGTGAAGAAAGCCTCACCGTCGACTTCAACCCCAATAGCTTCACCTAAAGTTCAACAAGAATGGCGACCCAAGCAACACCAAGCAAGTCATTTATCGATTGCAAATTTGTCCAGATACAAATGCATGCTTGCTACGTGGTGGAAGGTTGTTGTTGCAACAGTTTATGGTTGATGCCTATTGTAGTGTTGAAGAGTCACGGTTATCTTGGCTATGCCATAATAATAAAAGTTTGCATTCAGAGGTTTATAGTGGTTTAGCAGAAATGATTTATGCAAAAGGAAGAAGTAGAAGTGGTATTGTATAGGAAGGACAGTGGGAAGCAGAATAAAGTTATCTTCTAGTTTTACTGGTGGGCCACAACAAATGTATCAGCTTTATCAGGATGCCATGGCAATTGTTCGTTCAAAGGGCAAGCCTGATTTATTCATTACTTTCACCTATAACCTAAAGTGGCCAGAGGTATTAGATGCTTTACTCTTGGGGAAAAGTGCATGTGACTGGCCTGATTTGACTACTAGAGTATTTCACCAAAAACATTCAGATATGATGAAAAATATCATGAAGAAGGAGCTCTTTGGTAAGGTGGTTGGATATGTGAGTGTCATTGAATTCCAAAAAAGAGGATTGCCTCATTCACACATGTTATTGATCTTGGATAGTGCCCATAAACCTAAGACTGTCCAAGACTATGACAGATTAGTATGTGCCGAATTGCTTGACAAGCAAATGTTTCCTACTTTGCATGATGTGTTGCAAATGTTTTCTACTCTGCATGATGTCGTGTTGCATTGCAATATCCATGGGCCTTGTGGGCCATTCAATCCAAGTGCAGTTTGTATAGATAAATTGTATGGATAAAGGGAAATGCACAAGGGACTATCCACACACTTTTGCACAATAAACTATTATGGATGAGAGTGGTTACCATGTGTATATGTGTCAGAATGATGGAAGAATTGTGGCAGTGAAAAAGTGTAATATTGATAATAGATGGGTTGTGCCATATAACCCTTATCTTTTAGTCACATATAATGCTCATATAAATGTGGAAATATGCTCAATAATAGCAGCAGTGAAATATCTTTACAACAAGTACATATACAAGGGGCATGACAGAGCAACAATAAGATTTAGCACTGTACAAGGTGGTGATGTTAATGCTGCTTGCATACTCAATAATATTGAGAGGTATTTGGATGCACATTACGTCTCTACATCAGAGGTGTTGGGGTAAAGGCACTAATGCCACCCTGGTACAGTTAGTACACTTAAGTACAGTTAGTACTTTTTTATTGCTACGTACACTAAGTACGGTGTACTTAGTGTTGTAACCTTATCCATTAATATAAAAGGTTGACTGTGTGCTTGGGGAGGTACACACATACTCATTATCCCCAAACTCTTGACTTCTCTCCACTGTGTGTGTCGGTGTGCTCCTCCTCTCTCACTCTCACTCTCAACTGGTATCAGAGCGATGGTGGCGGCAACAACCGCGGTCGCAAGAACGTGTGCGGTAGGAGCAGCCCGGCTTGGAGCTCGAGGTTGGTAGTGCACAGATCTTGCAGGTATCCCGGAGCGGCTATGGAAGCTTGAGAGAGTGTGTGTCGGCGGAGTGAAAGTGGCATAGATCGGAGCTCAATAGAGCTTGTTGGAGAGCTGATTTTCAGCTTGGATTGGGCTTCATTGATTGCCCATATTGCCTACTAAGAGCAGGTTTATGTATGTGATTGTGGGGAGGTAGCTCGCAGCCATACCGGAGCTTGCTTGAGCAGTGATTTTCAGCCCATATGAGCTGAATTTTTGGACTGTTTTCAGCCCATATTTTGCCCCCACTTCAGCCCCACACTGCGCCATAATCTCTGCAAGTTGCATACAGCACTTTGGCATTGACCCGGCATCCAAATTGTATGCTGTTTTTTTTGCATACGGAAGCGGCGTCTTTTCATACAGAAAGCGGCGTCTTTTCTGTATTTTCTGCGCTATTGGCCTTAGATTTGGATTTTGAGGCTTGGAAGACCAAGTTTTGTGGCGTTCTTTTATACAGCAGGTATTGCAGGTGCTTTTCTCTTCCAGATCTGCACTCCCTTCTCCCTTTTCCACAGGTGTACCTTCTTCTTCGTGTGTGAGCTGCCAAAGCTCTACTCTACTCACAGGTGTTTGGACTTGCAGTTGAGAGGTTCTCATGCTGTTGGCTTGCATTCTACAGATGTTTACACACACATACATGCAGGCATGGTGAGCATTGGCTCTATGTATGACATTGTGGGTTTTGTTTGCTCTATGTGAGCAGTGTCGTTGCCTACGACATAGAAGGTACAAGTTCACGGGGTTAGGTTCCAGGTGTATGTTGCAGGTGTGCTATACATTTGGTTGCAGTGTTATGCTCATGAGTGCTTGTGGATAGCCTTGAGCAGTGCTTGGCTTGCCATATTTGGTTTGTGCTCAGATTTGTTGGCTGTTACGCCATTCTTTGATGCCATGGTTATGCTATTTTGTGAGCAACTTTGACAGACAGGTTTTATGATATGTATGGTCATATGAGGTGCTCTTTATGAGAGCTTGCAGGACATAGTTTGCAAAGATTTATGTATGTATTGAGTGCGCTGTTTGTAGCTCTTTTGTGAGCTGGCAGATTGACTTGGTTATTGTGGGTTTTATAGCCATTTTACTACCGGAACTCTGGTAAAATTTTCCCAGGCAGTTCATGCGCATTGAGTAGCAGGTCATTTGGCGATCTAGGGACAGATTGCATGTGCACTCTTGGATTGCATAGTGTGGATATTTCTGTTTAGGTGGGAGATTCAGTGCAAGTGCAGATCTTAATTGTTCCGCTGCAGGAGCACAGTTCAAGTGCAAGCTTGCACTTGGTTTGCAGGGAGTCAGGCACCCATATTTGGGTTATCTACTCAGTTTGCTGATTGTAATGGCTTCATCATCGGAGTCCTCACTTTTGAACATCAAGAAGTTGCAGGGTGCTGCAAATTATCCTATGTGGAAGAAGATGGTCCTAAATGTGCTTATACTCAGGCAGTTTCATGCTCCTATAGTACACGAAGGTGTAAAGCCCGAAGGCATGTCTGATGATGCTTGGGCATTGGCTGATCTGTCTCAGCGAAGTCCATAATTGAACTGTCACTCCATGAGAGTGTTGTTTGGAATGTGGACAGTGAAACTACCGCCTGGGGTGTTTGGAAAAAGCTACGGGACACATATGAGCAGCAGAGTGCAGCCTCTAAGATATATTGGTTGCGCAAGTTCTTCAACTTGAAGATGAAGGAGGGGACTTCCATGGATGCACATCTTAATGAGTTCAATTCTATTGTTACTCAGCTTGCGAATCAGAAGTACGTGGTGGATGATGAAACCAAGGGTATGGCACTCTTGATATCTCTTCCAGAGAGTTGGGATACTTTCACCACAGCTGTGACGAATGCAAATGCTTTCATAGGCTTCTCAGATATCACAGGACTGATTTTGCAGGAGGAGCAAAAGCTGAAAGCTCAAGATGCAGTGAAGCCTAACAATGCCTTGAATGCAAGAGGCAGAAGTCAGCAGAGAGGCAAATCCCAGGAAAGGGGAAAAGGTAGGAGCAAGTCCCGCTCCAACAAGGATGTTGAGTGCTACTACTGTGGCAAGAAGGGACATACCAAGAAGCAGTGTTTCAAGCTTAAGAATGATAAGAAGGACAAAGCCAAGGAGAATGATGCAGATGCAAAGGCAATAGTACCAGTAAGCAAGGGCAAGAGCAGTGTGAAGATTGAGGAACTTCATTCTACACACGGTTATGACAGTGAGGGAGATGTCTTATTTCTCTCTACCTTGGATGCTCATGCTCTCCATGCAGGTGGTCTTGCAGACATGCACTCTTGGATTATTGACTCAGGTGCCTCGTTTCATGTCACACCTTACAGAGAGTTGTTTGTGAGGTATGCAGGGGGCAGTAATGGAGTCGTTTTTCTGGGAGATAATCATGCATGCAGTATTGTTGGCATTGGAGATGTCAGGCTTGTGTTTGCTGATGGTACTCAGCTCATGCTCCATAATGTCAGGCATGTACCGGAAGTCAAGAAAAATCTGATTTCCACTGGTATGTTGGATGATGAGGGATTTGTGACCAGCTTTGGTCATGGCTGTTGGAAGGTCACCAAAGGTGCCCTGGTTATTGCCAGAGGGCCCAAGGTAGACACAATGTATACCCTTCATGCCAAAGTGTGTAATCATACTGATATTCATGCCACCGAGCTGCCGAATATTTCAATGTGGCATAGCCGGTTGGGACATATGAGCATAAGTGGAATGGAGCAATTGGCTCGTCTTGGCTATTTACCGTCTCTTAAATTTTCTGATCTTAAGTTTTGTGAGCATTGCATATATGGTAGACAATTACAGTGCCCTCATAAGAGGAGAATAGGACATAAGGATGCTCAGCTTGAGCTTGTACATACAGATGTGTGTGAGATGCCTAGTCCATCACTTGGAGGTGCACGGTATTTTGTCTCCTTTATTGATGATTCCACACGTAAGGTGTGGGTGTACCCTCTTCGGTTGAAGAGCGATGTCTTTACAGTGTTTCAGAAATGGCTTGCTTTGGTTGAGAACCAGACAGGCAAAACACTGAAGGCTTTGCGGTCAGATAATGGTGGGGAGTATATGTCTAAAGCATTCAATGACTTTTGTGATGCTAGAGGTATTCAAAGGGAACTCCCTGCTCCTTACAGTCCACCGCAAAATGGCACTGCAGAGCGCATGAATAGAACCATACAGGAAAAGGTCCGCTCTATGATGTCACATGCTGCTTTATCTTATGGATTTTGGGCTGAAGCTGTTAAGACAGCAGTACACCTCATAAATAGGTCACCGAATAAGAGACTGGATGGCGGAGTGCCAGAAGAGCTTTGGACAGGAAAACCTCCGTCCTATAAGCACTTAAGGGTCTTTGGTTGCACTGCGTACGTGCACATACGCAGAGAAGAACGAACCAAGTTAGATCCTAAGTCTCTAAAATGCATATTTCTTGGATATGGTGACAAAGGTGAGATGGGTTACCGCCTATGGGATCCAGTAAATAAGAAGCTTATACGCAGCAATGATGTCTTGTTTGACGAGTCATGCATGTTTAAGGCAGACAGTAAGTCTTCTGATGCTTCAGACATTGATGTTGATGACTTGGAACACCCTGTACAATTCAGGCAGCCTGCTAATCAGCCACTACAGCAGCGTAATCAGCCTTTAAATGATGCTGCAGCAGGTCAAAATAATCAGCCAGCAGTGGCAGAAGATGTCCTACAGGACATGCCACCTTTGGAAGATCTCCCAGGCATTATTTTGCCACCAGATTTGATGGAACAGCCACCTGTTTTAGGTGACCAGCAGGCTGGACAGCAAGACCCATGGGTTCGTACTTCACGGTGATCTTCATGAGGAGATCTACATGCAGCAGCCAGAGGGTTTTGCAGTCAAGGGCAAGGAGTCACTTGTATGCAAGTTGAAAAAGAGCCTTTATGGGCTGAAACAGGCACCAAGAGAATGGTATAAGAAATTTGATACCTTCATGAGGTCCCAAGGTTTCAGGAGAAGTGATACCGATCACTGCTTGTACACAAAGAAAGCTGCAAATGGCAGCTTAATCATTCTCATTTTATATGTGGATGATATGCTTATTGCCGGTAAGGCTCGTAAGGAGCTTGATGATCTAAAAGGGAGATTGCATGAGGCCTTTGATATGAAGGACCTTGGTGATGCAAATCACATACTGGGCATGCGGATACGGAGAGACAGGGGACAGCGTCTGTTGTATTTGTCTCAGACAGAATATATTGGCAAAGTGTTGCAAAGGTTTCACATGGAGGGGGGGAAGACTCTTAGTTCTCCATTGCCTCCATATGTGAAACTCAGTGCAATGGACAGCCCACAGTCAGATGTGCTGACAGGGCTGAGATGGCCAAGATTCCGTATGCTTCAGCTTGTGGCAGTCTCATGTATGCTATGGTTGCCTACCAGGCCTGATATTGCGTTTGCAGTGGGAGTGGTTAGCAGGTATATGGCAAATCCAGGCAAGAAGCATTGGGATGCAGTGAAAGGTATTATGAGATACCTGAAGGGCACACAGGAGTTGTGCATATGCTTTGGCAAGCAGGATGCAAAAGTGCATGGTTATGTTGATTCAGATTATGCTGGTCATCCAGATAACCGGAAGTCTACTACCGGTTATGTTTATACATTCACAGGAGGTGCAGTGTCGTGGGTATCAAGGATGCAGCAGTGCATAGCCTTGTCCACCACAGAAGCTGAATATATTGCAGCCACAGAGGCATGCAAGGAAGCCTTATGGCTATCTCGGCTAGTGGGAGACTTGGGCATTACAGGAGATATCCCATTGTTGCATTGTGACAGTCAGAGTGCTATTCAGTTGGCACACAATCCTGTCTTTCATGCAAAGACGAAGCACATAGATGTAAAGTATCACTTCATCAAGGAGGTGATAGATGATAAGCTGATTCAGCTTGTCAAGATTCATACGGATGACAATCCAGCAGATCTGTTGACAAAAGGCTTGCCTACAGAGCGGTTTGCACACTGCCGATGTTTGATGGGTATAGGATGAGCCTTACTGGGCCATGTACTCCATTGTGTATATGCTGTATTTTTTCTCTTTTTATACTTGAGGGCACATTGCCTTTAAGTGGGAGGTTGTTGGGGTAAAGGCACTAATGCCACCCTGGTACAGTTAGTACACTTAAGTACAGTTAGTACTTTTTTATTGCTACGTACACTAAGTACGGTGTACTTAGTGTTGTAACCTTATCCATTAATATAAAAGGTTGACTGTGTGCTTGGGGAGGTACACACATACTCATTATCCCCAAACTCTTGACTTCTCTCCACTGTGTGTGTCGGTGTGCTCCTCCTCTCTCACTCTCACTCTCAAGAGGCATGTTGGAGACTCTTTGAGTATGATTTACACAATGTGAAGCCTGATGTGCAATGGTTGCAAGTACACTTAGATGGAGGTCATAATTTTATCTTCAAATATGATAATATTACAGATATTTTTCATAGGGAAAATGTAGGCAAGACTACTTTGACTGAATGGTTTACCTGTAATCAACAACATCCCGAATCAAACAATACATTGTATATTGATTTCCCTCAACAATGGGTTTGGAACTCCGGGTTGAAGAAATGGACCAAAAGAAAGTCTGGAAACACTATAGGGCGCATGTACTTTGTAGCTCTTTCAACAGGTGAGGCATATTATGTTCGCCTACTTCTTACAATATGCAAAGGATCTAAGTCATTTGAAGATTTGCATTCGCTCAATGATCACATCTATCCTTCCTTCAAGCCAGCTTGCATTGCCAGAGGGATACTGGAAGATGATTCTGAATGGGTTGTATGTATGGAGGAAGCATCATCCATGCAAAATGCCTTGCAGTTGAGATGTCATTTTCGTATTATATTGTTATTTTGTGAGCCTTCCTGTCCAATAATATTTTGTGAGCCTTCCTGTCCAATAATATTTTGGGAGAGATTTCGAGAAGCAATGATAGAAGATTTTCTATACCAATTATCAAGAAGTAGGGGTCAGTTCAGTGGTATTAAACAATTAGCTGAAACTCAAGAGCTATTGCATTTAGAAGAAATTCTTCGTGCTCAGACACGGACATTGGCAGATTTTGAAGGAATGCCTAAACTAAATAAAACTGATTTGGAAGTCTTGGGTGAAAACAGATTGCTTTTGGAAGAGAGAGCTTTTGATATTGTCAAACAATCTAACCTGTTAAGTGTTATGGAGTCAACATTAACAGATAGCTAGTGTATTGCTTTCAATGTTGTAATGCATGCAATTGCCACACAGATGCAGGTGTCATTTTTTTCCTAGATGGTCCGGGGGGATCGGGCAAGACATATTTGTATAAATGCTTACTTGCACGATTACGTGGATAAGGGCATGTTACTCTGGCCATTGCATCGTCAGGTATTGCTTCTCTACTCTTGGTGCGAATGGACGTACTACACATTCTAGATTCAAGATACCTATGGAGCTAAACAATTCTTCAACTTGCAAAATCACAAGCTCTTCCAACTTTATTTGGACTCCCTTTCGCTACGCTCGTCGGTCCCTATAAATGACCCACTCTTGGTGCGAATGGACGTACTACACATTCTAGATTCAAGATACCTATGGAGCTAAACAATTCTTCAACTTGCAAAATCACAAGCTCTTCCAACTTTATTTGGACTCCCTTTCGCTACGCTCGTCGGTCCCTATAAATGACCCACTCTTGGCTTGTACATGGACAACTTGCAGAGGTTTTGAGAGTTTGTAAGCTTATTATTTGGGATGAGGCTCCAATTATTCATCGTTATGCTTTTGAAGCATTGGATAGGAGCTTACAGATGTATTATTCTCAGATAAGCCATTTGGTGGAAAGGTTGTATTAATGGGAGGGGATTTTAGACAAATCTTTCCTGTTATTATGAAGGGAAGACATGAGGATATTGTTAATGTAGCATTGTGTTGTTCCTTTCTATAGAACTCTATCAAAGTTCTAAAGTTAACTAGAAATATGCATATTTAATCAAGAAATACTAATGGATGCAATGAGTTTAAATAGTGGGTCATGAATATTGTGAATGGAGTGGATTTTAGTGATGATAATCCGATGGTGGCACTACCAAGTAATATAGTCTTACAAAGATCGACCCTTAAAGACTTGGTACTTTGGGTATACTCTGAATTGGCTATCACTATGACGTATGCTTCATACTTTAGTGAGCATGTTATTCTTGCTTCGATAAACAATCAAGTAAATATTGTGAATAAGACAGTGTTGGATGCAATGCCTGGTGAGCCTAAGCAATATTTCAATGTAGATTCAATTCTTGAAAATGATGTAAATTCATTCCTATATTCCATGGAATTTTTGAATGTAATCAACATTCGGGGCGGATATCCACCTCACTGCTTAGCTTTAAAGTTAGAAGCTCCTGTTATTTTGCTTTGTAACTTGGATCCAAGACGTGGACTCTGTAATGGTACACGGATGATATGTAAGGCCTTTCACTCTTAAGTCTTGGAGACTGAAATCATCACTGATACTAAAGTTGGTGAAAGAGTATTTCTTCCATGGTTTACCTTTATATGCACTGAGATCCAACTACCATTCACCATGAGACGGAGACAGTTTCCCATGTGGCTGGCATTTGGCATGTTAATAAACAAATTGTAAGGCCAAACCCTAAATGTCTTGGGGTTGTATTTGGTGACTACATTGTTTACTCATGGTGGGCAATTATATGTTGCGTTGTCACAAGCACGGTCTCCTCATGCTGTGAAGGTGTTACTTGAGGATAATGCTGTGAAGGTGTTACTTGAGGATAATGCTAATTTAGAGTCTTCATTTGATGATCTTCAAAGTTGTACACCTACACAACAAACAACATTGTTTATAAGGAGATCTTGAAGACTTCAAAGTGACAAGTGAGGTTTCTTATTTAAGCTATGCGTTTTGATTAATTTTGTTGTGATTTCTTTTTATACATATTTGTCCATGGTAAAAGTACTTATTTTTGTTGTTTATGTTTGTCCATGGTAAATTTTGTTGTGATTTCTTTTTATACATATTTGTCCATGGTAAAAGTACTTATTTTTGTTGTTTATGTTTTGACAGACATGTTTGAGGTTATCTTTACATTGGACATGCCTTTGTCAAGGATAATAGGTTAGTTATTCTCTATATTTGCATCACTTTTCTTGATTACAAAGTTGGAACATGACATTCATACTGATGTCTATTTATACAGAGCTACCTCTATGTTCAGCTCCTATTACTGCGGGTCACGTAGGAGGGATTGTGATTGATGCCTATAGGGATGGATAAGTATAGGTGTAATTATTAAGCCAGGGAGACATTGTATAAATATTTGTTGAATCTATGTATAAATAATTGTATAACCTATTTGTTATGCTTTGATTTTAGGATATTGCATGACATTGATACCTTTATGGTGAGAGTTGTCGAGACGAAGGCCTTGAGATGTATGGAATTAGTGTTCTATATGAAGAGTGGAGTGTTTATTTATTTCAGAGAGAGATGGAGAGATGCTTTGCATCTTTTGAGGGGTATTCAGTATCCGACGACTGGCTATTTCTTGCATCTTTTGAGGGGTATTCAGTATACGACGCGACTGGCTATTTCTTACATCCATCATGATTGTTGGTATTCGTTTATGAGTTTCATACTAGAGCTCCTCATGTACCATCCACCCAATGTTAGGTAATCTTGATTATGTTTTTCTATTATATGGTTTTTTTGAGATTTTATTTATTGTTGTGTGTCGTTTGTGGA
The DNA here is from genome assembly GCF_041138505.1 of Cibotium barometz. Taxonomy (NCBI): domain Eukaryota; kingdom Viridiplantae; phylum Streptophyta; class Polypodiopsida; order Cyatheales; family Cibotiaceae; genus Cibotium; species Cibotium barometz. Next base: position 23,589,950 of record NC_141091.1, read on the forward strand.
GGTCCTTTTCATTCATCAGTAGTTGAGCATATGGGGGACGGATCACCGCCTTACAATACAAAGCGTATTGTGAGACAGATGAATGATCTTTCTTACAGGAAAAGAATTCAATTTGCCGATTCTGACATTACTGACTTAGATTGGTGACTTATATGGATATATATATAGTTGACTTAGATAATTTTGTGATGCATTTTGAGAATCTTTAATATTGGTCCTTTTTTTGTGTCTTTGTATGTTTGTGTCTTTGTATGTTACATTACTTTGATGTTTGTTCTCATTATAAATCTATGAGACATGGATGTTATTTTGAGGTCAGTTGAAATGATGTATTGTGTTTACTTAAAACATGGCCTAAATCTTGGAGAAACGAAGCCTGTTTTCTCTCCGGTTCTTGAAGATGGTTCTATGTGGAAGCGAACCTGTTCTTTTTTGAACTCTAGCCGCGAGAGCAACTGGAAGGTCCAATACTAGTCATTGCTTAAGTAATTTGCCAAATGGCTGTTACATTGTTGGGCTGCTTCACACCAGAATGTATATCACAATATTAATTAGCACTGCTCGTTAAACCCCTGAAATTGAGAAGAGACACAACCCTTCTGAAAATCGGGTCGCCTGCTTCTTCGTCTTGGTTGTCCCCTTCGCAAGCAAAAGGGTTTCGCTGTTTTCGTACCCATCAACGAAAGCTTCTGAGCCTCCTGTCTATGGCAATGGTGGAGCTTCGGAAACCCTAGCACAGTAGCATAGCCCAACTTCAATGGCCTCGCGCCATCGCTTCTGCGCTCTCCTGCTGCGTTCCATCAAGCGGGAGCCTCGCTATTCGGGCGTCCCCGAAGCCCCTTCCTGCACAGTTCCAATCCATGGCGAGCTTGACGGGACTGCAGCAGCAACAGCAATAGCACGCCATAGTCGCTACTTTGCTTCGGCGACTGTGAGAGATCCTTGCCACTCCTTAGCCTGTTGCGATAAGAAGCTTTCGCAGTTTAGTGGTGGGGCTAGGATCTCGCATTTTTCGTCTTCGTCTTCGTTTGCAGAGGATGAGCTTCCGGCAAGGGAAGACCCGACCTGCGAGAGACACTCGTTGAGGTGGGAGATGGAGCCTGCACAGGAGCAGCGGCAACAGTCTCTCCCCACTTTATCCCCTCCTCAGCAAGCAATGCTGCTGCCATCGCCGAGCTCCGACTTACAGCAGCAACAAGAGCCTTACCTCGTAGACGGTGGCCCTGAGGAAACCACTTCATCAGAGCCAGTACCTTTTGGCGAACCCACAGATATCTACATCCCTGTCAAGGCCTTTTTCATCTCTCGAAGGTTGGTACTCTTTACGTCTTTTGTTCCTGCCTTTGTAGGTCCATGCCTTGCTCGCCTTCTTGGGTTAACTACCCCATAATCCGCTCTTTAAACCTTTCGTCTTAAATGAGGGTTAACTGCCCCATAATCCTCTCTTAAACCTTGGTCTTCCCCCCCCCCCCCCCCCCCGGCCCCCCACCTAGGTCTTAGTTTCCTCCTCCCTCCTCTAAGCCTAACTCTTAGTTTATTTTGTTGTATGTTTTTCTACTCTAGCATGACTGTAGCAATGGTTACATTCGCGTTGTTCTTATTGCTCATGCAAGTCTGGTTCGTATTACTACAGAATAAACCTCAAAAGTCTGCAAGAGGAGCAATTCCTTGGAACCATTGCATCACGCAACCATCTTATCTTGAAATGGAAGGATCGTCCTCCGGGATGCCCCCCCATTACTGGCAAACTTGTGCGTTTCTATTTGTCACCATTTTGTTTGTACTTAAATGAATGGTGTAGCACCTTCTCATGAACTTTATGTCATGTTTTTCTTAGAACTAAGGGTTACTTAGTTGTTTTGTACTTTTCATTGGATAGGACATGCAAGGAATGAGTACATGGAGTTCTACACGATACATCGTGGTTTTCAACTATGGTGCTGTTGTTCTTTTCAACTTTGGAGAGAATGAGGAATACGACTGTCTGGATGTTATACGGCAACACTGCTCAGAACAGTGTCAAGAAGCCAAAAAGGATGGTGAGTTTACTAATGGGAGTAGAAGTTCAAAATAAGCTGCGTATTTGCTGGAATCAGCCATCTCCTTAGACAAGTCAACATTTTTTTTTGAGAAGATGGTTCTGATTGCAGTGCTTGGTGTAAATTTGTACATGTAGAGAACCATTCTTTTTGTTAACATATCATTTGCATTAGGGTGTCACATCTCTGCTTGGTCTTTGTTGTTACATGCATGTGGAAGTGTTTATGATTAAGGTGTGCTAAGTTGTGTGCAGTTATATTAACTTGAACAGATTAAGAGTAGAGAAGGAAGCAAAACACCTAAATGGGTCCCAACTACCCACTTAGGGGCCTTCACCACAAGCGGTTTATTTGCTTATGAAGTATAATGGAAAATTGAGTTAACAGACCTCTTTGGACTCAAAGTCCAGTTTAGCTGACGGCATAGAATGTGCTCACCCCAACTTTGGCTGGGTTAGGGTGGGCTGCCTGTTGAGCTTGGAAGACTTTGGACGCTAGTGTTGAACATTGGCTGGCTGGTCTCTGCTGTAGGAGAGACTCCTTGCATTAGCTTCACAATTTGAGAGAAGCATTGTATTTCCGGGGGATTGGAGGACCACTTTCTGCAGTAAGCTAGCCCTATACTTGTTGAACCCAGGAAAATGAGACAAAAATAGGGAAAAGCAGGGAAGATTCCTGATTGTCCGGGTGACCCTCGATCCGTCCTCACGGGTCCTTGGTGGCTGCCCTCGTGCTACCCAATCTGCACGATAGTTTACCCATGCTGAGCTGACGTGAACACACCAAATATGGGCCTTCCTGCAGCCCAAAAAATGGTATTCAGCCTTGCATGTGTTGCATGTATCCTATGGGTCCTAGACTTGTCCACACGTGTTTGGTGATTGGCTCTTAGCCTGATAAACTGCCTGGACACTTGTACAAGAGTCAATCTCAATGTGTTGTACCTGGACCTGATGGCAATTGGTGGCTTTTCCTCGGATGAGGGTTCACAACATGCTTAGTGCTCGTGCAAATTTGTTCAGATAACTTTAGTTGGCCAACTTTCTGCAATTCAAAAAATTATGTCATAAAAGTTACTAAACGGGTTCATATTGAGCTAAAAAGCCCTACGGGCGGTGAAAAATCAGTAACTACGGGAGGATCTTGGGCCTAAGGCCAAGATCCAGTGGGAAGAAAAAAGTTACCAAATGGGTTCATATTGAGCTAAAAAGCTGCCCAACCTTTGGCCCTTAGCCTAGGTGGCCAAAAACTGGTCCAAAATTGCTCAATACTTGCACATTTCTACACCTTGATGATAATCTACTGACTTTGTACCAACACTAACCCTGATTGCACACATGCATACACCAACTACCCTCTATAAGTGTCCTCAAATGTCATGGCACATGCGTCTCAAAACGGATCCATGTGACATCTCGTCCTGTTTATTTCGGAAAGTGACATCCTGTCCTGCTTATTTTGGAATGTAGGGAAAAATTATTATTCTCAAAGCTCTAACTAGATCATCCATGCTTGGATATCTATCTACAAGTCTTCTATTTGGTTTTGGAATGGATCTTGGATACATCATCTCAACCTTGGTAGAATCTTGTGAACAAAGGTTAATGTTACACGAACACTTGTCCCGTGCCAATGCAACGGCTACAATCAGATTTTTGTTTAATAAATTCCATGAATTTGAAAACTCATCCTCATCCATCATCTCCTCCATTGACTTTAATTTGAGAAACATGTCCTCCCATGCTATGGCTAATGGTTTACCATCAAGCAAATCCTTCTGTACATACTTGAACATGATCAAAATCCAAGTCCTCACGTACCATACCGATGCCCACATTGCCCATCACCAACTTCATGTGTGATGTCTGCTCTAATATTGAAACTAGAACTTCTGAAACGGCTGGAACTTGTGGTACCTTGGAACTGGCTAGAATTCCTAGATTTTTGGGAACCTTTAAGCTAATACTCCCTCATGCTTCATTGCAGTGAACTCAAAGTCTGGGTACTGAAGTGGTTCTGACTCTTTAGAATGAGAACCTAGCATCTCCTGTTGGTTATTTATTGGTCCAAACTTCAAGACAGCTTCCACTCCTTGAATATCTTCATTTACAGAGGATACTCCATTCCATCGAGTTTTGACCTCTAGTGAAGTTTCAATTTTGGTGCCTTCTTCAATCCTGACGTATGTGAGTTCTACAATGTTTTTCTCATTTGATATCGGTTGTTTCCCCAGAAACATCTGATCGGGTTTAAATTCCTGGTTCCCATACTTCTCTTCCTATGCCATAAATTTGATGTCTCTTTTTGTTCTTTGAACCACATGCTCCAGAGAAGACTTCCCTAGGCTCTACCAACCTATGCACTGATACCAATGTTAGATATAGAACATGGGCCTTGCCTCGCTATGATACCATTGTCAGATGGACACTGACTGAAGCATGCTGTTGTAGACTCTACTGATATGCATGAAACTGAATAGACACAGAGAGTAGGAAGAGAAGAAGAGAGATGAGAGTGAAAGGCTTAGTTTCTCAACCTAAACTATTGTGTATATCAACTGATTGGCTAAAAATGATTATTTTCAATGATATTGGCAATGTGTTGTTCAAGGGTTTTGAGGAGAAATTTTTCCTTCCAAGTTTTTTTAAAGCTGTAGTTTAAGTGCATTTTGATGTTGTTTGGTCATACTTCTGCGAAGTCTCTCTCAAGGCATTAGCATGGTCGAATTGATGACATTATCCATCCGTCCAGCAACCTGATATTGTAAAAACTTGGGATGCAAGATAATAATCTTGCTAAACTATCATGTTGTAACTAGTCATGTTTGGTTGTCACGGCTATTATGAAAAGGTCCTGTTTATGAAGCTCACTAACTGTTGCGATTGCTTGTATTTTATTAATGGTCTCAAATGCAAGAAGGCAGAAAATGGAACTTACTTAAGAAGAGTTTTGCAAAAGAAACAGGAACTTTATAGTGCAAGAATATGGAGAATAGGTATGGCACTAGACATTTAATGAAGGAAATCCGAAATATAACTGAAATTCTAATTCTATAGAGGTAGATGTATATGTACATATATACATACATACGTACATAAATACATACATACGTACACATGTTGACTAATACATACATACAAACAAACATACATCCTTATATACATAGTACCTATGTATGTATTCACATACATACATATATACCTAACTACCTAGGTCTTGCATGCTTACATACATACAATGTACATTCGTACATATATACCTAACTACCTAGGTTCTGCATGCATCATGTGCACATAATTAAGAAAAGGCATAATTGCTTTAGAGATTTTTATTATACGATACTCACATGGGAGATAGGTATTGATGTTCTTTTGTGTTAAAAATTGAGTGTGCAGACTTTGATATCATCATTAGACCAACTTTAGAAGGATGGTGTCAAGGAGGTCACGACAAAGTTCTGCTAAAGAAGTTAAATACAGACAATATCCGGATTGTTGGCAGCATTCTTGGTCAAAGCGTTGCTCTTGATCATTATGGAAGGAAGGTGTGCCTCCACTTTTTACAACTTGTATGGAGAAGAGGTCCATTCAGAACATGTGCTTTACTGTCCTGAGAAGAGAGTTTGTGCAGCTGGGATTTGAGATTGATTGTGGTTGCATGTGCAGGTTGATGCGTTGGTGACTATATTCAGTGATCTGAACCAAAAGATGGAAAAGACAGGAACATTTACCATGAAACGGACAGCTCTTTTCCGTGTTGTTGCTACTGCAAATACAACTCTTGCTGATGTTATTCTAAGATTGGGACTGCTTGAAAGGTTATACTGGAATCTGTTGTTAAACTCAGTGATTGCACGATCTTTTTCTCCTAGTGTATCTCAATTTATGCAGTTCATGATAAGTAAGGTGTGTTATCAGCAGATTTCTCTTGCAAACAGCAGAAGGGTCAGTGATGGAGCAGGTGTCATTTTAGACATACATGCATGTGCCATACTACCTGGTAACCTCGAGTGAGTGTGTTTGCGTTTGTGAGCCCTATTTTGTACAGAAGAACAGAGGCTCAGAGTGACTCCAAGGGCTGGGTATGCACAAAGGTAGATTAGTTGCACAGCTATGAAGGGTTTCCAAGTCCCTGAGGCATTAGCCCTGAAAATGTCACGCTAAGAACTAATGCAGCAGGTTTGAACTGTAGAGAAGCAACAGTCTCTAGCATGAACCAAAGGTGCAAGGGGCTGGGCATGTGAATAAGGCCAAAACGGCTCATTAGGAGGAAAACTCTCATTTTAGGTCTCCTAGCATAGGCCAACATTAGACCAGCTGTTTTTCTTTTCTGTTTGGTTTTCTTTTGGGTGTAAGGGGACCCCCCATTTTCAGCATTCAACCTTTAAGAAAAATCAGCAACAACCAGAAGATTTCCAGATCAGTTCAGGAACTTGGTGGGATTGGGACTGAATCATTCTCTTGTAAAAGCTGTCTGAAAGCCACAACTGTTTTGCTTGGAAGCTGAATTTTCTGCTGTATGATCTTCACACTTATTTATGATGAAGAGTGGGTCTCAAATATTTCTCATCCTAAATATGGTCTCCTGACACTTGACTTCTTACTTTTCTGCCTTTGCTGCCACAAAGTGGCAATGCTACTGATCACTTGCAAGCCTATCAAGAGGGCCTTTGCTGTGTGCTTGAGCTGAAAACCAGAGAAACTCAAGAAAGGCCTCTTCTATGAAGGGCCAATTCATCAACATAAGCGTTGTCGATCGTGACATGGAGTCTACCTACAATTCTCCAGTTGGACTAGGAGAATCAAAGGCTCATATTGCGTCTTAGCAGCTCATCCTGGTGCAGGGCATGATGCCCCTTTTGAAGTGCGTATCTTTGTCCTGTGGGTTGTTCAATCATGCTAAAGTCACCTCCTATCACCATTTGGTCCATCTCCATTTCTGGAGCCACTTCTATGGGATTATCACTCCATAGAGCGGCCAAATTTCTACCATGTTCACATGTGGCCAGGCCAGTGTCCCATGTGAAAGGGTCAGTTATCTTGTGTCACATGGACATGGGCGGGAACAAGTTTTGTGCCACCCATGTGTGACCAATATTGTGCCATATGGACGGGAGCTTGTTTGTTGCCCCCCGTGTATGACCAGGATTGCGTCTTATCCATGGGACTGTCTCTCCATGGTAGGATTGATATTTGTGTCGACCTTGTCTATGGGATTGTCACTCCATAGGAAGGCCCGTGCCAGGATGTGTGTTTTGCCTATGGGACTGTCATTCCATAGGAAAACCAGGACTTCACATTTTTGTCACGCTAGTTTTGTGCTTGACAAGAAATCCTTGTACAAGTTTCATGAAAGGGAGATTTCATCCATTACATGTGCACATGCATTTGTGTTTGTGTGCTTAAACTTGTTTTTGCATGACTTGTTTTCGTGTGTTTGCTTTCTATGACGTGTCAATACATTGGACGAGGGCGCTCCTAGTGTACTGTGGGTGTGCTATCTGCTGACAAGTTATTGTGACGTGTGAACAGGTGGTAAATATTGGCCTTTTTGGCCTTTTCAAGTGTAAAATCCATGAAGTAATGTAAACTTTAATGTTTATAGGGTTGGATGTTCACACATTTAAAATATTGTTCGGACACTTTCTAGTGTGGGTGTCCATGAGCTAACCTTTGAATAAGATTTAATAATATTTAAAGCATCTATTGCATGGGCAACTTTTCTTTCCCCACACGTGGAAGGTATTGAGGGGGTGGTTGATGGGAAAACAGGTAAACCTAAATCTAGGGTAGTTAAGGCAAATGAGAATGGCCAAGTAGTATCCGTTCAGGGGAAAAGGCGACTACAGAATTGGAAAAAAAAAAGATTTTTGGCTGCTGTTTTTGCACTCGCTTGTTGTCCTTCTACTCACCTGCAGTTTTGTACCTAGCTGCAGCAGTTGTACCCGCCTGCAGCAATTGTATGTGGTTGTCTACGCCTGCAGCAGTCGTACTTGCCTGTCTACACCTTTACTCGGTTGCCGCACTGTACCCGGTTGCCAACACCTGTACCTGGCTGCAGCAGTTGTATCCGCTTGTCAGCATTGTACCCAGCTGCAACAATTGTACTTGGCTGCCACACTTGTACCTGCCTGCCATACTTGTACTTGCCTGTTGATTACCAGTTTACAGCCCTACAACACATGATTATCAGTAATCTGTAATTACCACGATTGTACATGTGGATTGTCCCCTTTGTACTGGTTGGCTACCTTGTTGGTACCTGTTGTTTGCACCCATTAGGAGTTTTTAAAAAAAAAGGAATGATCTTCTCTGCTGAGATTTGAATTAAAACCTTTGTCAGGTTATTTCAAATTCAGATAAAAATTTAAGTTAAATGTTGTTATTACAAACTTTGTGTAGGCAAGCTTCACCTCCAGTTGCCTACACCTTAGAAGGCCATTGGGATAGTGATTTTTTTCATGATTGTCCTTCTCACCTAGAGGAGCCAGTGAAGGTCATGTGGGTATGAGGAAAAACAAGGAGCAAAGCTGACTTGGGAGCACCTGGTATTTCTCCCACCACAGTGCTTCACCTTGCAAGGCGTTAGTACGGGGGTGCCTGTTGGTGCACGGTCTCAGAAGACCAGTGAGAACATGTGTTCACCCAGTGAAGGTGGGGGACTGCCTATGATTTGGTCTACTACGACAGTTGATTCTTCATCGACAAAATCTTATTGTATTTTAGTTGTTCTCACTCCATGTTATGGAGGAATTTGACCATGAGGCCCATGAACACTTGTACATAAACCAAGAAATACAAACTGTATTGAGGGGGGGGTTGGTCCTTTTCGGCCCTAGTGTTGGTATAAAGTGTTCTTGGTCATTTTTCAGTTTTAATGTTGCTAATAATGTCCATTGTTGGTATTAGTTAAGTGATCTAAAAATGTGTATTTTGTCTTCCGATTTGTAGGCCTCTTGTAGGGAGCGGTTACACCTCCCAAAGCCCATGAATCTCCAAGGGGAAGATGTTGCTGGTTTGTTGCCAAAGTATCCCGACCAGAGAATCCTGAATGTATGTCATGGCTGAGAATGGCTGTGTTCATGTCACCATCTTGAACAAGAATCCATTGTGCTCTTGCATGAAGGAGAATGCTAGAGCCAATCTCCAAGGGAAGGATTCTAGCTGAAACCAAGATACAATTGCCTTATTCCGGAAGGTGTGGTCTTTTGACTAGCACAAACATCATTGAGTTAAAAAAGAATAAAAATCCTTCTATTAGCTAAAAAACAAACAGCCATAGGCTAAGTGTACATGCTCAGAACCCTTCAAAGAGGCAATGTAGGAAATGGGGAGGGTGGTTTCCTCCATGGCTGGCTGCTCTCAAAGGGAACCAACCTCATGAGAGAGAGAGAAAGAAAGATATATTAAGCGTCTACTAAAGACCCGATGGGCCTATGAGACCAAAGTGATACAATAATGTCCATGGCATATCTCATCATGGAATGGAAAATAAAACAGAATGAAAACATGAATATAGCTATCTCACTAGGGTGATACAAAACTGTCCATGGAAACTCGTCATGGAATACTGAGAACATAAAAACATGGGAGCAACCTCAGCTCCGAGTAGATGGTATACCACTCTCCAAAATGTCAAGCATGGGAGAGACGAGTATGGCCGAGAGGTCTCCCTCAGCTATGTCACGTGGAAAGGTAGCTCGATGGCGGTGGAGCATGTCTTGGATTTGGAGCTGATGAGGTGATCGTGGCCGACGGGGGGTCGAGGGCGTCGGGCACGTTGGAGTGCAGAGGCTCGGTCCGAGGTAACTCCTCTCGGGCGAGGTAGGTCCGTAGCAGCTTGTGGAGGGTCCACAAGATCCACTGTGTCGGTGTCTTCCACCTCTTGGGTCTGGAAGAAACTGGTGATGGTTGGCTGTCGAGGGAGGGGGCGGGGTGGCTGGGGCCTGTGTCTCAAGAAGGTGTCCCTGTGTCTGCGGAGCTCAAGCAGGAAGAGGCCCAGGCAACGCTGGTCCTGGAAGTAAATGACCCTGGAGAGTGGATCGAATCCCTCACGAAATAGACAGTGAAACCTCCCACGGATCTCATAGTATATTGGGCAGCGGCATATGTAATGCTCCTCCGTCTCAACCTTTGTGTGGCATAGTTGGCAGATCCTCTCCTCTCTGGGTGTCCGTACGAGCTTCCCGGCTCTGAAGATGCGCTCAGCTCTACCTGTCTCCACTCTGAGGCAGTGGGAAAAAACCCGTATGTGGCCAATCGCAATCCGCATGGCATGGGACATGTGAACACTCAAGTAGCCCGGCTGTTGGATGAATCCATCCTCAGTGAGTGAGGAAGTGGTCTCTGTAAAAGTGTATCTTCGTGGGGAGCTCCGAGGGTGTGATCCATGTGCAATGTGTGTAGAGGCTAAGAAGATCTGACCGGATAACCCGGTTGGTATCCTCGTGAGACAGTCGGGAAAAAGGGGAGTCCAAACTATATTGAAGGGGGGGTAGGCGGTCCATGGAGAGCCCATATACTGAGAACCAAGTGGAAACTAGTGCATACCATACTCCAGAATGCCCCTCAAGTGCTAGCTGTCTGGAGGACTCTAGGGCAAGCCTCAGGTACCTGTGGGGATCCATGTGACTGTCTTGAAGAGTGCCTCCACTACCATCTGGGCTGCAGCAAACTCTGCCTGGATAATTTGGTGTGGGACGGAAGGTTTGTTGCGGATCATACGGGAGAACATCATGACTTGGGGCCTCTCAACTCGTTGCCATTCCTCATCGGATAAATCTGGCCCCCAGAAAGCTGCTCCATACATCAAGGCTGGTGTGACGAGGGTGTCAAAAAGCTAGCCCTTCGTCCTGGGCTCTTGGAAATGTGCCTGGAAGCACTGCCGCTCAAGTAAGCTCAAGGCTGCATATCCCCGCGTCACTCTGGCATGTGCTGCGGGAAGCATGGTAAAGCGTGGGCCACTGAAAGTGACACCAAGGTAGACATAGGATGAGACAATCTCCACAGGATCCCCTCTATATGTGAAGCTCAATCTGGATGTGACGGGGCAAGAGGTATTGAAGACCATTACCTTGGTTTTACCAAGGTTAACAGAGAGGTCCCGCTGAGTGCAAAAGTCATGTAAGGCATCCAACTATCTCTGAAGCCCTTCGGCTGAGTCTAAGAGAAGGACGATGTCATCTGCATAAAGTAGTATGGGGATCAATATGCCTGCGAGTGTGGGACCAGCCCCGCCTAATCCATCAATGAAGCTCGAGATCTCATCAATGTAGAGGCCGAAAAGAGTGGGTGATAGAGGGCAGGCCTGTTTCAGCCCAATAGTGCTGGAAATCTCTTGTGATGTACCTCCTAGGGCTCTCACTCGTTTGGTGACGGACTCATAGAGGGCGATGATGCTCCAAACCATGTCAGATGGGACTCCGATCTCCTGTAGACGGTGTAAGAGGCGGGCTCGGGGTACAGTATCAAAAGCTTTGCGGAAATCCACAAAGCAGCAGTAAATCCTTTGGTGTCGTGCTCTACCCTCCTCGATGATGGCATAGAGGGTGAAGATGTGGTCAAGGGTAGTAGCTCCTCCGAAAGCCACAGCTTGTCTTGAGGCTCTGCATCCCTGACTCTCTGCAAATGAACTGAGCTCCGCCTTAGCACTGATCCATAGAGTTTGGCCAATGTGTGGCCAATCATGATCATCCTGTAGTTATTAGGATCAAATGGATCTCCGGCTTTGAGCATGGGGGTGATGGTGATGGTGATGGTGGACCAAGAGGGTGGAAATCCTTCACAAAGGGCTCTATTGAACATGTAGGCTAGTAGGGGCGCTAGGGTATCATGGGCATGCAAGATGTACTCGGCAGTGAGTCCCTCATGATCTTGGGCTCGCCCATTGCGTAGTCTCTACGAATGGCCTTGAGGACCATGCCCTTTGTGAAGAAGGTGGAGGAGAAGTGGGGCGGGGGTCTGGTGGTGGGGGTAGGGGTGGCTGATGGGGGATATGAAAGAGGGAGTGTGCATAGGAGTGCCATGTGTCTGGGCAGGTGATATGTGTGGGAGGGCGATGTTCTCGGAGTTTCCTCCATGTCTCTTTGCAGTTCGGCCCTAAGAAAAGTCGGTATAACTCATCCTCTTTTCGAGCATAGAATTCTCGCTTCTTGCGTCGTGTGAGCCGTTGAGAAATCCGTTGCGCTTGGCGCTTCGTGATTTGCCCAATCCGTACCTCATGCTTAAGACGGGAGCGTGTGGCCCGACATTCGTCATCATACCTACAGTTCTGGGGCATGGAGGTGGCTTGGCGGTAGACCGACTCGTGCAGATGAAAGAAGCTGTGGCGGATGTGTGGAGTATGGTAGTGAGTTGTGTTGTGAGGGTGGATAGGGGGACAGTAGGTTCCACATTTTGGAGTTGGCGGTAGATGTGGTTGGAGTAAACAAGCTCGTGATCAAAGAGGACCTGAGTGTAATGTGAGATGGGGGGGGTGGTGTGCAGGTAAGAGTGAAAGAGAGGTAGGCATGGTCAGCTTCAAAAGGGGGTGGCGAAATGGAGAAGTCGGAGGAGGGCCATCGGGACATCCCGTTATAGATAACGAGACCATGTGCAGCTCCCAGCTCTAAGAAATATCTCCCGTACACTGTGACCTCCTCATGGACCTGTGATGATCGCTGCAACCCTGTGTCAGTGATGTCCAGCTCCTGTAGTGTGATAGGGTCGTCTAGATCGAGTAGTGGGACTTGCTGACTTCCCGTCCTGGCGTTGAAGTCCCTGAGCAGGAGGACTTCCCCCACCTGTGAGAACTCCATGATATCCTCATATAATGGTAAGTACGGTGACTGGCCATGCTGTGCAGTGTAAGGGAAGTGTGCGGTGTAAGGGGAGTGGCGTGGTGCAAAATAACACACAGCAATGTGGATGACTCTGTCACTGCTAAGCTGAAGCCGCACCCAAAGATATCGTGCATCCTCGTCCTTCCGGACGATGCTGAGAATCTGTCGGAGATGGGATCTAGAAAGGATAGCTACCCCCCTAGAGCCACGTACTCCTAATGTGCGGGTCTCGCCTCGAAAAGCTAACTCCCACTCATTGGTAAGCCCCTCTCAAGGCTCTGATGAGTCTCTGTATAAAAAATGACATCCTTGCTTGTGAGAATCTCGCTTAAGCCTCTTGGATTCGACCACAGCATGCCATTGCAGTTCCATATTGCCAACCCTAGGTGTTTGGTCTCATAAACCCCGCGTCCCTATTTGGGACGACACTCAGTGATAATGACTCTACCATCTCTGTAGATAGCCCACTTGCCTACTCTGCAGCCTCATGAACAGTCATCATCGCCTCATGCCGGTGTGCCACCTGTGCTGGAGTGAGATCATCTTCCATGTACACCTGTGTCCCCTTGAGGGCAGCCCGCCTGTCTAAGGCAGCCTGTCTGCTGGTGGCATCAGGGAATCTAATGATGAGGGGTCGCTCTCGTGTCATATCCTTTCCTGCCCTCCATGTATCTGCAAAGGGGGGGGGGGGGGGGGGGGGGGGGGGGCGGTCCCGTCCACTCCTAGCATTTGGCAAAGTGTCATGGCATCCTCCTTTGGGGAAGCCCCCGCCTGTAGTCCCCGTACTCGCACATGGAGGGTCCTATCCTTCCTGTGTTTCTCCTCCTCGAGAGTCTCATGTATGATGCTCTGCGGGGATTTGTGCTTCTTCACCACCTCCACCCAATCTTTCTTAGTGGTCTGCAGTTCTTCCTGCAGCTTATCACTCGCTGCTTTCAACTGCTCCAAGTCAGTCCTTAACCCCTCCTGAATATTCAGTTCCCCTTCCTCCACTGTATGGTCCTTGACCGTAGCCTTTGGGGCTTCCATTTCTGCCCGGAGTTCCCCTATCATTGGGGCAGCTTCTGGCATTCCTGTTTGTTGCAGCTGGGTCTCTTTCAACATCTGAATCACCTCTTCCTGGTGGTTCACTTGGGCTGTCAGTTCTTCAATCCTGTTGTTCTTTCCCTGTATCTCCTTGCGAAGGCCTTCCAACTGTTTTTCATGTTGGTTCAGAACCCTGTCCAGCACCTTCTTTTGTTCGCCCAGTCATTTCTTGTTGTTGTCCTCCACTGTCTTGATGTATGCCTCCAGCTCCTGTAGGTTCATTGTGCTATTTCCCCCTGGTTGCTGCCTTGAGGGCTTGAGCAAGGGTGCATTGGGAAAAGGGAAGGCGGACACGCAGTGTGCGAGCGCGAGCATAGAGCAGCGCGCAGATCAAGGGAGGCGGAGGGGAAGCAGCAGGGGCACAGCGTGGCAAGGGCCACCAGCGCGAACTGAGGGGGGGGGGTTTCACGCCATGAGCAAGGCAGACAGAGCGCACAGGTGCAAGGCAGCGCAGCGCACAGAGCAAGACGACTGTACGAACAGGAGCAGCACGACACATGGCAGCGCGGGCGATCAAGGGAGGCAGAGGGGAACCAGCAGGGGCGCAGCGCGGCAAAGGGCCACCAGCGCGCAGCGCGAACAGAGAGGGGGGGGGCTGTGCAGCTTCACGCCATGAGAGAGAGAGAGAGAGAGAGAGAGAGAGAGAGAGAGAGAGAGAGAGAGTCATATTAATGTCCGCGTCCGCGGAATGCCTTGAAGGCATATGGGACCAAAAGACATGACATCACAATCATTACAATCCACTTCGGGGTGCACTTAGGCGCAAGTGCGCATAAGCGCGAACATTGAAAATAAAAATAAAAAGCTAAGGGTCAACTACCATGTGTAATATGAAATGCTTGTGGTACGTAGGAGAGAGCCAATTAGTGGGGTTTAGGCTTCCGGAAGTCTTCAATTATTGCTCTTCCTTCGCGGTAGAGAGCCCACTTTCTAGCTTGGTGGGCTTCTCGAACTTAAGCAAGTTTTGCACTTTTGTTTTTGAGCTGCATAAGTGTAAGCTCGTCTGCTAGTAGCCACATCTTGGTGCCTTGGAGTGCCTTGGATTGTCGCAAAACGTTGATCTTGTCCTTCTTGGTTTTAGAGAGAGAGAGAGAGAGAGAGAGAGAGAGAGAGAGAGAGAGAGAGAGAGAGAGAGAGAGAGAGAGAGAGAGAGAGAGAGAGAATGAAATGAAATGAAATGTTATATTAACGTCTTCAAAAGGCCATAATGACCTATGAGACCAAAAGTTACATCATGGTGGATCTGATACAATGTCTGGATAAAAAAACCCAGAAAAAGAAAAATAAAGATGATACTACTGGCACCTAGAAAATGAAACTGGAACTGGAAGGTACACTATGGAGGTACCTCCATCTCATAATATGTGCCGCATCGGACACTGGCGGATCTCCTCAATATCCTCTGTGGTCAGCACCCTGACTGGGTGTCCCGCATGCCTCGCAAGAATAATCCGAATCTGCCGCTGCAACCTCCGTCTATGCTGGGATGCCCTCCTCCGTAGTCGTGGGCGTCTGGACCACCCAAGCTCAATCGCACGATCAATCGAGAGAGAGAGAGAGAGAGAGAGAGAGAGAGAGATATTAAGGTAGCCTGTAATGCCAAGTGATCTCGCTGTGCCGATTAGAGAGGAAGGGACCCGGGTGCCATGTGTGCAAAAAAAGCCTCTCGCCCTCTATGCATGCTATACGAACCACCTCCTTGTAGCTTCCCCCACTGGCCGTAGAGGGTATGAATGACATCAGTCCATATGGAAAGCAGTAGTGCTGATGATCTCTCATCTCTGACTAGTTTTGGATACCAAGGCTCTAGTGGGAACAATATCAATCCTGCAATAAGAGAGATAGAGAGCATGTCCTCTTACTGCCTCCTTGTGGGAGAGAGCAAGGACAGTCTCAGTCACCCAGGCTCCCCCCCCCAAGGTGATGGTGGATGGAGCAGCCCGTACTGTTGTGTAGAGGCGAAGGATCCTGTGCCAAACCTGTTTCGCTTTGGGACAGTCCCAAAGGCACACCCCAGGGGATGGCTGCAATGTGCTCACTGTGCCAATCGTCCTGCCATGGCCAACCAAGTGCTGATGGCGAGGTTGTGGCGGGCTAATGGCAAGGTTGTGTGATCTTCCTTGGGTGATAGATCCGACAGGTGCTAATCTTCGAGGAAGTGAGGGCCAGTGAGCTGCTGTTGCCGGGGCACCATCGATTTCATGAATTTGGATCCTCCGACTATCGTGTAGTGAAAAAAGGGGGCGGTTGGGCTCTCCAGGCTGAAAGGGTCCTGCCACTCCCACACTCACCTTGGTCCCACTGGACACGTGCTAGAGATCAGCCCTCCGAGAGCCAAAGTCGCTAAGATTTGTCGTGGGCCATCTTGCTCTGAGGAGGGCTATGTGAAATTGGTGATCAAGGAAACCAATAATCCTCACTTGTTTGCAAAGATCTGTCGTTGAACTCCTAAGTGGGAGAGAGGGTTGGCTAGCCTTGAGGGAGGTTCTTGAATGCCTCCAACGTTCGTGGAGTCATTCGAATCCGTTGCCTTCTTGTCTTAACACCCTTTAGCATATCGGTGAGATTTGCCGAGAGGTCAAAAACTTGTCTATGTGGGTGGAGTATGCCTGGCATATATCCACAAAGGATGTGATGTCATATGTTGTCTGAGGTACTTCCCAATTGACTATCTCGTCCACTTTAGCCGGATCAAGTCGAATGCCTTCTGCACTAATTATGTATCCCAGATAATGCACCTGGAACAAATGAAACTCCGACTTCTTTTCATTGACGTAGAGCTCGTTGCTTTCCAGCAACTTAAGGACTTCCACTGCTTAACGTCGCGGACAAACTCGTCCCACACATAAGTTGCCATACCTAATCTGGTGTGGGCATGAGCCCACTGAGTCCACCAAGGAATGGCCTCACCTTCCAAGTATCAGCTGGCTAAGATCACTCTGTGAGTATCTGTCTTTCTAACTACGGCAAAGTAAGCATTAAACTGATGCAACCATTAATAAAGAGTTGTGGGATCGAGTTTACCATTATACTTACTGAAGTTCATTTTCTCGGGAAAATGGGGAAAATGATTCGAGGGTGCCGCTGGTGTCAATTTGGCGTCCAAAGCTTTAAGGTAACGCTCATGTTCCATGCGTCGCATGGCTTCGTCTTCACGTTGTCGGATCTCCAATGCACGCATCTGCAACACAAGCAAAGAGCTCGGCTGCGGTCGTGACCCTGCAAGAGTGTCCTTGTGTCGAGGATTTGGAATCTGGGATACGGAAGGAGAGGGAGGAGGAGATGGAAAACGCGACGCTGGAGAACGGGTACGCTCTTCCAGAGCCAGGATCTGCACCTTTTGCTCTTCCAACTTGGTCGTCTGGTCTGCGATTGCTCGCATCATCTGCTGGAACATCTCTGTAACACTCAAGCCTGGTGCCCTAGCTGGGCTGCCCGGTGCACTCTGGTCCCAAGGTTCTTGGTCTCTCTCGTCTTTGAAGCTCGCCATAGCAGGAAAACGCACTTCCTTTCCGGACTGCAATCTGACCATCCACTATGTGTGGGAGACTTCCGGAGGCTGAAAACCAACCGTCCTTCGAGGGATAGGAGTCACTCCGAAAGGGGTAGTCCACCGGAGTTTGAAAACCAACCATATGAGCGAGAAAAAATTCTAGTTTCTTTACTGAATCTTTACAATTGAAGTAGGCTCTGATACCACTGTAACATGCAGAAGCTTCAGGGGAGATCGGTAACTTCGATGCTCAGAAATCAGCACACTTGTCGCGACGAAATTAACGCACAAAACTGAATATAGATGTGCATAAAAATAGAGAGAGAGAGAGGGAGAAGAGGACACAATATTGGGTCCCGAATACCCTCTGTAGGGCCCCCACCACGAATGGTGTATTTGCTTTATTAGAATGATGCAAATCTGAAAATAAATACAGAAAACTTGACCTTTCTTGGCTGAGATAAGTGCCCTTGACCAGCAATCCTTCACCCCTTTTGCGTTAGCTTGATTTGGGTTGTCTTGGCCCTTGCTTTAGCTTCAGCACTTGGCAAATGATGAGATAACACAAATGATTTGTGGCCTTAGTATTTATACTCCCCTAGGACAGCAGTGGGCTGTCCTAAAATCTGCCCACGACTGAATATACAGCATTAAATTCCCAATAAATGCTGCGCATGTTTTCACACTTGGCTGGGCACTAGGTGCATGAGTCTAGGGGGGCTGGGCACTGTCTACCTGCTGTACTGGAGGCTGGGCAGCCTGTATGGGCTGCCCCACACTTGCCCCATAGCCATCCCATGGCTGGATAACCAGTCGGCTACTGTTGGTATGCCCCTAGGACTGTCTTACAGCCCTCCTATGGCCCTCCCATGGCTGGTGGGTACAGCCACGGCCTTCTGGCCCTTGTGGGGATTGTTTTGTACTTTCCCCATGCCCACATGAGTTCTTGGGGTAGCCCTATGGGCTGGCCCCTTTTCCTAACTGCAAACCCTAACTGTCTACACAGTGTTCTGGCATCCGGTATCATACCAGATACACAGTCATTGACCTCATTCCAGAGGGAGACTCACAGCGCAGACTGGCATTGCTTCATGTGCAGGACAATGCACACTTGACCTCGGACGACCAGGATGGAACCCTGGCTGACTCGTCCTGAACTGGGCTCACATGGGACTAGTTTACCATCCCAGGTCTTGCACCTTTTGTACAGGTATGTCTATGTGGCATCCAAGTGCGGGAGGCACGTGACAACGAAGACCTTGTAACCTTGTCTCTTGAGGGAACAAAAAACTTCTCATAGCCTCTGCAAAACAGAGGGAGTGGAAGGGAGCGAGAGGACACCCTGACGAGAACTGATCTGGTGATCAGGAATCTGTCCCCTATGGCCCCCTGAATAAGGACCTGGCTGTGGGCAGCGGAATAAAGCACAGACACTTCCTGGATCTATCCCGCTAGGAATGCCATCCGTAACATGGTGCCCTCAAGGAAAGCCTAATCCACTGTGTCGTAGGCCTTCTCAAAAACCATTGCTATATCTTCTTGTCGGAGGCGGGCCGTGGCGGTGGCCTCCCAAAAAGTGAAGATGCTATCGAGGATGCTCCTATCCTGGATGAATCCTGCCTGAGTGCCATGAATCAGATCGGGGAGGTGAGGCTGAAGGCAGCGGCTAATGGCTTTGGTGAGGATTTTGTAGGCACTGCCAAGGAGGGTGATGGGGCGCCAGTAACGTAACTCCAAGCAGTCACCACCCTCCTTGGGAATTAGGTGAATGAGCTCCTCCGATAGCCCTTAGTGATCATGGTCTTATTGAAGGCGGACCAAAAATCAACCTCCACGAGTGATGAAGGAAGAGGGAAACCGGCAGTCTGGGGCACTTGCTGCGATGCAAGACCTGAAGGGCGCCACTCAGCTCCTTGCTTGACAGAGGCGAACTCAAGAAGCTCCGAAGACCAGGGGAGACCACCTCGCACATGTGCTGCCACTCTCTCTCTCTCTCTCTCTCTCTCTCTCTCTCTCTCTCTCTCTCTTGCTGCCTCAATCTTGGGGGGGTGAGGGGACTGGCCAAGAGAAGCCCTCTGTAGAAGTCTGTGGCAATGACCTGTGAGGGATTTGACTCAATAGAACTCTCTGCACTTCTCAGCCGGTGGACCCTGTCACAGTAATGGTGAGGACCTGTAATCTCGAAAACATCCTGCGTGACCCTGTCTCCTGCTTGGGTCCAGAAAGATGCACGGGCATGATACCTAAACTCCACCGTCCTCACTTGAATCGATCATAGCTCCGTGCGGGCTGTCTCGAGCTGTGCCTCCAACTATGGGCTGTCTGGGGTTTGTTCGTGCAGTCTCTGGAGAGAGGCTAGACTCATGTGAAGGCTCCTTTCACACTCTCGAATCGCATTGAGTATCCTGGGCTGTGAGCGAACCGATCTCGCTCAGCCCAAAGTATAGATCCGCTACAGCTAATCCCTCCTTGAAGGTGTCACAAATCTTAACTAGGTGTGGCTATCTTGGTGTCCTGGACCAAACTCTCTTGGATGTGGACGCTCTGCTGTTCTCTCTGGCTGCAAGGGGTCCACCAAGTGGAGGAGGACGGGTGTGATCTGATAATGTGGTGCCGTCTGATGCCCCCCCCCTCCCCACCCCCCGGTGTTGCAGCCCGCTCATCCACGTAAAATTTGTCAATGCCAGAGGTTTTTGGGCCATGCATCCTCCTGGCTGACCTAGAAAAACAGAGGTTCCTATGAGTGTGTCCAAACTCTGGTAGGTGCTAGGTATCCTGTCCCCTCATGGTGCAAACAACTCCTCCCAGGCGGAGTACTCGGCCCCCGAGATGGTGTTCAGCCCACCACCCTGTCTGTCCTGAGTTTACGTTCTAGTTAATCTTGGCCACCTGTAGAACTTGGATGAGCAATCCCCGTCCCCAAGTCAAGGCCCATTTGATGGGTGGGGTATTTCTGCTGTGTTAAAATGTCCAAAGGACTGTTTGATCAAAGTTGTGGGTTTCAATACTTCAAGAAGGAAGATCTGCCAAACTGTCCAGTATTACAGTCTATGTCTAGCATGATTGTGTCACTATCTGTTGATAGCACTTGGGGTTTTTTAATGAAAATTTTCCAGGTCAGATGCAGCTTGGAAAGATGCAAACTATGCTGTTCTTTGGGAGTTTCTTAGAGAGGAGTATGAGCTGGATGAACGTTTCGAGAGCTTTGACTTTAAGCTGGAAATCATTCAGGTATTTATTCTTCTTTCCATATGGTTTGCTGTCTTGTAGTCTTTATTTAGTGTGAGCTATAACAGATATCCCCTCCCCCTCCCCTCCCCTCCTTCAGGGGGGACAGTCTAGGGCAGGGGATAATATGCATCTGGCCTGAATGTCCCTGAGTTTTGTGCTTCTCATGACTGAGTTTTCCAAAATTTTTACAGCACAATGTGCGGTTCTTTTTGGAGGTGTTGCAAAATCGAAAGTCTGATACTCTTGAGTGGATTATTATTCTTCTTATTGCTGGGGAGATATGCGTTAGTTTGTATGAAATCTTGCATGGAAGTGGTGTACTGTAAGTGGACAAGTGTTAAAACACGGGTTATTGGCAGCAGGCAACCTTACCTGAGTTTCCCCGTACGGCCCAGCCTCGATAATGTGATATATAATCAGACACGAGTGGAGTGAAGGAACCAATGTGATAATGGTGTGTGCCTCCATTTTTGATAAGAGTACTCAATTTTGGGTGTAGCACAATTTGAGAGAAAGAAGAAGGGGGGGTGTGAATTCATAAGGTGTTCACATCAGAAGTCTCTTCTTTCAGCCACAAGATCTACATTGTAACTCATCCTCTGGACATGAATTGGCCAACGTTCTAATGCTTCATTTACATTGTGTGACTGTTCCCTTAATCTTGATATTGATTGCATGTGTTAATACCCTTTTGCATTCAAATTAAATATTTCACATTGCACTCCCCTTGTCCTTTCATGTTTTAGAAGGCACTACCTACAACCATAATGGCCTGGTGCATGAAGAATTAGCGGACGGTTGTTGTGCAAGGGCACAGTGTGTCTTGCAACGTAAGAGGTATATGCTCACATACGAATTAAGGGTGTTGCCAACCACCTGGCTATTGTCCCCACCCCTTTCTAAGCATATCTTAAACTTCTCAAAAAGCAAAAAATTTAAATTTGACAAAGACGAGGATTTGTAGAGGCACACTTCAAAAGTTGAATCCAAGAGTACACTATTCATTTCCTAATCTTAATCCATGTGTTTTAGGACTTTCTTAATGCAAATAAACTATCAAGTAACAAAAAATCAATAAAAACTCTCTAGATTTCTTGCTACAATGAAATAAGGTACTTACACCTATAAAATCATCTACAATTAATGATTTGAAACCAAGGTTACAAATTGCGCCTACAGAATCATCTACAACTAATGGTCAAAACTCATGGATGCTCAGAAGATTCTTGGATTGATAAAACCTACAAAACATCTAAGCTTCAAGACTTGTAAGCATTGATAGTTTTACATGAGGTGCCATTGAAGGTTGGTCATTCTATGACGAGTATAGGAGGCCTAGTTTTCTACCTAGAAAAAATGCATTAAGGCTCATACTATTTGGTGTCAGTTGGTACTAGTGTAGTAGAGACTAAGGTATACGTATGAGTGTTGACTATCAATTTTAGGTGCTATTTATGTAAAGTAAGAACTCTAAAATACACTTAAATAATACATATAGGCTATAAATTCGATTGAACTAATCTCAGTCAAGAGGTAAACGCTCATGCTAATGAGCTACTGAATGGGAACTCCTTGTTAACTTATCATTTCTTCAATTTGAAAAAAAAACCCTTGGATTGTGGCCTTCCAAATGCAACATGATGGTAAGCATGTGAACCTATGACACTTAAGAAAGAAAGAAAGATAAAGTTATATTTGGAAATCAAGATCTTGCCTCTTTTATAATACATCATTCTCTCTCTACTCTCACATGCATGTTCAAACCCCCAAATAGAAGACTTGAATTTGAGAAACACACATGCTTGCTCTCTCTCTCTCTCTCTCTCTCTCTCATGCATGCATCCCCTAGTAGAGGTTGTGATTCACTTATAGGCACGCATGCCCCCCAATAGAAACCCTTAATTTACATGTGTGTGTGTGTGTATCCTTCGTCATTCTTAAGCATTATTGGAAATCTATGCTCCACCCTACTCTACTTTGTAAGCCTTTATGAGGAGTAGATATTGTGTGTTGAGCATGCCCATTAGTGTTCAATGTAGACATTGGGGTTAGGTGGTCGGATGGTTGGTGAGCATTGCTTATGTAGACTTGGCATCATGCCAAGTAGGATGCAAGGAAGTTTGAGTTGATAGGCCACACTCTAGGGTAGCTTCTTGGGACATCTTATTGGGACACTTGTCATCGGGTTGTGGGGCTCAAATGGGGGCCCAAGCGACCTCCGTTGGGCTTGGAAGCTTCGCCATGACCTAGGTCTCTTGTTTAGTCTATTACTATCCTAATTGGGTGACGTGGTTAGTTTGGCTCTCTCTGAACCGGTTATGGGAGGGCCAAGATTGGTTGACCTACAAAACGACCAATTATGGGTAGTATATATAGACATGGTAGATAGAGGGAAGTAGATGAGAAGAATGGCACATTACGAGGGTGTCAATGAAGGAGGCAAGCAATAGTGCTTAAGTAGAATTGGAGCTCTTTGTAACAATTGTTGAAGAAAATTGTGCAAACCTTAGGTTTTTGGATGATTGACATTGGAGCCTTTGCTAGCTTGAAGGACCTGTATACCTTCCTACAACCAATAGGGGTGTCCATAGTCGAGAATGATGCCACATGTTCTATCTCTTTTGTGTCCAATGGTGATATTGATATGTTATCAGATGTTCTCTATGTAGTACTAGATATAAAGTGAAATATTATCTCCGTTTAATGGCCCCTGTATGGAGCATGACCTGAGGATTCACTTTGATCGCGACGATGGGTGGGTGTAGTCTCTTGGTGGATGGATGTTGGGGGTTGGGAGATTAACCAGTTGCAACAATCTGTGAGTAAAAACCAGGTTGGATGTTAATGGCCATGTCATTGGGAGAGAAACGAGGTGCAATAATATATATGAATTGTTAGCTTTTTTATTGCGTAAACTTGACCAATATGGGAGCACTAGTAGGTTGTGGCACTAGAGGTTTGGACACCTGAGCTATATGATCTTCAAAGAGTTGTTGAAGTTTAGGATTGTGAAGCACATACTCACATTTTCAAAAGTGTCAAATGTAGAAGTCTAGGATTGTGGAGCACCAGCCGGCACCTACTAGCATTTTGAAGCACCAGCTACAACCTACTAGCATTTTGGAGCACCAACTAGCACCTACTAGAATTTTCAAAAGTGTCTAACACTTTCGGATAACAGGAGAGCAGCAACAAGGCTAACTCTCCTTTGACTATAGTAGCAAGATGTGAGTGTATTTTCTCCAAGATAAAGTAGATGCCTTTGGAAACTTTAAAGTATGGCATAAAATGAGACATGAAAGAAGATGAATAAAATTTGGACAGATTAGGATGTAGAGTTTTCATTAGCTGTATTCAATGTCTACTACAAGGAGCATGGGATAAAAAACTACACATACTCCTAAGGAAAAAGGAGCGGTGGAACATAAGAACTCTGTGATCGCTGAGATGGCTAGGAGTAAGCTAAAGAGGAAAGGAATGATGAATACTTTTTGGGCCAAGTCGGTTTACACTTCAGTGCATATACTTAATAGAGTTACATCAATGTGGTGAAGGAAATGACTCCTCACCAACATGTGGATTTTGGTAAGAAGCCTTCAAGTATCATATTTCAGAACATTTGGATGTAGTTTTTATGTTTGCATGTTCCACACTCATCAAAGATAGTGTGCAAAAAGTGTATCTTCCTAGCGTACAATATGGAGTTACCCTAAGGCAAGGAAGATTATTGTGAGCTATGATGTGGTGTTTGTGGAATAAACCCTTTTCGTGGGAGGAGGAGGCTTCACCACTTTGTCCATTAACAAAGATATATACTATCACAAACACAATAAATCTGCAGGCTCAAAAAGGAGAGACTTGCACTCGTTTGACAAGAAGTGAAATCTCATGATAGACAAGCTTGTTGAAGCACAAAGAATATGCCTTATCCAAAGTAGGTGAAGCAATGTTTTGATGGGAAATCTTTGCCCAACAGTAGTTGTTTTAAAGGTCAAAGGGAATATATGAGCAGAAGAGGGCTTAGACATATATTGTTAATATGGCCTTGAATGACAGAGATAATGAGAATGTAGAATCGAGCAAGCTGGGAGGAAACAAAGGTAGATATAAACTAGAGGGGGCCAATGTAGAGTGAGTACAACTCCGTTATGAGAAACTACACTTGGGATCTTATGGATTTTCTAGAGAAATGCAAGATTATCAGCACTAAGGGTGTTTAGAAGTCCAAGTACAAATCTGATGGTACATTGGAGAAGTATAGGAACTATTCATGGCAAAGGGTTTTGCACACATCGTGGGATTTGAGAAGTATAAGGAACTATTCATGGCAAAGGTTTTTGCACACAGGTTGAGGGATTTGAGAAGTATAAGGAACTATTTGTGGAAAAGGGTTTTGCACATGTTGAGGGATTTGAATTTTAAGAGATATTTGCCCCCACAACTAGATTGAACACCACTATTCACAGAGGGTGCTAGATTTGAATGCTCCTAGGAAGTGGTGAGTGATGTAGATGGACGTGAAGTCATAACTTTTGAATGGACATCTCAAGGAGGAGAGAATAGGGCCACGTTTGTGATTGTCGATTTAAAAGCCAAGTTGTACAAAATTTGGAAGGCATTGCATGGATTGAAACATGACCTCGGGCTTCACACGAGCGGGTCGACATTGATTCACATTAAATACAAATTTATATATTTCCTTTGAGCAAGGTAATCATTTATGTGGATGACCTTATTTTAACTACAAACGATCCAATAGACAAAAGGAGATGTTGAGTTTAGAGTATGAAATTATAGACATTGAGCTCATGCATTTTTAGTTAGGGATTAAGGTATTACATCTTGGGATTATGACAAACCTTAGGCTTATGAAAGACCTCAGGCTTATGCATTTTATTAAGGGATTGAGAAATACCTATTGTATCTTCATTTCAACAAAAGTATGTAGAGGAAATATTGAAGGCATTTAGTAGACCGAATGTAACCCCTATGGAGGTTGATTTGGAGTTGTTTGGGGAAGACACTACTGCACACTTGTGGAGATCACGTGAAGATTATGGGAAGTTTGATTTTCTTGTGCAATATACGACCATACATAAAATTTGCATATTGAGCAATTTTTTGAATCAGTACTAAGAGAAAACCAAGGTAGGGATGCAAGAATTAAAATACATCCGAGTATGACATCAAATTGTAGTTGGTGTATTGAGACTGAGGCCTTGGGCACATGATCACTTCGCATGCGTGGGTTTCCTCCACTTGGGTCGCGAAATTCCATTACCAAGCCCAAGGGGTAACATACAACACAAGAACCCGCATGGATGCATATACATAAAACTCAAATATCATTGATTCCATACATTCCCATCATATAAGAGAATACAATAAGTAGGAAAATTCGAACAACAATGCAAGTATGCTATATTCTATACAACATGCTCACGTAAGGTTCTTACAAGAACTTTCATCATCATATAACCTACCAAGAAGGAAAGCATCGGACTTATCTGGCCCACCCAACCGTAGGCCCCAATACATCGGCCCCACCACACTCCCCTTATTCATGTTTTACTCTACGATGCTTGGACTATTGAGGCGACCCAGCCAGACATTCTCATTGTACAAGAGAATACAACAAGTAGGAAAAAACAAACAACAATGCAAGTATGCCATATTTATACAACATGCTCATGCAAGGTTCTTACAATTTCATCATCATATAAAATGCAAAAGGAAACCACCAGACCCATCTGGCCCACCCAACCATAGGCCAATACATCGGCCCCACCACGGGGCACCTTTTTCATGTTTAATTCCACGACGCTTAGACTATGGGGTCGACCTAGCTAGGGAGAATCAGCACCAGGGGGCTCCATTGTTTGCTTGAGGGCTTCTCACCTGTGGATGACTCCGCTGGTCCTCGTGAGGGAACTCATAGACTACCGGCACAAACACTAGGGTTGGGGAAAAGGGAGCATGGATCCTATCCGCCGCCGCAGGGAAGTATATCCGCCAAGGATGAGTCGACCTCACTGGCTAGACATGCAAGACCTGTGCGCGCTACACTGTCTACCGTGCTCTCTGACCACCTACAGGCCTCTCACTCACACCACACCTACCACTATCCACGCACTCACCTCATTCACAGAGAGAGATAGAGAACACATCACAAGAGCGTATTAACGTATATCAAGATACCGAGAAAAGAATGATACAAGAATGACTGTGCTCCAACAGAGAATGCGCTACACCAGAGAATGTGCTATGAGAGGATGTGCTCTCTGCCGAATGTGCTAGAGTGAAGGTGATACCAGAGACAGTCTCCTTGGTTGGCCGAGAGAGTGCTCCCATTACCTCCTCCTTGGGTGTCCTCCTCCTCGAAGTCCCAACCCTCATCATCATGTAGTGTAGATGTAAGATCTTCAGTCGTCGTCGGGAAAAGGGAGATGGTGGTCAAGAGGATCTCGCCTTGCCTTGGGAAAGGGAGAGGGGTGTTGCCTGCATGAGTGCCATCAGAGTTGGCCATGCACCTCGCAGATGTTGGAGGGTGCCGGCAATGACGGCGGTCGGAGATGTCAAAGGGCACCGACGGTGATAGCGGTTGAAGCGGTCGGAGGGCACTGGCAGCGGTGACGAGACGGTCGGAGGGCACAATGATGACGGTTGGAGGGCTCCAGCAGTAGGAGGACATCGGCGGTGACGACGGTCGGAGATGTCGAAGGGCATCGGTAGTCAGAGCCATCAGAGGGCACCGATGATGACGGTGGTCAGAGGCAGTCGAAGGGTATCGATGGTGATGGTGGTCGAAGATGTCGGAGGGCATCGGCGGTGACGGCGGTCGGAGATGTCGAAGGGCACAGGTGGTGACGCGACGGTTGGAGCCGTCGGAGGGCATCGGGGTGGTCGGAGTGGTCGGAGATGTCGGAAGTGATGGTGGGAGGATCTTGGTGGAGTGTGAAGCACTTGGCTTCCTATCCATAGGTCACCCATTACTACTAAATTCCCCGTCCTTCCCAGTGAATGCCACATAAAAAACACACGTGGTTCTCTGGCAAGCTAGACTCTGGGCAAAACATCTGGCAGGTGGGCTCTGAGGAATACCTCATAAAATGATCTTTCCAGCCAATCTTCTCTCGAGAGATACACAAATAAAAAAAATGATTCAACTAGGCCCCTGGGATCCTTCATCCAGCAAGCGAACTGTGGAAAAAATGATCAAACTGAGAGCTCCTGGGGGCACTTCATCTAGCAAGCGTTTTCTAAGAGCTCCTAGGAACTTCATCCAGTAAGCCATTTCTGAGAGCTCTTGGGCACTTCATCCAGCAAGCCATCACTACCTGTATTACCATTGGCATTTCGACGGCGGGCGGGCAAAGCATCCGGTAGGAAGGTTACTCTAACACCAACAAAAGCGCAAAACCAATCTAAATAATAATCATCACTGGCCACTTCGTCTGGGCAAAACTTTCAGCATGAAGTCCAGGCATACAAAGATACAAAATGAAACCTGGCCATGCAATTGGCTAGATCTGTCCTTAGGAGATCCTTGTAGGTTTATGCAAACACATCTTGGTGTTCTCTGAAAAAGTTGGTGCTTCTTTGAAGAGTGGAAGGATCCTCCTAGACCCAAGCTGCCACCAAGATGGGGCGTGGCTCCTCTATACCTGTATTACCACTGTTGTCCCTCGGGCAAAGCATCCGGTAGGAAGGTAACTCTAACACCAACAAAAGCACAAAACTAATCTAAATAATAATCATCACTGGCCACGTCGTCTGGGTGAAACTTTCAGCATGAAGTCAAGGCAAACAAAGATACAAAATGAAACCTGGCCATGCAATTGGCTAGATGATCTGTCCTTAGGAGATCCTTGTAGGTTCATGCAAACACATCTTGGTGTTCTCTGAAAAAGTTGATGTTTCTTTGAAGAGTGGAAGGGTACTCCTAGACCGAAGCTGCCACCACCAAGATGGGGCGTGGCTCCTCTGCTGTGCCTAGGTTTAGCTCTCTCACCTCCTCGGGTGGGTGGAGGAGGAGCAGTGTCAAGTGCAGCTTGATGGTGGAGAGATAAGGGGTCATGGGTTGGGGTGATGTCCAGAGAGAAGTCACCAATATGTTCCTGTGTCCAGCCAACGGGTATCACTTCTACTGGTGGCAAGGCTTCCTCCTCCCTAGTCTTGAGGTGTTATGACTGCCGCTCCTTGCGAGTGCGTCTAGGAGGGGTTATAGACGCCTCAGATGACTCCTCTTGAGAGACCTTTCTAGGTTGTCGACAAAACTTTGGTTCCCCTAGACCTATGACCTCTATTACTTCATGTTGGGATACTAGTGCAGAGGAAGAGGCCAGAGTGAGCAAGAATTTTGTCCAATCCCGAACTACTATGTCTTCTGAGAGCTCTTCTTCTCGGGACACCTCTTGAATAGGGTTTGGGTCCCCCAACTTCACTATGTCCACCATATTGCATTGGAACCCCTCATAGAAATTTAACCAATTCCATAGAGGTTCTTCCGCCTCTACTTTTGAGCCGAATGGATCCCAAGCCTCATCCACTGGTAATCCTTGCCATTCTTCCTGCTCTTCCTTGTTACTGCTGGGTCCTTCCTCCCGAATGGGAATCATGTCTTGTAGGGCGCAGTGCCCCTTGCACTCTCACATCGGGGCCTTTTTCTAAGGGCAAGGTCACCGTCCCCTCTGGGTTAGGGATATGCAAGTTGTCCCGGCCCCAATCATGGATCACCCGAGCTACCCTCAACCAAGGCCTTCCAATGAGCAAGCTGTAGGCCCCTCTACTTGGTGGGAGGTCTAATACCACAAAATTCATTTCAAATACTAATCCCTCAAAAGTGATCGAAACTTGCCTGACTAGTCCCAAGGGCATCACTTCTCGCTGGTCCACCACTCGGATGGTGAAGGGACTTGGCTCGGTAATTCGGAGACCCAAGACTTGCCTAGTAGCTTTAGGCATGATGTTAACACCAGAACCACCATCCACAATGGCCCCTGTAATTTGAGTTCCTCCCACGGAGACTCTCACCCTCGGGCTTCGGTGATCGGACACTCTTGGGGTAGTGAGGCATACCCTTGCTTGTTGCTGCCTGGGCCATCACCCACTACTACTAGATGTGGCTTCACCCTTGGTTGCCTTCGAATCCATCGAATGCTGGACCAAGCCTAGCAGTTGCTCTCCTATTTCCTGGCTCAAACCACATAATTTGAGGAAGGGTGATTTCCACCTTTGCCCCTGCAAACACTTTCTCCCAATGTATATTACTAACCTTGGGTTGGGTAGACTTCTCATTCACCTTTGAAGGTGTGGTGATTGGGGAAATGACCAAGGTAGGCATCGTTTGCATCTCCATGGGTGGTGTTTGACTGATATCCTCCATAGCCTCCTTATAAGCTTGTTGCACAATGGATGGGTAAACTGCACCATCAAGAGGAGGAGTTGGTGTCTTTGGGGCTCCTTGGGACCGGGTGACAGTCACCGCTTTTGGAGTGCCAGGAGTGGGAGGTGGCACCACTGCCACTATTGGAGTGTCAACGTTTGGAGATGGCACCACTGCTTCCACCGTGTTAACTAGTGGGGTTCAAAGACAATCCTGGGTGTAGTGGTCTCGGCTCTCTGGGCAATGGAGGCATGGGGACGAGCCCTCTCGTACAGTGCATTGAGCTTGCATGTGTCCGCTCCCCCCACCATACCTATCTAAGCATACGGGTACCTCCGTAAGTGTATGAACGCACCTATCCAAGCGTAGGGAAGTACCTACCCCAAAAAAAATTCAAAAAAAATGTTTGCTCATAAGCATACGACCTACCTACCTAAGCGTATAGACGTACCTACCTAAATGTACGGCCATACATACCCAAGCATACATACGTACCTACCTGAAACAAAATTTAAAAAAATAAATAAAATAAAATTTAAAATTTTCAAATCTTTAGAGGTGCTTAAGGTCTACCTCCATGACTCACTAGAGTGGTTTTTACACATATGAAACACCAAAAAGTTCGTATTTCACCTTAAGCTTCACGACCATCTGATAGTGAAGGACCCCTTAACCTTTGATCGAGCTTGCAAATGGGAGATCTTTCTCGACGATGACAATATTCGAGAAAGTGATTCCATACAGTTGGCCATCGAGCCAATGACAACCCAAAGCCCATTTGTAACATTACCGTCATCTCCTCCTGCACCATGCATTAATGGTGGCATCGCCCCCCCGCCCCCCCACGGTCGCACATAAAGCCACCACGACTGTCTCCAGTGCCCATCTTTCCATTCCAACCATTGCCTCTTAGAGCAAACCTCATTGATCATGGAAAGATCAAAACCTCGTCCATTGCCAAGCCCCTGGAGCCCATGTGCTTTGATACCCCTCAAGCACCCATAATTCATCATCTTCCTTTGCTTATGCCTCACATGGACCCTAAACCAATTGTGCACACCATAGGTGTACCTACAATAGGGAGACCACCTCTTCAGTATTTCCTTTGCAATGGACCCCATCGAGTGGCTGAATTCCCTCAAAAGAAAAGCGTGCCATTGAGACCACAATGTCATAGTTGTGGGATCGACCATTACTTCAAGGATTTCCCTTTGAAATCAGTTTCAAACTGCATGGTCAAAGGCATGCCATCCCTCAACGTGTTGAGCTTTTAACATGGGAAGATTCCAATGTCCCATTGAATGTAAGTACACGATTGGAGGCCAAACTCAAGAAGTTTAAAGAACCAAACTAGTCCAATACCTTATCTACCAAATGTGCCACATACAAAAAAAAAACAATGGTCTAAGCACATTAGCAAAGGTGACAATTAGGTTACCATTAGAAGTGGCTTAACAAAGACCACATCATCCTCTGCAGGGAGTGATGATCATGCCAAAATGCTACTCCACCAAGCAGCCCCGAGGAATCATGCCAAACTACAAAAGCAGTCGGTCAAATATCCTAACCCCATCATAGAGAATCAACATCTTCACAACAGGCCCAAGTATTGGTATGAGATTGCCAGGCCCAATTCGAAGAAGGGCAATTACCACCGCCAATCGTAGGCACACCCCAGGACACACGATACCCCATTGATCTATTTACTCATTGTCTAGGAAAAGAACTTGAACTTCCACAACAGGTAAGGAAGGAGCCCGAGCTTATGCTCGACGATGAGGAAGATCCATTTATCGCCAACTTGACGTTGACAAATGAAGGTCTTCTCCCACCTATGCCTCCTAACCGTCCATTGCCTATTCCATAGGAGGACAAGACCAAATCCCATGTTCACATCGAAGAACTCGGTGTGTAGATAGTGACACAGAGTTCGACAAAGACTCACAAGGTGCCTACACAAAATTTGCTAAAGTATTTTACCCCCCTACGACACCCAAGTCTCAACCTCAAACCCTGTTGAACAAGGACCTAAATGAACTTCCATACACCATTGCGGGTCCAACCTATGAACCAAGCCCTGAAAATGAAAAAGTTCTGCAGTAATAAGACCTTGCCGGCCTATCAGCCTTTCTTTCCTCCCAAATCCAAATGCCCATTGGAACCTTGTTATTACAAGGGAATCCAAATTTATGGAATGACCTCAAGGATTGGATGGAATGAAAACTATAGGCTCCCATAGAGGAGATGGAAAGCTTAGATTCCTTAGATGAATCTGAGCCACATAGTCCTAAATTACTTCATGTGAGAAAAGCCCACAACCCAAAGGCACACCGACAATTTTAGTAAATGTGCTGGGTCACTACTTTGAAAGTGATGACACAAATGCAGCCCTATCCATTTCCTATACGAAGGACATTTGGCCACAACCATCATGGATGGGGGTGTTGGCGTAAGCATCATCACAAGGCAGTGCTAGGAAAAATGGGGAGAACCACCCCTGGATGACACCAAACCGGTGATAAGTCTAGTGGACGGGACAACCAAAAAACCCTTTGGAGGAGGACCTTAAGATTAAAGTCCTTGACATGAGCTTCAAACACACATTTATAGTCATGGACTTTACTCATGGTGGCTATGATAGCATCCTAGGAAGGATTTCATGAGATTGACATGAATGGTCCATAATTGGGACGTAGATCATGTATATCTCCACAAATAGGATCAAACGCTCAAAGTGAACCTATGTACATGGAAGGCACATCCCATGATGAAAGGTCCCTTTGTAGAAGATTATGTGACTAGAAACAGGACTAAAGATCTCCTTGTTTTCCAAGCTTGTCACCAAATCCTTAATGAAGAGCGAGATCCAGACACATCGCTTCTATCATGGATGACACAGTTGACCAAGACTGGATGCAAATCCTAGCTACCACACTCCCAAATCACAAACAAGGAATGACATCTATGGTCCCACGCTACCATTACTTTCATGAACCCTACAAGCCCTCCGCCTTGATTAACACCATGAGTGTGAGTGAACCTCCCCAACATGAAACCATAACCCTTTGGGTATGGTTAAATTTCCCCTTTGGCAAAAATATGCAAAGAAAAGCGTGCCTTGCTGTCTCCAATAGCTAGCCACAATTTTTTGCCATTGGAAACGTGGGTCTCCCTAGACAAACCATCTCTTCATAGTGCTCATGCCAAAATTGAGATGCTTAGCGAAAAATGGATACAAAGCTCTGGGTCTTTTACACACGATACATACTCTCTCTAATCCATTGGCTTGTAAGTTTTATGTGGTCCCCACAAGTGAGACTAAAGAAGCATTCATCCTTGGAGGGAGCTGGGTCAAGAATGCCCCATGTACAGTCAACTCAGCTGACAACACAACTACCCTTGATCTTCCCACGGGAAAGGTAATGATGATCCTCTAGGAAGGGGAGTCCATCGTATCCAATCTATGCCAAAACCAACTGCTTCGTCAAAGGGTACTCTTTCACCCACATAAAACTGGTAAGTCTTCCTCCACCCCTAAACTGACCCACAAGAACCAAACCCACCAAGACTATGGATTGGATTCTTGACAGAGAATGGTTTACAAAGGTGGCAAGCCCACATATATCCTTTGGTCCACACCAATCTCATATTCTTGGAGGCTTGGAAAACCCACACTTATACTTGAAAGCATTTACATTCAAATCTCACATGAAACACATCTAAAGAGTGTTGGGTATTTCATTCCTAAAATATCCATTGGAAATAACCAGTTGGAGTGCAAATTTCATGTCATAGATGCAGGAGCACTCCAAGGCTGGATTATAATTGGGAAAGAATGGATTGATGCCACTTTGCCAAATCAATTGGGGGCGAGAGGAAACGACCACCATGGTAATCAATGGAAAAAAGCAACAGTCCTCTTGTTTCCCGAAGAGGAAATCATACACATAGCCTCACCCTCAGCTGCTATCCACATTCAAGTCCCATCCTCACATCATCGGCAGTCTCATCCTCAGCTGCCATCCACATTCAAGTCCCATCCTCACATCATCGGCAGTCTCCCCCTGCACCCCATGCCTCACAAACGATGGTCGAAAGGAGCATTGTTGACACTGCCCAACATAGATAATCAACCCTTATCATCAACAATCACTCTTTAACTCTACAACCTCGACCATCCACACCGCAAGCAACCCGATATCTTACCACTATCATGACAATCAATGGTGGTGGGTGTCCATGAATCTTCTTGTAGCTTAAGGATTCTAAGATGGCTACATAGAAATTTGGATCCCAAAATGGCCATCTTGGAACCACCAGCACAAAAAGCAAATCAAGTAGACAAACACCAACCCTAATCCAAACCTTCAACATTGGCTAGTCCTCGATTGCTTGCTAAGAGTACAAGGCTACTATGAAGGAAAAACTCACCTTTGGCTACCCAAGAATGTAGCTTGTGCTCTTCCACCCCACAACAAATCCCCAAGGAGTTGACAAAAGGCCCAAACGGTCGAAAGTTAGGCAACCCCAAGCATAGTGAAGCCAACAACGATGGGTGCCTACCAACGTGCTCAAAGCTCAAGGCTTCCATGAAGGAAACACACAACTGTGGCTCCTAATGCCCCAATCAAAAGCTTGTCCTCAGTGCAACAACCTACTTGTAGCTCAAATCCCTGTTGTTGAGAAAAAACCAAGAAGCCTTGTAAACCAATGGGCCCTTATCACTTGGCAATGATGGGTGCCAAAACATCTCTTAGAATGCCAATTCTTCAATGATGGAACCTCCCTCATTTGGGTCCCACAGAATAACCCTCAAAAGTTGGCCCCATCCACAAAAATTGAGCAAGTACGTGTCCAATCCATGTAGCTGGTTTGGCGGGCCAACAAGGAAGCAAGTCCCCTCTTTATCCAACAAATCCCATGGACTTACCCACATACAAAGCATGGGCACTCACAAGCTCATCTTTCCCACTCCTTTCAACAAAAAGAGCCTCGTCCACGAAGTTCCAACCCACCCCCTCAACTTCATCACCAAACCAAGGGGCAGTGCCACAAATGCAAGAGCTTATACAGTCACTCAAAGAAAACCTTAAGGATAAGGTCACAAATTTAGCCAAATGTCCTAATCAGTACACAACCCTCTTTTGGAGTGCTGACTAATAAACAACCTTCAAGTCCTCACCCAAGAGGGCAACAAAAAAAAAACAACCTCAAGCATCTAGGTGATTAGGCATGTCTAGGTGATTAGGACTATGGGCACACATTTTGCCCTTTCCCATGCACGACACCTGCAATTCTCATTGGCTCTATCATTTGCATAAACACCGCACAATAATTTATCATAGCCATCCAGGTACATCTCTGGATGGGGGGAACATGGAGGGTGGTGCAAGCCTGGTCAATGGTACGACCCATCGCCTGGATCTTCTTGATCACCCAGCTTCGTCAAAAAAATTATACTTCATGCCTCATCGACCCTATGTAAAACTTCTTCTTATGCTACCTTAGCTTTGGCAGCAGCAGCCAAATGATCCAAAGTAGCTTCTATTTCCATACTCAAAAGCTGCTACCTCCATGGATTCTCATTCGTTAACTTCCACTCTCATCAAAGCAGGATCCCAGTCACATGAGCTACGAGATGACAGAAGAAGACAAACCACCAAAATAGAAAGAGAGAACACCGACCACCAAAAGATCAATACCCAAGGGAGTCAAGATGCCCATTAAGGTGTCTTGATGAAGATGCTACAACTACATGTACATTGCCATTGGAGGAGCACAAGCGGTTTCCATGCAAGTTACATCCTTGTCCCTTCGGAACTCCCACCTTTCTAGTTGCTTACGAACACTGTTGTTTTACTAACCCCTCATCAACACCACCACCTACCACTTGGATACCGGTCATTAAGTATTCCGTGCTAGTTTACTCATTCAAGTACTCTGATTCCTCCCATGAGGATGTTACAGCCGTAAAGGCGACAACAATGAAAACAACAAAAACAAAATAATGAGTACTACTTGGCACATACACGAAGCAAAATTCATAAGAGCTTGTATGACTAGATGGATACTTAATTGTGCGAGTACTCTACTAACTTCTTTCCATCTTACTAAACCTCCCACCCCCTCTCATTTCCAAAGAGACAAGAGGAACAACCAAGTGGTACACTTCCCAATGTACCTTGACCAATTCTTCACCAATCACGAGGATGCCGATTGACTTTAGGAAGGGGAGTATATTAACCACATGCGGTTAACATATTTCTATGTTAACTATGTCCACACACTTATATAATGAGCACCCGTACTATATTGTAAATCCTATCATTTGATGTGAAAATGCCCTAACCAAGTCTTGAACTTCAAAGGACAAACAAGAGGATCCTGGCTAATTAGCCAAACCATAAAGAAAAGCCTTGTAACTATGTTTCGGGCACCTCGGGTCACTTACTCTCGGGCGGCCTAGTGGAAAACTCTTGGAACTATAAGAGCCAATTTCTCTTGTTTGTAACTCATTCTCCCATTTATATAATAGAATTGGAGTATTCCCTCTCCATCTCTCTTGTAACTCTAATCTAGCATGTGTGGTATGCTTAGGGTTAGGGTTAGGGTTTGGGTATGATTAGCACTAATCACTCATTCTCTCATGCTTCCCTCTTGCTTCTTCTCTCCCTCTTGCTTGGGTGATTAAGCTATCACCGTGATCCACAGGGATCCCACACGATATCTCGCGAGAGCGGTTGCACCACTCATAGGATAAGGAACCTTCTCGGTGTGATATGAGCGCGGGAGGATCGCAAGGATGACAAGAGGCTATCCACATGTGATGGTGGGGCTCTTGATCATGGCTTGAGCTTGGTAGATTGAAAATTTCCCACGACACGTTTTGGTTAGGTTAACACCACTGCATCTCTTTAACAATGTATTTAATATAAGCATGTTTATTATCCATCCCCATTCTCCAAAATAGAGAATTTAATAAGGATTTAAAAAAATGGCATGTGAATGAGTGCCAAAATTCCTAAGTTTTTCTCCAAAGAGGAATTTCAAGATTACCTTAGATGCCCTTACCTCCCCTCCTACACTTGACTAAGATTCCAGAGCCACTAGCAACAACTAAGCTATTACATCAGAGATGGTAGTGATAATATGTACCATGTCTATCACATCTCAATGCAAACCACAAGGGGAAGGGATATTAATATTATGGAATAAGAAATACATTATAATTCTATCATTGCAAGGGATATTAATGATCTAGGAGCAAGAAAGCCATTGTAATACTATCTTTGCAAGGGACCTCACCATGTTGCGAAGTGTCTCCCATCACGAAGGCCATGGCTACAACACCACAAACAATATCACCATTAACACCACTTTTACAAAGGCTGCAACATAGATCATATGTACAAGGATCAAACCTATGGCAAGTATTAACTTGTTGAGCATGTCAAAGGGGAATGTTCCAGCGGTATTCCTTAATGCAATTTACAAGTAGGAGAAGATCAACTGGAGAGGTTTATACCTCTCAAAACCACAACAAAAGGATTTAGTGAGATAACATCAAGACTTACCACTTGACAAAATATTTGAACAAGAAAGAGTCACCTCAAAGACCCATAGACCCATAGATGTAGAACAAACAAGATATGCATCAAAGAATGGTAGACCTATAGAGACATAGAACAAGGAATATACCACACGACGACAAGCAAGAACACATCCTCTAATGTTCTGTCATCATCCTCCGAGGAGGATGTGATTCTAAAGCTCACCTTTGAGCTTGAAGAAGAAGTGATTGACCAAAAACATCCGCTAAGGAAGTTGGTAGAATATCCAAATCCTATTGAGAAAAAGAACAGGCTAGAATCTACTCAAAAGTTATGGTAAAAGCTTGCAAAACTAGAGCACTACAAGAGTTTACCCTACACAACCTTCATGTTGCTCAAGCAAAGACTTGGGAAAGAACTTCTTCTTTTTGTAATCAAAGATGAGCCTCTCCAAGAGGAGAACTAAAAACTAGGCTTAGATCCATTATTGGAAATGAGATTCAACACCATTGTCTCCAAGGTTATGGGAGATACACCAATGCATATTTTGTATACCTGCAAGTCCAAAAAGCTACAAAAGAGAAGTGTCCAGGCTTTGTAAGACATTGCTGGTCTCTCCACCGTTCTGTCTTCCCAAGTCTAAATCCCCCATTAGGCAAAATATGGACTCTCATTTTTGCCCCTTAAGGATCTCCACACCTCCTCTCTCTAGAAAAATGGGCTCATGGTGAAATGTTTGCAAATCAAATTAAAAGTTGGAGGAGATTGCACATTTGCAACCTAGTCATCGAGACCTTTCCAATGATATATAGCATGATGGGAAATTTTGATTATTCAAGAAGTCCCCAAATTGTTGATGACGTCATGTAACATGCCATGTAATCACCAATTTTTCTGGAGAGCGGAGGTGTGGAAATCCTTAAGGGGAAAAAAATAGATACCATATTTTGCCTAATGACCTACTCCTTATTTAAAGGAAGCCCAAGCTTATGGAAGGAAGACTTGAAAGACTGAATGGAAAAAATCCTAACATCAGGCATGGAAGAGCAACTACCTAAACTACACTCATTTTAGATGGGCTCATAGGAGGCGAAGTTTTGACAGACAATCCCAGAAGTGCCCGGGTCACTACTTTGAAAGTAATGATATGAATGTGGTACTACCCATGAAATGCGAGGACTCACAAAGTACAAATATCTTGGATGGAGGTGTTGAAGTTGATATAATCACCAAGCAATATTGGGAGAAATGGGGATAGACAAAACTGGATAATACCAATCTAATTATGAAGCTAGGTTATGGGGTCATTGGAAAACCCAAGGAGATATCCCTTTTGTAACATCTAGAAGTGATTGATTCTCCTTTTCATGCTGAAGTTGAGTCCTCAACAACGAATTGTAGAGCAACCAACAACTTTGTTATACATGTCATTTATGATGTTAAAATGATCAACCCACTCACTCCAAGATTTCTTGGAGCTATTTGTAGTTATTCCATAAAAAAATTCATTAATTCTTCTTGAAGGGATTTATTTTTCTTGACCTCCATTGCCCTATCATGCATATCATTGTGGCTACTATTTTTCATTTTTTACCAACAAAATTTTCCTTTGAAGGATTTCATCTTGAATCTTCTGGAGACACTCATCATCTAGTCCTTGCATGCATCTAGACATCGTTGAAGATAAAAGTTTCAAGTTTTTTACCTTTTGCACTTTCCCTTTCGTTTTCTGAGTACTTGAAGTTTGCATAGAATTCTAATAAATGCTTGCCATGTTAGGTAATGTTCCCTATACACACTCCTCCATTATCGTTAGCATTGATGGGCGTCTCTTGGAACCTTTCCATGCTTGGCTCTAGGGATCCCTGTGTTAACCAATTTTAGGCCAAGCTTTCTGACAAACAAGATAGAGATAAGGGCTACCCATACACCCATTCCCATCCCCAAAAATTAGGAAATGGGTTTTTACAACTTCCAATAGTGGTAATGGGTAGGGTAGTGGTGTGCACGAGATAGGAGTGGATATGGGTGGTGTAGATATAAGGAGAGTGGTAGGAGACAATTGCGTGAAGTAGATAAGGGTGGGATAGATGAAGATGTAAAGGCTATGGTAGTAGAGATGGTTTGTGAGGTAGAAGAGGTGATTTGGAAAGGGTCACTATAGTTGCCCGTGGCTAGGGGCATTATAGCCAATGTAGGGAACATCGGCATTTATGCCCCAAAAATGGGGAGAGTAATTGCATAGAAGCATTGACCCTTGATTGATTAAGCCGCGTGATTGAGCTGCATCAATCAACTAAACTGGAATCTCATGAGATATGTACAAGATGTATGGGTTATAGATTGTATGCTTATGGCTCAAGAAAGAGTAGATTTCTAGGTCCTTCTATATCATAGAGCTCGAGTCATCTTGTGGCCCTTGGTGTACTAACCATAGAAGCTTCTTAAGAATGTTATTGTGTCTATCCATTCCTTGCACACCTGAAGACTCATTGTGACAATGCTCTAGAATACATTCTAAAATCCACATCCCTTATTGCATATCAACAAGTAACACATTGTTGTTGCCCATAGGAGTTTCATCACTAGTGGTCTTCAAGGTAATGAGGGGCTTGAGGTGGAAGACCTAGGGTGTATAACTGGATTCATTGAGAGTAGTAAATATGTGTATTTAGATAAGTTGCTTGATGAGAGAGATGGTTTAGGAATTTTTGCCTTAGTGAAGTGCAAAAAGACTAGTACATTGGGAGACACCATGAATGTATTGAAAAATGATCTCATCGGTTAAAATCTTTGCGATCGGAGAGTCATATCATATCATCTAGCTGGATCATTTGCTGGATCGTTTGCGATTAGAGTGTCGAATTGTTTTTTCTTTCTTGATGTTATACATGAATACATGTAACCCACATGAAACTTGCATTTCTTCACGTTAGCATCAAACCATGCCGCATCAATACTAGGTAACCCACATGAAACTTGTATATCTTGATGCTATACAACATCAATGCTAAGTAACCCAAATGAAACTTACATTTCTTCACATTGGCATAAAACCAACACTACTTTATTTATCACGTCGCTGTCCACATTACCATGACTGCATATAGACTTGCCTCATCTAGGTCTATTCATCATTCATTCAGAAAATGTCCCGCTTCTTTTGCAACTCTAATCTAGCATGTGTGGTATGCTTAGGGATAGGGTTTGGGTATGATTAACACTAATCACTCATTCTCTAATGCTTCCCTCTTGCTTCTTCTCTCCCTCTTGCTTGAGTGATTAGGCTATCCACGGAGATCCCACATGATCTCTCATGAGAGCGGTTGCACCACCCGTAGGATTAGGAACCAGCTTGGTGTGACAAAAAATGAGCGCGGGAGGATCGTGAGGATGACAAGTGGCTATCCACATGTGATGATGGGGCTCAAACAAAAATCAAGGCTTTTTGACAAAAAAGATAGTGATAAGGGCTACGCATCCACCCATTCCCATCCCAAAAAATTAGGAAATGGATTTTTACAACTTCCAATAGTGGTAATGGGCAGGGTAGTGGTGTGTACAAGATATAAGTGGATATGGGTGGTGTAGATATTAGGAGAGTGCTAGAAGACAATTGTGTGAAGTAGATAAGGGTGGGATAGATGAAGATAGTGGTGTAAAGGTTATGGTAGTAGAGATTGTTTATGAGGTAGAAGAAGGTGATTTTGAAAGGGTCACTATAGTTGCCCATGGCTAGGATGATGTAGAGAACATCGGCATTTATGGACCCAAAAATGGGAAGAGTAATGCAATAGAAGTATTGACCCTTCATTGATTAAGCCGCGTGATTGAGTTGCATCAATCAACTAAACTGGAATCTCATGAGAAATATGTACAAGATGTATGGGTAATAGATTGTATGCTTGTGGCTCAAGATAGAGTAGACTTCTAGGTCCTTCTATATCATACAACTCGAGTCATCTTGTAGCCCTTAGTCTTGGGGGGTGCACTACTAAGAAACCCTATGTATCACGTGCGTTCAAGGGGTATTTAAAAAACCCCTTATTTGCAAAGTTTTCATGAATAAAATGACCCCTTTTTCTTTATGAACTTTCATGTTTTTTTATTGATAACAAAAACCCCTTCTGTAAATCTACTTCTGTAAATTTACCTTAAGATTTTGAATTAAAATCCCCTTCATTTGAACTCACATGCTATAATTACATATTTTTAGGTGAACACCCCGAGCCCTTGGTGTACTAACCACAGAAGCTTCTTAAGGATCCTATTGTGTCTATGCGCCTGCAAGTTTTTGAACATAGGAGTTTCATCACACTAGTGGTCTTCAAGGTAATCAGGGGATTGAGGTGAAAGACCTAGAGGGTGTATAACTGGATCCATTGAGAGTAGGAAATATGTGTATTTAGATAAGCTTCTTGATGAGAGAGATGGTTTCAGAATTTTTACCTTAGTTAAGTGCAGAAAGACTAGTACATTGGGAGACACCATGAATGTATTGAAAAATGATCTCCTCGATTCAAATCTCGGTGGTGATCGGAGAGTAATATCATATCATCTAGCTGGATCATCCTGCTAGATTGATGGGAGAGTCTAATTGTTTTTGCTTCCATGATGTTATACAATAGGTAAGCCACATGAAACTTGTATTTCTTGATGCTATACATCAATACTAGGTAACCCACATGAAACTTACATTTGTTCACATTGGAATCAAACCAACACTCCTTTATTTGTCACGTCTTTCTCCACATTCACATGACTGCATATAGCCTTGCCTCATCTATCTCTACCAATCATTCATTGAGAATGTCCCCATCAAGATTGGCTTCTTTTGCAACGCTAATCTAGCATGTGTGGTATGTTTAGGGTTAGGGTTTGGGTATGATTAGAACTAATCACTCATTCTATCATGCTTCCCTCTTGCTTCTTATCTCCCTCTTTCTTGAGTGATTAGGCTATCACGAGACGATCGGCTTCCATGAAAATCCCATATGATCTCTCACAAGAGTGGTTGCACCACCCCATAGGAATAGGAATCGCCTCGGTGTGACAAAAAACGAGTACGGGAGGATCGTGAGGATGACAAGTAGCCATCTACATACAATGGTGGGGCTCTTGAGCATGGCTTGAGCTTGGTAGATTGAAAATTTCCCATGACAAGTTTTGGTTAGGTTAACACCATTGCATCTCTTTAACAATATCTTTATAATCATAGTCATTCTCCATCCTCATTCTCTAAAAATAGAGAATTTAATAAGGAGTTTAAAAAATGGCATGTGAATGAGTGTCAAAATTCCTAAATTTTTCTTCAAAGAGGAATTTCAGGATTACCTTAGATGCCCTTACCTCCCTACACTTGACTAAGATTCTAGAGCCACCAACAACAACAAAGCTATTACATCACATATGGTGGTGATAATATGTACCATGTCTATCGCATCACATTGCAAACCACAAGGGGAAGGGATATTACTATTCTGGAACAAGAAAGCTAGGGGGTGCATTACTAATAAACCCTATGTATCATGCACGTTTAAGGGGTATTTAAAAATCTCGTTTTACCCTATGGAATTTTTCGTGAATAAAATGACCCCTTTTTCTTTATGGACTTACGGGGTTTTTTTAATATCAATAAAAAAACTCCTCCTGTATATGTATATCTGTAAACTTACCTTAAATTTTAAATTATAAAACCCCTTCATTTGAACTCACGTGGTATACTTACATATTTTTAGGTGAACACCCCGAGCAAGAAAGACATTATAATTCTATCATTGCAAGGGATATTAATGGTCTAGAAGCAAGAAAGCCATTGTAATACTATCTTTCCAACAAGGAACCTCACAATGTGGCAAAATGTCTCCCACCATCAAGAAGGCCATGGCTAGAACACCACAAAAAATATCACCATTGACAAAACTTTTACAAAGGCTGCAACATCGTAGAAGATAACAATTTCAAGTTTTTTACTTTTTGCACTTTCCCTTTCGTTTTCTGAGCACTTGAAGTTTGCATAGAATTTTGATAAATGCCTGCCATGTTAGGTAACATTCCCTTTACACACTCCTGCATTATCGTTATTAGTGCACTGATGGGAATCTCTTGGAGCCTTTCCATGCGTAGCTCTACCCATACACCCATTCCCATCCCAAAAAATTAGGAAATGGGTTTTTATGAATTCCAGCAGTGGTAATGGTAGGGTAGTGGTGTGTAAGATAGGAGTGGATATGGGCGGTGTAGATATTAGGAGAGTGGTAGAAGACAATTGTGTGAAGTAGATAAGGGTGGGATAGATGAAGATGGTGGTGTAGAGGCTATGGTAGTAAATATGGTTTATGAGGTAGAAAAAGGTGATTTGGCAAGAGTCACTATAGTTGCCCATGGCTAGTAGGGGCATTGTAGTCGATGTAGAGAACATCGGCAGTTATGGCCGTAAAAATGGGGAGATTAATGCCATAGAAGTATTGACCCTTGATTGATTAAGCCGCGTGATTGAATTGCATCTATCAACTAAACCGAAATCTCATGAGAAATATGTACAA
The DNA here is from genome assembly GCF_041138505.1 of Cibotium barometz. Classification (NCBI taxonomy): domain Eukaryota; kingdom Viridiplantae; phylum Streptophyta; class Polypodiopsida; order Cyatheales; family Cibotiaceae; genus Cibotium; species Cibotium barometz. The sequence continues at coordinate 23,634,098 of NC_141091.1, forward strand.
GATGTATGGGTTGTAGATTGTATGCTTATGGTTCAAGATAGAGTAGATTTATAGGTCCTATATCATATAGCTCTAGTCATCTTTGTAGCCCTTGGTGTACTAACCACATAAGCTTCTTAAGGATCCTATTGTGTCTATCCATTCCTTGCACCTAAAGACTCATTGTGACAGGGCTCTAGAATACATTCTAAAATCTAGATCCTCTATTGCAAGTACACCATTTGCTGACCATAGGAGTTTCATCACTTTTGGTCTTCAAGGTAATGAGGGGCTTGAGGTGGAATACCTAGGGTGTATAACTGGATGCAACGAGAGTAGGGAATATGTGTATTTAGATAAGCTGCTTGATGAGAGAGGTGGTTTAGGAATTTTTGCCTTAGTGAAGTATAGAAAGACCAGTACATTGGGATATACCATGAATGTATTGCAAAATGATCTCATCGGTTAAAATCTGCGATCGGAGAGTCATATCATTTCATTTTGCTGGATCACATGCTAGATCATTTGCGATCAAAGTCGAATTGTTTTTCTTTCTTGATGTTATACATCAATACAGGTAACCCACATGCTAGATCACATGCTAGATCGTTTGCGATTAGAGTCGAATTGTTTTTCTTTCTTGATGTTATACATCAATACAGGTAACCCACATAAAAATTTCATTTCTTCACGTTGGGATCAAACCACATCGCTTCAATACTAGGTAACCCACATGAAACTTGTATTTCTTGATGCTATACATCAATACTAGGTAACCCACATGAAACTTACATTTCTTCAAATTTTCATCAAACCAACACTGCTTTATTTGTCACCTCTGTGTCCACATTACCATGGATGCATATAGCCTTACATCATCTAGCTTTACCAATCATTCATTCAAATAATGTCCATATCAAGATTGGCTTCTTTTGCAACTCTTATCTAGCATGTGTGTGGTATGCTTAGGGTTAGGGTTTGGGTATGATTAGCACTAATCACTCATTATATCATGATTCCATCTTGCTTCTTCTCTCCCTCTTGCCTGAGTGATTAGGCTATCAACACGGTTGGCTTTTGCAGAGATCCTACACGATCTCGTGAGAGCGATTGCACCACTCGTAGGATTAGGAACCGGCCCAGGGTGACAAAAAACTAGTGCGGGAGGATTGCAAGGACACCAAGTGGCTATCCACATGCGATGGTGAGGCTCTTGACCATGGCTCGAGCTTGGTAGATTGAAAATTTCCCACGACAAGTTTTGGTTAGGTTAACACCACTGCATCTCTTTAACAATATCTTTATAATCATCCTCATTCTCCATCCTCATTCTCCAAAAATAGACAATTTAATAAGGATTTTAAAAATGGCACGTGAATGAGTGCAAAAATTCCTAAATTTTTCTTCAAAGAGGAATTTCAAGATTACCTTAGATGCCCTTGACTCCCTTACACTTGACTAAGATTCTAGAGCCACCAGCAACAACTAAGCTATCACATCACAGATGGTGGTGATAATATGTACCCCATGTCTGTCATATCACAATGAAAACAACAAGGGGAAGGGATATTATTATTTTGGAACAACAATAGTCACCTCAAAGACCCATAGACCCATAGATGTACAACAAACAAGATATGCATCAAAGAATGGTAGACTATAGAGACATAGAATAAGGAATATACCACGCGACAAGCAAGGACACATCCTCTAATGTTCTATCATCATCCTCCGAGGAGGAGATGATTTTAAAGCTCACCTTTGAGAATTTTTGCCCCTTAAGGATTTCCACACCTCCTCTCTCTAAAAAATGGGTTCAAGGTAGAATTTTTGCAAATTAAATCAAAATTTGGAGGAGATTTCACATTTGGAACCTACTCATCGAGACCTTTCCAATGATATATAGCATGATGAGAAATTTTGATTATTTAAGAAGTCCCCAAATTGGTGATGACATGTCATGTAACATGCCACGTAATCACCATTTTTTCTAGAGAGAGGAGGTGTGGAAATCCTTTAGGAGAAAAAATGAGAGTCCATATTTTGCCTAATGACCTACTCCTTACTTAAAGGAAGCCCAAGCTTATGGAAGGACTTGAAAGTCTGAATGGAAAAAAGGCTAAGATCAGGCATGGAAGAGCAACTCCCTACACTAGTTTGGACAGACACTCCCAAAACTCCTGTAAATAAATTGGGTCACAATTTTGAAAGTGATGATATGAATGCGGTACTACCCATGAAATACAAGGACTCACAAAGTACAACTATCTTGGATGAAGGTGTTGGAGTCGACATAATCACCAAGCAATGCTGGGAGAAATGGGGATAGAAAAAACTGGATAATATCAATCTAATTATGAAGCTAGGTTATGGGGCCACAGGAAAACCCATGGGGAGACTCTTGTTATAGGACTTTAAATTCAGTCTAATTTTTTGCCACTTACATTCATGGTGATAAACTTCTCTCAATAACCAAACTGGCTTTAAAGCTCTCTCTTTTTTTGCAAAAAGGACTTCAACAACCTCAAAAACAAATCAAAATCCTAGACATATGATTCCTATTGATGATTTATGGTATCAAGCCCCAATAATCCAACAGAATTTGGTGCATGATCCCTATTTTGATGATTTATGGTATCGAGTGCCAATAATCCAAGAGCCTTTGGTGAATGATTGGTGCGTGATGTTTTTTGTGCATGAAGTCTACCCCTTCCAAGTTCACACCTACATTATACACACTCCATGGGGAAACAAATTCATTTTTATGTGGACTCTCCTTGTTATCACAATAATCTATTGGAGATATCCCTTTGTAACATCTAGAAGTGATTGATTCTCCTTTCCACACTAAAGTTAAGTCCTCAACTATGAATTGTAGAGCAACAAACAACTTTGTTATACATGTCATTTGTGATGTTAAAATGATCAACCCACTCATTCCAAGATTTATTGGAGCTAAGTCCTCAACTATGAATTGTAGAGCAACAAACAACTTTGTTATACATGTCATTTGTGATGTTAAAATGATCAACCCACTCATTCCAAGATTTATTGGAGCTATCTTTTGTTATTCCATAAAAAATTCATTAATTCTTCTTGAAGAAATTCATTTTTCTTGACCTCCATTGCCCTATCATGCATATCGTTGTGGCTATTCTACTATTTTTTAAATTTTTACCAACAAAATTTTCCTTTGAAGGATTTTGTCTTGAATCTTCTGGAGACACTCATCATCCAGTCCTTGCATGCATCTAAACATCGTAGAAGATAAAAGTTTCAAGTTTTTTTCCTTTTGCACTTTCCTTTTCATTTTCAAAGTACTTGAAGTTCTCATAGAATTCTATAAATGCTTGCCATATCAGGTAATGTTCCCTATACACACTCCTCCATTATCATTAGCATTGATGGGCTTCTCTTGGAACCTTTCCATGCTTAGCTCTACCCATACACCCATTCCCATTGCAAAAAATTAGGAAATGGGTTTTACAACTTCTAAAAGTGGTAATGGGTAGGGTAGTGGTGTGTACAAGATAGGAGTGGATATGGGTGGTGTAGATATTAGGAGAGTGGTAGAAGACAATTGTGTGAAGTAGATAAGGGTGGGATAGATGAAGATGGTGGTGTGAAGGCTATGGTAGTAGAGATGGTTTGTGAGGTAGAAGAAGGTGATTTGGAAAGGGTCACTATGGTTGCCCATGGCTAATAGGGGCATTGTAGCTGATGTAGAGAACATCGGCATTTATGGCCCCAAAAATAGGGATATTAATTCCATAGAAGTATTGACCCCCTTGATTGATTAAGCGATGTGATTGAGTTGCATCAATCAACTAAACTAGACTCTCATGAGATGAGAAATATGTACAAGATGTATGGGTTATAGATTGTATGCTTATGGTTCAAGATAGAGTATATTCCTAGGTGCTTCTATATCATACAGCTCGAGTCATCTTGTAGCCCTTCTTAAGGATCCCATTGTGTCTATCCATTCCTTGCACCTGAATACGCATTGTAATAGGGCTCTAGAATAAATTCTAAAATCCACATCATCTATTACATCAACAAGCACACTACTGTTCTGACCATAGGAGTTTTATCCACTAGTGGTCTTCAAGGTAATGGAGGGGCTTGAGGTGGAAGACCAAGGGTGTATAATTGGATCCACTAAGAGTGGGGAATATGTGCATTTAGATAAGTTGCTTGATGAGAGAGATGTTTTAGGAATTTCTGTGGGGAATATGTGCATTTAGATAAGTTGCTTGATGAGAGAGATGTTTTAGGATTTTTTGCCTTCGTGAAGTGCAGAAAGACCAGTACATTGAGAGACACCATGAATGTATTGAAAAATGTTCTAATCAGTTAAAATCTCTGTGATCGAAGAGTCATATCATATCATCTAGCTAGATGATCTGCTGGATCATTTGTGATCGGAGTGTTGAATTGTTTTTTCTTTCATGATTTTATACATCAATATAGGTAACCCACATGAAACTTGCATTTATTCTCATTGGTGCCAAACCACGCCACATCAATACTAGGTATCCCACATGAAACTTGTATTTCTTGATGCTATACATCAATACTAGGTAACCCACATGAAACTTACATTTCTTCACATTGGCATCAAACCAACACTGCTTTATTTGTCATGTATCTGTCCCCATTCCCACTACATATACCCTTGCCTCATCTAGCTCTACCAATCATTCATTGAGATAATAATCCCTTCAAGATTGGCTTCTTTTGCAACTCTAATCTAGCATGTGTAGTATGCTTAGGCTTAGGGTTTGGCTATGATTAGCACTAATCACTTATTTTGTCATGCTTCCCTCTTGCTTCTTCTTTCCCTCTTGCATGAGTGATTAGGCTATCACTAGGATTGGCTTCCGCGAAGATCCTACATGAGTGATTAGGCTATCACTAGGATTTGGCTTCCACACGGAGATCCTACATGATCTCTTGCGAGAGCAGTTGCATCACCCGTAGGATTAGGACAGCTTCGGTGTGACAAAAAATGAGTGCGGGAGGATGACAAGAGGCTATCCACATGTGATGGTGGGGCTCTTGAGCACGGCTCGAGCTTGGTAGATTGAAAATTTCCCACGACATGTTTTGGTTAGGTTAACACCACTGCATCTCTTTAACAATATATTTATAAGCATGTTCATTCTCCATCCTCATTCTCCAAAAATAGAGAATTTAATAAGGATTTTAAAAAATGGCATGTGAATGAGTGCCAAAATTCTTAAATTTTTCTTCAAAGAGGAATTTCAAGGTTACCTTAGATGCCCTTACCTCCCCTGAACTTGACTACATCACAGATGGTGGTGATAATATGTACCATGTCTATCAAATAACAATGCAAGCCACAAGGAGAAGGGATATTAATATTTTGAAACAAGAAAGGAGAAAGAAAGACTTGTAATACTATTATTGCAAGGGATATCAACGGTCTAGGAGCAAGAAAGCCATTGTAATACTGTCTTTGCAAGGGACCTCACATGTGGTGAAGTAGGTGCATAACCACGACCACCTCGAGCACCATAAGAAGGCTGAAAATTCTGTTGTGGAGGTCTATCCTGCCATCCACGACCATTACCACCATGTCCACGTGATGCGAATCTCCCCCTGCCTCTAAAGCCTCTCTGCGAGTAGAAAGCCTGATTTCTGCCATCATCATGGCTAGTAGATGCATCCAGAAATGAATCACTGAGCTTGATTTCCTCAACCAATAAGAGTGAAACCAACTCATCGAAGTCGGGTAAACCTGTACTCCTCGCTGAGATAGATGTATCAAAAGATTTGTATTCCTTGCCAAGACCACGCAAGGTAATATCCACCAAATCATCATCAGGCATGGGGGCATTTATTGTGGCCAATGCATCTGCAAACTTCTTGATTTCTTGCACATAATCATGTATGCTCCTTTTATTCCTTTTCACATTATGTATCTGCTATCGCAACTGAGACTTGCGAGCACTCGTATCTGTATCAAACATCTTGACCAAAGTATCCCATGCATCTTTGGGATTCTCAGCATCCTGAATGTGTATGAGCATAGCATCAGAAATGCATATAGACAAATAATGCAGCACTTTGAATGCTCTCTCTGACCATTGCTTATGAGCAATAAGCTGCTGCTGTGTAGGTTGCCGAGGTAGCTCAGGCTCTGGCTCAGCACCTGTAATGAGATTCCAAAATCCTTTCCCTTTCAAGAAACTCTTTATCCTGTACTTCCATGCCTGGAAGTTCTTCCTATCCAGCTTTTCACCAACAATCTGAACTGGATTGTCCGACATGTTGCTCAATGCGTACACCTTCCGCACACTTCAAATCTGTAAATGAGCCTTCCTCAGCTCAACCACACTCCAATGAATGTTCTAGATACTCCAAGGTAGCCAACAAACTCCAAATTTGATGTAGAAAATCAACCTGTAATCATCCAAGATGAACTGACTCACTCAGTGCGGGATACCCTGAATTAACACGCCTTCCAAGGCTCCAAATCGCAATGTAATGGTGCAATCAAGTTTAGGCAACTTGCATTGACACCTAATGAACCTCAATGTTGGGTATCAACTCCATCTGACATGTGTAATTATCAATTTTTGAAAACCCCTTTCTCTGTTTTTAGAAAAACCAGAAAAACCAGTAGAAAATTTGCTCTAATTTCTTCAATATTTCACCAAATTGAGCAACCAGGCATTCATTGGCTTAGGAATAGTGTCCATCAACTCCATGTAAGAGGAATTTGTCCAATTGTAAAACACCAAAGATTAATTGCTCGATTAAAATGCTCTGTTTCTCTGCAAGACAGCCTGTTTTAATCAGCTCAATTAGGCATCATTGACCAAACAAATCACATAGCCCTCTTCTCCAAGATGTAAAGCATCCAATTGCTAAGGAATTTGTGGAATATATCAAGCACCAAGTGAGAAATCAATCCCCTCATAGTGAAAAAACCAGAAATATGCTCTGTTTTCTCTGTATGGACTACGCCGCCTGTTGTAGGGCTCTTTGGGAGAGGTTGTAATGCTATTTGATGATGTAATCAAGTCCCTAACACTCCTAGGTAGGTGTGTAATCCACCAATGATTGGATTTTTGCCAAATACATGCTCCAAATGCTTCAATTTTGGGCTTCTTTTTCACTGTTTTGTGAGAGCTCAAAAACCAGAGTTTTCCACTCAATTAAATGCATTCAAATTGCTCCAAAAATTGTTCAAGGCTTGCACATGGGTTGCTAATACATCCCTCTTTGACAAATGCATATGTCTTTTGCCAGAATCACACGTATTTCCACCATACATCAATGTTGTCAAGCTTTAATGGAAAGCTTCAAAAACCAGAATTTTGCTTTGCTTTGATTTGCTTTGCTTTGCTTTGTTTTTGCCTGTATTACCTGCAATCCGCTCAAGGATGTTTAGAAGACCTTACCCGGTAGGCCAAGCTTTCAGATCTGATAAGATTCGGTGTGCTCCAAGCTTCACAGCTCCAATGGCAAGCTTCACAGCTTCTCTTCACAGCTTCTTCTCCCTCTTCACTTCACTCACTCACTCATAAACCCTAATAAACAGCACAAGGCTCTGATACCATGTTGAAAGAACGGTAGAGAGGGAGGAGACACACACACAGGAGCAAACCCTAATGTATATTGCAAACCCTAACCATAGAGGGAAGCCATGTCCACTCTCACACAAAGCATAATGCACTAATCCATAATCCACACAACACACAATGAGTTGTGTCCACACTCTACTAACCCTAGCTAATGTCCACACACTATGACCAGCTGGACACGCGGTCATTTATGTCTCACACATGTTCCTACCTAATCTGCCAGCACATAGCATAGCTGGCTCACACTGACATCAAGCTTGAATCTCAACAAGGAGTTGATGCTTGAGATAATCGCTCAGCTTCTTTCTCCTTCTCTGCTAGTTGTGCCCCTAAGCTTTCTTTGACCTTGTTTAACTCCAATCCAGCGCCCTCCACCGTGAGAGCAAGTTCCTCCCTTGTGAATGTCACTGTCTCTTCACGTATGTCGTGGGTGTTGACAGTGGCCTCTCTGGAGGCGAAGTCCACTGGAGTTTCTAGGATAAATTGTGCATATAGCATCTTAGCAAAATAGAGTGGAGCGTCGGCATTATGGAGAGGACGACCGTACACCTCCAAGAAAATGTGCTCGGCATTAATTTTGATATCATTGTGAGTGCAACGCGAAACCTTCCATCTTCCCTTCTTAATCTCGCCATCTGGACATGGCCATATTTCCTTTATCATCTCTGTGGTTACGCGTTTATTTATGTCTTTCCATTGGGCATAAGTAGGATTTGTCCATTTCGACAACCTGCATGCTGTTCTCGTAGCTTCGCGGGCTGTCAGGCCATGTGCAAGGGCCTTCATTCGCTCATATGCCTTCTTGGCTAACTCTTGATGCTCGTTTGCTTGCGCTTTTGCCATATCTGCATGAACGTAAATGACTTTAGGATTTTAATGAACTGTAAAGATCAACGTAAGATAAATTGACCATTACCCTCAAAAACTTAAAGTTTAACACCACGAGAGGAGATATGTATTGCAAAGACTCAATGAGAAATATCCACTTGACTCAAAAAATACTTCAAACAATGCGCGCACATAGAATTTTGAAGAGAAAACATAAACTTAAACACCACAAGAGGAGAGAGATATTGCAAAGACTCAATGAGATAATATTTCAAACAATGGGCACATATCAAATTTTGAAGAGAGAAACAAAGTGCCATTCTTGAAACTTAATCTCCTGATACTGTATCATTTACAAAATTGGGGTGAATGACACCGATAGCTCTACAAGAGGACGTTGTGCCCTCGTTGGGTCAGTATTTAGTGATCTAAAAAATTCCACTACTTGCAAAATAGATTTTCGCTCGTCACGATTAGGCAGGCACATCCAATTTTTGACTCTATAAATAATAGTATCCATGGTAACTTTGTCATAGGAACTATTGTCCATCCACAACTCTTGTACTTTCTGCCAAAAGTCATATAAAGTTTGTAATAAATACCCTAAAGCAAAAACATCGGATGCAGGAGTGTATGCATCTGCCAAAAACGGATCATAAAGTTTCGGGGCTATCCATGGCCGTTTATTTTGCTCTCTGTCTGCGTAGGAGACCACCTATGCCACCTTCTCAGGGTTCTTGTCTGCTTCAAATACAAAATTGAGAGACACCCAATTTTTGGGCGCTCTCAGCAGTAACCCCCAATCGATAATACCTACGCGTGGCTTCAGCTCTTTTGTAAAATCCAACACTACATTGAATGGATGTAGGTCGGTATGTACAATTCCTGCCAAATGTGCTGCCGCCCGCTAGGCCTTCCACCCGGGCATGCATAATATGTGGCATGGTTATTACTATTTGTTTTATTTTAGAAAGTTCTAGATGACTTAAAGAAATATTATCAGGCGGGGGTTGTCTCCATCCTCGATCCAAACGAAAAATTGCTCTGGTGAACTCACTGAATCTGAAGGGGACCTTCAGAAGAGTATCACCAAGCGAGCCGCCATTATAGTATGGAAAAATAGTGATCCAAGGAGATTCTTTTGTGAAGGCAATACACCTAACAATTGATGGGTGTAGAACCTACATGCCCTGTTCTGCCTAGAAGCTCTCGAACTTGGCACTGCCTTCTCCTTTGTAGTGCTTTCTGCAAAAAGTAATGTGCTCCGGCAAAAATGATATACCTTTAATTGTATACTCTTTTACTGTGCCAAAAACACCAGAGCCTATTGTTCGCCCTTCGAGCAGAGCCTCGTGCGGGATGCCAATGAGGTGTGTGCACATAGAATTGTAGATTGTACGATTAATGGCACCTGTCCCACTCGCATCTGCCTGGCTGGACGTTGCAGCAACGTCCTGGGCAATGCGCACTCTTTTGGGGAGTGACTCTGCATCCAGCGCCTTCATGCGCTTGCTCTTGGCTCTTTGCTCGCTCCATACAGCATCCCATAACTGTAGACGATGCATATTAGCTTCAGGCGGGGCAGCATCTCTAAGATCATTGCATGCTACACGCATGCTCCCCAAAATGGTTCGTGTTATATGTTGATGGTTCGTGTTATATGTTGATGGTTGAAATCTGCTGTCTTTTGTCTATTAAGCAACTCAACGTTGCCTCCGCCGCTTCGAAGTCGATGCTGTGCATTTTTCCATATCTGCTCTATTAGATCTCGCATGAGTATCTCAGACTCATTGATCTTTTTGACGACGTCATCTGCACATTGTGACACTGTGATGACTGCTTCAATGCGAATTGCTCGTAGAACGATTTTACGCTCTTCAGGGGAAAGCATGTTGGTCGTCTTCTCGTAAATCTAGCAAATATCACTAAACACAACAAAAACAAAATATTAAACAACATTACTGAAATCAACATCAAGCAAACGTGAGAGAACAGCAACAAGTGTATCATTACTTATCAATGTTCAAACAAAAACGGAATATCAAATAATTTTACTGAAATCAACATCATCCAATACATCATCAAACGTGAGAGAACAGCAGCAAGTATATCATTACTTATCAATGATCAAACAAAAACGGAATATCAAACAATATTACTGAACTCAACATCATGCAATACATTATCGAATGTGAGACAACCGCAACAAGTGCATTATTACTTATCAAGTGTATACATGTTGCACTCCTCATCTACACACCTATCGTGACAAAGAGAGAGAGAGAGAGAGAGAGAGAGAGAGAGAGAGAGAGAGAGAGAGAGAGAGAGAGAGAGTTGTGAAGTGTATTATGAGAGAGAGAGAGAGAGAGAGAGAGAGAGAGAGGGGGGGGAGGAAGAGAGAGAGGTGTGGCAGATAGAGAGAGAGGGGACATTAGATGACATTTTTAATAGTTTTGTAAGTTCCTAAAGAGAGGAAAATAATGTTTTGTATTCCTAAAGCACTCCTCATCTACACACCTATCGTGATAGAGAGAGAGTTGTGAAGTGTATCATGAGAGAGAGAGAGAGAGAGAGAGAGAGAGAGAGAGAGAGAGAGAGGAAGAGAGAGTTGTGACAGATAGAGAGAAGAAACATTAGATGACATTTTCAATATTTTTGTGAGTTCCTAAAGAGGAAAATAATGTACTGTTTTAATTTTTAAGTAAACAGAGGGAGAAAAAAGAAATTATTAGGAATTATGTATATTTTAAGAGAAAAAAAAAAGAAATCCATTTACACATCTATCGTGTTGTGAAGTGTATCATGAGAGAGAGAGAGACAGAGAGAGAGAGAAAGAGAGAGAGAAAGAGTTGTGAAGTGTATCATGAGAGAGAGAGAGGGGGGCAGGAAGAGAGAGAGAGATATTCATTTTGTAGAGAAAAAAAAAAGAAATCCATTTACACATCTATCGTGTTGTGAAGTGTATCATGAGAGAGAGAGAGAGAGAGAGAGAGAAAGAGTTGTGAAGTGTATCATGAGAGAGAGAGAGGGGGGCAGGAAGAGAGAGAGAGATATTCATTTTTTCGAGTTACGATATTATGAAATAAAACGTAAAGACAATATGATGTAAACTTTGATCCATGAAATACTCATGCCACGTTAGCAACCAAGTATCACATGGATCACACACAATAAAAACAATACAAGTCAAATCAAACAAATTTACGACATTTTTTCGACCGCGTTAACGATCACATGCCGTAATATGCAAGCAAATTTACGACATTTTTTCGACCGCGTTAACGATCAAATGCCGCAATATGCAAAAAACAATATATGCACTAGCGGACGACACCAACTTGCAGCATTAACGACAAAATGCCGCCCGATTCTATGGGAATACGAATAGGATACGGACATACATTGGCCGCGTTACCGACCATATGCCCGCATTTGACAAAGGGAAGGGAAGGGAAGGTGACATCGCCATAACGATACTATGCTTGCCGCGTTACCGACTAGTACCGCTACGGCGTGCCATACTTACCATAGGACACAGACTAGTCGTGTTACCGACTAAGTGCCCCAGGGTAAGCACCATTCCGAAGAATGGCCTTACACACACACCCCTCGTCTGGAGGACCACCCACATCCTGTCGCGCATTGCGATAATGGGCGGCTGCCCGCACGAACACACACCCACACACACACCCCTCGTGTGGCGGACCACCCACATCCTGCCATGCATTGCGACAATGGGCGGTTGCCCGCACGAACACACACCCACACACACACACACACACAAACAGAAGTCTCATTACCTGTGTATACTGTCAGCAATGAACTCCCAAAGGGCCCCCCGGGCCCATATATATAGAAAATTGTAGCCCACCGGGCTAGATGACGACCCCGCCGGGTTTTTATTTTCCCCGGCGGGACCGCCAGGTATTGCAAAAGCCCGGCGGGATTTTATCCGGTTATCAGGGAGCTTCCCACCGGCTTTTTTGAGAACATGTTAACATGTTAATAACATGTTAACACATGTTATTAACAAAAAAAAATTGTGATCACGTGAATATAAAATCATTGCTTTCAACAAAAGAGTCAAAAGTATATTTTGGTACAAAGATCTCTGATGTGTTTCCCTCTTTTTCTCCCACTTGATGGATTGGAGTAACTCTTGACGGAGAAATCTAGGGTGGTAAACTATTTGGATTATTTCAAGATGTCTAGCTTCTCCTCATGTAGTAGTAGAGCTATTTGACTTGTAGTCACATCTAGTGGTGTAGGTAAAGCACATATACTTAAGGAGCATTTAAAGCCAATTCTCTTGATGCCTTTTTCACTCTTAGAGCGTGATTGACCTATTGCAATGGCATGTCCTGATTTCTCATTTGACTGTAGTAGCCACACCATATTTTGGCCTTGGTTTTAGGTGCTGAGTTGCACTTGATATAGGAAGATATTTCTATGCATAGATATAACTAGCAAGAGGGGTCCATTTTTTGAGCTTAGGAATAACTTCATCTCAGTTGTCAGAATATATTTTCATCTTCTGAAAATTTTAGTCCAAGGTTGAAGTGTAATTTCAAGGACCTTATTTGTGCAAAATCTTGTTAGGCTCAAGCAAATAAGGTGTGAATTAGGGCCAAGCATGGAAAATTAGATTTTTTGAGCTCTAGGCCGCCCCACATAAAACTACTCAGACAAGTACAAAATAGCTCGATCAAATCCTTGGGTAGTTTTTGGTGGAGGATAACACAAAGTGTGGCCTTGGGTGACACTCCCATAAAGTTTGGCTTCAAGTGGAAGATAACACAAAGTGTGGCCTTGGGTGACACTCCCATAAAGTTTGGCTTCGAGTGGAGGATAACACAAAGTGTGGCCTTGGGTGACACTCCCATAAAGTTTGGCTTCGAGTGAAGGATATACAGTTTGGCTAGGATTCGATTAATGGGGTGGCTTTTAGAAGAAGAAGGAATATACATAATTTGTGAACAATGGCCTTTTTAACTCGATCCAAAACTAGGTCTAAGTATGTCTATAAGGCCAAAAAAAAAGGATAGAAGCTTCTGGCAAATTTGGTACTCTTTATGATTGTCTTCCTGCTCTTTTTAGCCAAGCGTGGAAAACTTGAGGCGAAAGGGCACCAAAATCAACCAATTTCCAAATTTGGTCATTTGGCACAAAACTTGGTATGGGATAGTAGCGAAAAGTAGCAGCACTAGCCAAAAATCTAATTTAAAAACAGGTACCTAGAGTGAGAGCAAGAGTCAAGCATAAAAAACTAGCCTCCTAGGTTGGTTTGGGTCCTCAACCCACATATGCAGAAGGCCACCTTTCTGCGATGGCAATGGGTGTATGGGTAGCCCTTATAACTATCTTTTTTGTTGCCAGAAAGCCTTGCAAAAATTGGTTATCGTAGGAATCCCTAGAGCTAGGCATGGAAAGGCTCCTAGAGAGGCCCATCTATGCTAACTGTAGCCACCCCTCGGGGGGTTCACCTCAAAAAAATTTAGTGTACCACGTGCGATCAAAAGGAGGGGTATTTTAATTCAAACTTTGGAAAAATTTTAACAGGATTACAATAATAGGAGGGGTATTTTAATTCAACTTCAAAAAAAATCTGTTAGTTCATAAGTAAAGAGGGGTGGTTTTATTGGCGGGAAAATTTTAGTTAAGGGGTTTTTTTAATGCCGCTTGAACGCACATAATACATATGATTTTTTAGAAGTGCACCCCCCGAGATCCACCCTCATTTCCCATGGTTGGGCACCCAAGCCCGTGAACCCCCAAGATCGAGCATCACCAAGTTGGCATCTCACTGTGTGAACCCCCAAGATCGAGCATCCCCAAGTTAGCATCCTCAATGTGTGAATCCCCAAGATCAGGCATCCCAAAGTTCATGAACCTCAAGGGCGCCCACAAGGCCAACCACCAGCCACACAAAGTGGAATCTCCATCGACCCCACTTCCAAGTTTGGCTACCCACTTGACCAACGAAGTGGCACCCACCCTCCTTAAGGGGCAAAATGGAGAGTCCATATTTTTCCTAATGAGGTAGAAATTATCCAAATCTGTATTCAATGGTTGGCCAAATCTTGTGAGAAGAGCATCAAGTGAGTCTCTAATAGGAGTGAGCTATGAATTGTATATAAATTTGGACAATTATATATTGAACGGTTTGTCAAATCTAGTGAGAGGAGCGTCTGGGTGAGTCCCTTGTAGGAGTGATCTGAATTGTAGTTAGATTTGTACATCCAAATCTTTAATGAATTATTGGCCAAATCTAGTGAGATGAGCATTAGGAGGCAAGTCCCCAATAAGGGTTAAAGTTAGGCGTGAGGTCTAGTGAGATGAGAATTATGGAAGTCCCTAATAGGAGTGGTATAAATTGTAGATAGATTTAGACAATTATCCAAATCTAGACTGAATGGTTGGCTGAATCTAGACTAAATGGTTAGTTGAATCTAGTGAGATGATCATTAGGCAAGTCCCCAATTGGGGTGAGAAAATCTTTATTGAATGGTTGGCCAAATCTTGTAAGAGCATTAAGCAAGTTCCTAATATGAGTGAGCTCTAAATTATTTATAGATTTGGATGATTGTCCAAATCTATATGGAATGGTTAGTCAAATCTAGTGAGACGCCGAGAGCATTAGGCAAATCCCGAGTAAAAGTGAGCTATGAATTGTATATAGATTTGGATAATTATCCAAATATTTATCAATAAATGGTTAGCTAAATCTAGGGAGAGGAGAATTAGACAAGTCTCCAACAAGGGTGAGGTCTAGTGAGAGAAGAATTATAGAAGTCCCCACCAATAAGCAACAACCTATGAATTGTAGTTAGATTTTGACAATTGTCCAAATCTATATTAAATGGTTGGCCAAACCTAGTGATATGAGTATTAGACAAATCCCTATTTAGGTTTAGCCTTAGACAAGTCTCCAATATTTAATGGAGATATATTTGGACAATTATCCAAATCCATATTGAATGGTTAGCTAAATTTAGTGAGATGAGTATTAGGTAAGTCCCCAATTGGGGTTAGCATTAGGAAATTCCTCAGAAGGATTAGGTCACGTGTGATAGGGGTCATTATGCAATTCCTATTTTATGTAGATTTAGACACTTGGCCAAATGTATGTTGGTGGGTGGGATTTGGAAAAATCAAAGAATATCCATATCTTCATCCAACTCCCGTATCAAGCAAAAACATTATCTATGTTGAGAAATGTGGTGCCAAAGAGCATAAGGGAAATATGGAGTGAGTGTGAGAAGCCACATCACCTAGTGAGAATTATCCCACATGCAAGAGAAAGGCCAAGTTGTATTCTCCTCATATAAAAGGAGGACATTTCAAGCAATGGAATACAAGCACATCTCAAGTCTTTTAATGAGTACAAGTTTCCATCTTGTAACCTAACTGAACTTGAGTCTAAACTTAATTAGCACACACTCATCACAACAATGAGTCTCTTTTATTTTATCCACCTTAGATTAACAATGTCATTAGAGCAGGTTAGTATTGTGATTAGTTTTGGATTAGTTTATGATTAGGTAAATGTCTTGTTATCAAGAAGTTGTTTAGGAGAGCTCGATCCATGCTTTTAACAATCTAGGGGTTTGGTTAGTTGAATACCTAAGGAGAACGGGCGTGGGCTCTCACATCTTGGCATACCATGATGGTATCCAAGGTTTGGTAATCACAATGATTGGGAGGAATTCTATCTTCCCCCCCAAGCTACTCTCTCCCCTCTCACATCCTCCATCATTGTTTTGAAGAAACTCGCTATTGGGAACAACCGTGTGAAGATGTCCATTGCCATATCTTGGTTATGTGGTGTGCCCTCTCTATCTCAAAATCACCCACCAAGGTTCCTCAAGGGTAGCTCCTTGTAGCCAGCACACGTCGCATCGCTTGTTGGAGAGGTAGCATGCCATGGCATGCAGCAACAAGCAAGTCAAGAAAATATTGTGTGTGTTTGTCTCAACACACCATGGCACAAAGAATGGGTTATGAGCATCATTTTTCATTATTTTTAAACATTCGATTGTCAACACCATGGAGTTGGGTGGCTTATCATGGTTGTGTTTTATGGTACAAAGCCCTTATTGACCAAGACTTGTAGTGCACGTGGAGGCTATGCAAGATAGTATGAAAGCCACCATGGTAGGCAAAGAAGTTCATAGTAGGCAAAAAGATTACCGTTCGGTTCATCCAGTGCCCGTTGTTTAGTAATGTGCATAAGGATTCGAAAACCATGCAACCAGTGCTCGTTGACATCAAGTTGCCTTTTAGCTTGTTAAAAACCCCAAAATACCAAGTGGATTCCTTTGTGTTGAAGCTCTATGCTTGGTAGCTAGCGGTTGCTACAACTCTTACTACTATACGTGATGATGACCATGGTAGGCAAAGAAGTTCATAGTAGGCAAAAAGATTACCGTTCGGTTCATCCAGTGCCCGTTGTTTGGTAATGTGCATAAGGATTCAAAAACCATGCAACCAGTGCTCATTGACATCAAGTTACCTTTTAGCTTGTTAAAAACCCCAAAATACCAAGTGGATTCCTTTGTGTTGAAGCTCTATGCTCGGTAGCTAGCGGTTGCTACAACTCTTGCTACTATACGTGATGATGACCATCGCGTATATATATGTATGTATGTATGTATGTATGTATACACACACACACATATATGCATATAGAT
The DNA here is from genome assembly GCF_041138505.1 of Cibotium barometz. Classification (NCBI taxonomy): domain Eukaryota; kingdom Viridiplantae; phylum Streptophyta; class Polypodiopsida; order Cyatheales; family Cibotiaceae; genus Cibotium; species Cibotium barometz. The sequence continues at coordinate 23,651,211 of NC_141091.1, forward strand.
ATATAATATTTTAGGTATATATGTATGTATACATATATATATTTATACACACACATATAGCCAAAGGTACAATTAGAAAAATTGACCATAACTAGGGCCAATTGTCTTAGTTTATATATACATGTAGATATAGCTAAAGTTACAATTAGGATAATTGGCCAAAACTAGGACCCTGTTAGATATCCATGTTAGAGGTTGATTTGGACACTTGGCCAAAACTAGGGTCTTGTTAGAATTCCATGTGAGAGGTTGATTTTGACACTTGGACAAAACTAGGGCCTTGTTATAATTCCATTTTAGAGGTTGATTTGGACACTTGGTGGCCAAAAGTAGAGCCTTGTTAGAAATCTATGTTAGAGTAGATTTGGACACTTGGTCAAAACTAGGACCTTGCTAGAAATCCATGTAAGAGGTGGATTACACTTGATAAAAACTAGGGCCTTATTAGAATTCCATGTTAGAGGTTGATTTGAACACTTGGCTAAAACTAGAGCCTTGTTGGAATTCCATGTTAGATGTTAATTTGGAAACTTTGCCAAAACTAGGGCCATCTTAGAAATCCATGTTAACCATTGATTTGGATACTTGGCCAAAACTAGGGCCTTTTAAGAAATATATGTTAGAGGCATATTTGGTGTAACGTCCCTCCCAAGCCATGTATGTATGTGTCTCTTTTAATATAGATTTCAATAGGAAAAGAGAGTGTAATTAGAAAGAGTGGGACAATAAGACTAGAAACATTAGAAAAGTGTTAGAATAAAAATATTAGCTCCAAAAATCCTAAAAGAAATAAGAACATAAGAATAGTTCTATTAAGAGATAAGTATTCTCAAAAATAGAATTTCGATTTTAGGTGATAAGAGGTCATATTTAGAGTACTTTTACACCTTTAGAGTCCATGCATACTAAAAATGTGAAAAAACAATGCGTTTCTAAAGATGGTGCGTTTGCGGCTATGTACAGACGTTTTTGCCTATTCTGCCCGCGCTGGCTTGTAGACCACATGCCTTCCCGTTCTTTTGACTGGCTACATGACCATATTCTGAGTTTTTATCAGAGAGTTATGGCCGAAACAGTTTGCTGTTTCTGTCAGGGTCTCTACATAGAGAAAACTGTGAGAAGGCAGCAAGTAGCCTCAAGGTAATCCTAGAGTTTGAGATGTATATATCCCTTCATTCTTATCTAATATCTCAAAAAAGAAGCTTAGATTGCTATAGTCTTTCGGAAGAAGAGACCAAAACTCCATAGCTTTTCTTTTAGAGAAAGAATAGTATGCCATAGCCCTGTAAGAGAAGGCTATTTTGCCATAGATCTTAGAAAGAGAGAAGAGTCACAGTATGAGTAAGAGGAGATAAAGCTTGGAGATGATTCGATGATTTCAATCATAAGAGAAGGTATTAGAAGACTCTATATTCTAAAGCTCTTGTTAATAACGAGCAAAGGCAACGATAATCGACAAATTTCTATAAGGTATATACATATTTTATTTTTCATTTACATATCATTCTTAGGGGTTGAGGTATGGCCCCGGCTTCTCTATTGATTGTTACAGTAATCTATTTGATTGATTTACCATTTAAAGTTTGTACTCTTTTAAGCAATAGCATATGCCTGAATAAAGAATGTCTTATCGCAATCTCAAGTTGAAACGCTAAAATCTTTGTGAAAAGGATTGTTTTCTTGAGAAGGTAACATGGATTCTAGTACTATGGTTTAGTTGAATAAATGGATTGCTATCTTGGTTAAATTAAGGTACAGGTATAACTTCTCCCTGCCTTGACGCTGCCCCGTTCTTGTGCTTGTGTAGCCGGACGGCGGAGACGTTAGTAAGGCCCGGAGTTGGCCCATGGTATCCCTCATACCATTGGGAGAATGAGGTTTGCCGATTGAGGCAAGTGATTGTGATGATGCTGCCTAGTTCTGAGGGCCCAGGCTAGTGCGGTGAATTAGCCCACCCTAGTGCGCAGACATCCCTCTGAGGGGCGGGAGGATCGAGCGATGGAGCCTGAGAGGGCGACAGGCCGGCTTGAGTCCTCGCCAGCGGCCGACGATGAGGTGTATGGTCCCGTAGGGTTTTGCCCAGCATGTGGAGGCTGGAAGGCCGAATTCTAGATCATCGGCGGTATAAAGGAAAAGAATAAGAGAGCCAGTTTGGCTTGTATGAAATTGATTCATGTTTAAACTTTGTTTTTATAAATCTTATCTTTGGCATTATTGTATTGTGGAAAAAGGCAAAGGCTGTTTTAATAAACCTTATGAAAGGGCCTTAATTAAGGAACATGTTTGTTTATGTCAAACAGTGTGGTAGGATTAATTAGAAAACAAATTGACGCGTGAGTAGGGTGGAAAGTGGGAGGATGGAATGCCCCGACGGCACCATCCTACGGACGGGTGGACCCGATTAGTCGGGTAGCTTTCCAACATATTAAGTGAAAGCCCTACGTTAGATAAATAGGTTCTCGAGCAATTCTATTCTAGAAGACTAGGCCAACGGCTGTGCCTTGCATGGATGAGGAAAAAAGCGCTGTCTCTAGGAATCAAGACTAGTAGTTGCCCAATTTATGTGATCAATTACCCTATGGGTGATTTGATTTTAGAAGACCACGCTCCCCCTGCGGGATAGAACTAGGTCTTACCTATGAATCGTATCCTTGAATCTCTGTATGGTCAAGGTGTCGATGAGTAGGAAATTTTCTCCAAGTTAAGACTTAGTGGACTATCTTAAGTGTTTCCCCCATTTGTGGAAGGGGGGAACCTTACAAGTGGTATCAGGGCCGATCTTAGTTCCTAGGATTTGTTTTTCAAAGGTTAACTGTCAAGGGATTAAAATAAGTGATTGTTTATCATATGAGGACGAATCAATCATCTCTACTGGCCATAGAAGTGATTTGAATATCCTCACATGTTGAGACAATCATCTTATGAAATTGTGCTTGTATCTTGGGGGTGCACACGCAAGATATTTGTACAATAAATTTAAAAAATGAGATTGGGGAGAAAACCTTTTGTGAGGAAAACATAGGGTGATCAAATTAAGAAACTAGTGAGAGACTGAATGACTAGAAGGATAGACCGAAACTTGTTTAGAGAAATTTTCAGGATATATCTCATTAACTTGCATATTATAAATTATTAAGATTGTAACTCCATTAAGATTTGAATAGTTGACGTGTGAATGCCATCCATTCGATAATGTACACTAGGACGATCATCCAAGATCTTTAAACCATCTCAGACAAACATGGGTCGTCTTGGATGTGTAATTCCCAGAGGATCATGCTCTTAGATGTGTTAGTCCCAAGATACCAGACGTGTAATTCTCAAAAAAATGAAGATCTCAGATGTGTTAATCTTGACTACCTTCAAATGTGGTGCTATGATAAGTATTTGATAGTCTTGAACTTTTAATGGATACAATGAAAGAAGCAAGCTCACCCTTGCTCGTGTCTGAAAATCATAAGAAATGCCAAATTAGTTGGAAGCATTGTTGTCAATCTAACCACTGGAGCTAGAATCAGTTATGAGATGCCATGAAAGTACACCTTCGTGAAAGGTTTTGTCCTCTAGGATTTCGAGAGGATAAAATGAACGAATTTTTGGAGCTAACCCAAGAAGGAAAGACCCTAAAAGAATACCACCAATAAACTTCTCCGATTTGCTCTAGATGGATGAGGTAACTCTTCTCTCCATCGATTCATTTGGAAGCTTAATCTATCTTTGAATAACCTCATCAAGAATGTAAAACCATCCTCTATTTCAGAAGCCATAGATATAGCCAGAGACTATGATAAAGTTTTTTTATATAGAAAGTGTCGAGAAGGACATGAGTCCTTCCATGTTAATCAAGAAGAGGTCTCGTAATTCAAGAGGAACGTCTAGCCCACCCCTAGCTACAAGGAATCATGAGCTAGAGTAAAAATTAGGTCAAGAAAGAGAGATAGCAGGATTAAAGATAACCGAATTGAACAAGTATTTCTATGAGTAAATAGAAGAGGATTGGTGCAAGATTCATGTGAAGTAATGTGCATGATGAATAGAGGTATTCTACAAGACGATACTAAGATTATGAAATTGCTATCATAGGTTAGATTGCGTAATAGATTGATTTCCTTACGTTTTTCTATGACAATTTGTTAAGTACCATATTACATGGGCGTATAGAATAAGGAATTCGAAGGTTCATATCATATGAGAGGTATATGGATGCATGAAATTAGGATAATAAGGCCAATTAACTTTAGAATAATAGACATTTTTGGGAGGCGCAACAAAACGAGCCAAGCACATGAAATAAAAGACTCTTTAAGAACAATGTTTAGATAAAAGAGGATTTTTACCTAGTGTGGGGACACCACTTTGAAAGAGACAAGAGGATTTACTTAGATACTACCCCAGCTCGCGAGATGAGGACATCTCGAATCTTTTAAGTGGGGGAGATTGTAACGTCCCTCCCAAGCCATGTATGTATGTGTCTCTTTTAATATAGATTTCAATAGGAAAAGAGAGTGTAATTAGAAAGAGTGGGACAATAAGACTAGAAACATTAGAAAAGTGTTAGAATAAAAATATTAGCTCCAAAAATCCTAAAAGAAATAAGAACATAAGAATAGTTCTATTAAGAGATAAGTATTCTCAAAAATAGAATTTTGATTTTAGGTGATAAGAGGTCATATTTAGAGTACTTTTACACCTTTAGAGTCCATGCATACTAAAAATGTGAAAAAACAACGCGTTTCTAAAGATGGTGCGTTTGCGGCTATGTACAGACGTTTTTGCCTATTCTGCCCGCGCTGGCTTGTAGACCACATGCCTTCCCGTTCTTTTGACTGGCTACATGACCATATTCTGAGTTTTTATCAGAGAGTTATGGCCGAAACAGTTTGCTGTTTCTGTCAGGGTCTCTACATAGAGAAAACTGTGAGAAGGCAGCAAGTAGCCTCAAGGTAATCCTAGAGTTTGAGATGTATATATCCCTTCATTCTTATCTAATATCTCAAAAAAGAAGCTTAGATTGCTATAGTCTTTCGGAAGAAGAGACCAAAACTCCATAGCTTTTCTTTTAGAGAAAGAATAGTATGCCATAGCCCTGTAAGAGAAGGCTATTTTGCCATAGATCTTAGAAAGAGAGAAGAGTCACAGTATGAGTAAGAGGAGATAAAGCTTGGAGATGATTCGATGATTTCAATCATAAGAGAAGGTATTAGAAGACTCTATATTCTAAAGCTCTTGTTAATAACGAGCAAAGGCAACGATAATCGACAAATTTCTATAAGGTATATACATATTTTATTTTTCATTTACATATCATTCTTAGGGGTTGAGGTATGGCCCCGGCTTCTCTATTGATTGTTACAGTAATCTATTTGATTGATTTACCATTTAAAGTTTGTACTCTTTTAAGCAATAGCATATGCCTGAATAAAGAATGTCTTATCGCAATCTCAAGTTGAAACGCTAAAATCTTTGTGAAAAGGATTGTTTTCTTGAGAAGGTAACATGGATTCTAGTACTATGGTTTAGTTGAATAAATGGATTGCTATCTTGGTTAAATTAAGGTACAGGTATAACTTCTCCCTGCCTTGACGCTGCCCCGTTCTTGTGCTTGTGTAGCCGGACGGCGGAGACGTTAGTAAGGCCCGGAGTTGGCCCATGGTATCCCTCATACCATTGGGAGAATGAGGTTTGCCGATTGAGGCAAGTGATTGTGATGATGCTGCCTAGTTCTGAGGGCCCAGGCTAGTGCGGTGAATTAGCCCACCCTAGTGCGCAGACATCCCTCTGAGGGGCGGGAGGATCGAGCGATGGAGCCTGAGAGGGCGACAGGCCGGCTTGAGTCCTCGCCAGCGGCCGACGATGAGGTGTATGGTCCCGTAGGGTTTTGCCCAGCATGTGGAGGCTGGAAGGCCGAATTCTAGATCATCGGCGGTATAAAGGAAAAGAATAAGAGAGCCAGTTTGGCTTGTATGAAATTGATTCATGTTTAAACTTTGTTTTTATAAATCTTATCTTTGGCATTATTGTATTGTGGAAAAAGGCAAAGGCTGTTTTAATAAACCTTATGAAAGGGCCTTAATTAAGGAACATGTTTGTTTATGTCAAACAATGTGGTAGGATTAATTAGAAAACAAATTGACGCGTGAGTAGGGTGGAAAGTGGGAGGATGGAATGCCCCGACGGCACCATCCTACGGACGGGTGGACCCGATTAGTCGGGTAGCTTTCCAACATATTAAGTGAAAGCCCTACGTTAGATAAATAGGTTCTCGAGCAATTCTATTCTAGAAGACTAGGCCAACGGCTGTGCCTTGCATGGATGAGGAAAAAAGCGCTGTCTCTAGGAATCAAGACTAGTAGTTGCCCAATTTATGTGATCAATTACCCTATGGGTGATTTGATTTTAGAAGACCACGCTCCCCCTGCGGGATAGAACTAGGTCTTACCTATGAATCGTATCCTTGAATCTCTGTATGGTCAAGGTGTCGATGAGTAGGAAATTTTCTCCAAGTTAAGACTTAGTGGACTATCTTAAGTGTTTCCCCCATTTGTGGAAGGGGGGAACCTTACATTTGGACACTTGACCAAAACTAGGGCAGCATTGCAAATGGCTAGGTCGATAAAACTAGGCGGTGTGATAGAAATAAATTTTAAGGTGGATTTGGACACTTGACCAAAACTAGGGCCCTGGTAGATTTGGACACTTCATCAAAACACTTTGGAGATAATTGGCATTGGAGGGGGTATATATAGATGATTAAGTCATTAAAAGTAGGGTGTGATGTGTGTCAATATCATATATAGATTTGGACACTAAGGTAAATACTAAAGAAGTGGAATTATAGGGGGGTGTATGTGGATGGTTAAGTCCTAAAAAGTAAGATGTCATATGTGTCAATATCATATATAGATTTAGACACTTAGGTAAATACTAAAGAAGTGGCATTGAATGGGAAAGGTATGTAGAAATGGCTAGTTCACATGGGATGTGCATGAGGTGATTCATATTGTATATAGATTTGGTGTTACAGGTATATATTTTATCATATTTTTTATGAATTAATTGTAAAAAAATATGCTTGATTTAATGTGTGCAAGAATCGGCTTAATGGAATGTGTGAATGTGCAAATGTGCACAAAGTTATTTTATGTAACAAGGCCCATTAGTAATTATATTTGGGCAAAGGTTTTTATATGTATAAGACTTAGGAGCTTTCATATGGTTAATAATATGTAAAGCAATCCAAAAGTGGGAAAAGCAAGCCCAATTTGTATGCATATCTATTATTAGCTCCTTGGGATATTTTTATGAATACAATTCTCTAAATACTCATGTCGTGGAAGTGGAGCTACACGGCATGGGGGGGGAGATTGCACCCAATCTTGTCTTGATGGTGATGTTATTCTATTTCTCTTTCCTTATGTTATGCTATGTTATTTGATTTTCAATTTAATTCAAGTCTTTGTTTTAATTTTTTATGTATTTTGTTAGTTTTTAATTATTTCTTCAAGAAATACAAAGGGTCCCGTGATAGTGGTATCAGAGCTTTGGTTTAATTCAATCTTCTTGAAGCCGGTTTAAGACTTGTGGACAAAGAGGTGAAAGAGACAAAGGCACGGCTTTATAATATAAGCTCTAAGACACATATTATAAAGCTTAGGCTTTAACATTTTATAATTTTAATTTTAATTTATAGCTATCTATAGTTATCCATAAAAAAATCATTAATTCTTCTTGAAGCTATTTATTTTTCTTGACCTCCATTGCTCTATCATGCATATCATTGTGGTGGCCACTATTTTTCATTTTTTACCAAAATTCTCCTTTGAAGGATTTCGTCTTGAATCTTCTGAGACACTTATCATCTAGTCCTTACATGCATCTAAACATTGTAGAAGATAATAGTTTCAAGTTCTTTACCTTTTGCACTTTCCCTTTCATTTTTTGAGTACTTGAAGTTGGCATAGAATTCTGACAAATGCCTTCCATGTTAGGTAATGTTCCCTTTATCGTTAGCATAGATGGGCCTCTCTTGGAGCCTTTCCATGCATGGCTCTAAGGATCCCTGCATTAACCAATTTTAGGCAAGGCTTTCTGCCAAACGAACACCCATTCCCATCCCACAAAATTAGGAAATGGGTTTTTACGACTTCCAGCAGTGATAATGGGTAGGGTAGTGGTGTGTATGAGATAGGAGTGGATATGGGTGGTGTAGATATTAGGAGAGTGCTAGAAGACAATTGTGTGAAGTAGATAAGGGTGGGATAGATGAAAATGATGGTGTAAAGGCTAAGGTAGTAGAGATGGTTTGTGAGGTAGAAGAAGGTGATTTCGAAAGGGTCGCTATAGTTTCCCGTGGGGCTAGGGGCATTGTAGTCATGTAGAGAACATCGACATTTATGGCTAGGGGCATTGTAGTCATGTAGAGAACATCGGCATTTATGTCCCCAAAAATGGGGAGATTAACACCATAGAAGTATTGACCCTTGATTGATTAAGCCACGTGATTGAGTTGCATCAATCAACTAAATTGGAATCTCATGAGAAATATGTACAAGATGTATGTATGCTTATGGTTCAAGATAGAGTAGATATCTAGGTCCTTTTATATCATAGAGCTCCAATCATCTTGTAGCCCTTGGCCCAGTGTACTAACCACAGAAGCTTCTTAAGGATCCTATTGTGTGTATCCATTCCTTGCACCTGAAGATTCATTGTGATAAGGCTCTATAATACATTCTAAAATCCACATCCTCTATTACATCAACAAGTACACCATTGTTGCTGACCATAGGAGTTTCATCACTAGTGGTCTTCAAGGTAATGAGGGGTTTGAGGTGGGAAGACCTAGGGTGTATAACTGGATCAACTAAGATTAGGTAATATGTGTATTTAGGTCATGACCCACCACTAGCTTCATTGAGTGCCATCACCATTGAAGGGGTGGAGTACCTCCTCATGCAGGATTTGATGTGTTGGAGCTCTTGGAGTTTTAATGAAATAAATATTACTCCATTAAAATTTTAAAAAAATATATATTACTTTATTAAATTTTCAATGAAATAATATATAAATTTATATTTATAAGTATAAGTAGGGGTTATCTTCATTCACTTCTATTTAATTCTCTATCTCTCACTTTTTATCCACCTTGCTTGTTACTCCCTTACGCCTTCACCATGGCTTCTCATCATGCTGCGTTCGCACACACAATGGATGAGTGAAACCCGTTACAGTTAGATGTGGGACCAAATTTACCCTAGGTTTTGTAATAGTGTTGAGCTAGGGAATATATTTAGGACTCTAGAGCCCGATAGCTCAGTGCTTGCATTTTTTTACGCGGGATGTGATGATATCACATTTTTTATCCCTGACTCCACTTCTCGGTGAATACCCCTAGAGTTCCTCTTCTCCATGAAGAGTGGTGACAACCATAGAAAGGTTGTGCAAAGAGCACTTGCACATGTTCCCCCCCCTTCCGATCTACCTCTGTGCCCCTCACTTTTGAGGAGGCAAACCCGATCGATTTCATCGAGCAAGATATTGCCTTTGCTATTTATGTATTATGCTCTGATTTTGAAGAGGAGAATGATGAGGAGCCAGTGGTGCCTCTTCTCACCTAAAGAGAAGGAGAGAGCCAGAGGATATAGTCTTGGACAAGCAAGAAGAGGAGGCATGTAGCTTGTCTTTGGACTTGTTGACTATCCACCAAGAGGCAGCCCATCCTACTGAGAATGCAAAACTTGCATCATTGAGTGCCATCACTATAGATGTGTTGAGTACTTGCTCATGCAGGATGTCCTTGTTGAGGTCTTGGATTTGAGGGAGGAAGAGCTCTACTGCCACCTTTTTCGGGATGTTGATGAAGACCTCATTGACTTTGACATTGTGGATGTCCCTCCACAAGTAACTGGCATTGGCCAACCACCACCAATACGATGGCACAAGCATGGATGATCTTTGCAATCATCGACATCCAAAGAAGTGCTACAGAAGCTGCTCCTGAGTATGATATCTCAGAAGCAAAATTTGAGAGGTTACAGGAGGAGCTCTTTGGACCTCGACCACGCATTAACCTTTCGGACCCTGTACACTGTGATAGAGCGATCCCTAGGGCAGACGACCTAAATGCATAGGACGGGAAACAGAATGTGATGAGGCTGAGAAGGTACGTTAAAAAATATTTTAAATCTTCCTAAAAATTTTGGTGCGGGGCCTGCGATTCAAGGCCATACTCGTCAGCCTTTGGTTGGCATGCCTGGAGGGCACCGATGCATCCCACCTTACATGTGTGGGGTCCCCAGGCCCCTGAGGCCCCATAGACAATTTCATCTCATTTGAAAATATTTTTTTCACACAATTGTATTTTGGAATAATTTTTGATATTTTATTTTTGCATGCAAATATTTTCTTCATGAAATTGTCTATGTCGATGAGTTTGCATCAAGAGCTGGTGGAACAAGGGGTGGTGGAGGAAGCATCCAGGATATAGCTTTGAGGGAGTATATTGGCAAAATCTTTCAAGACATCATTGTCTTTCACAAAGTATGCTCCCCTGATGGACAAGTCTCTCTCATGAAGATCAGGGCTTAACAAAGGGTGTTGCATTCAAGTCCATGTGCCTATGAAATCAAGCTTAGAGAAGGTGGTGCTTGTGAAGCGCTACAAGCTCCTATATTTGTTCAAAGCTTAATGTGGAGGGAAGATTCATTCACTAGTTGGCCTAGGCCTTGCTACTAGGACGATTGATCTTCATGCTATCCAGCTCAAGCTCGAAGGAAATTTTGTTGTAATTCCTTCGCTTAAACCTCCTACTATGACTCTGCTAAGCCTAGTACTAAGAGGCACAGAGTTTAGGGTTTTTATACTTGCTTCTATGTCATGATGTAACAGTTTCTATATTAATAAAAATATATTTTTGAAGTTTTGTTGTATTCATGCGACCAACAAATAATATTTAATCATTAATTTAAAATTAAAATCACAATACAATTATGATTGCCAGATATAATCAAGTAGACACTTGGCAAGGATCAAAAAAATATTTTCATTAAGTAAAGCATTTACATCATGATCATATGAGATTATCCTAAACCCTAAACTGCGGCTCATCACCATAATCTTCCCTCCACTTCCGCATGCATAGAACTAGTCGCATATCTTTGTTAGTGATGGTGACTCTCTTGGCATGGACTGCTTTGCACACTGTGTCACCATATATGTCCACCAAAAAAGCTTCAGCAACCTCTTGAAGAGCTTCCGAAGCTACTGTTGTCCATCGTGTGGGAGCCTCACTATTGCCGACCCGACGATGCCATCGAGATAGCCGGCTCGCGTTCAAATCATCCATAATCTCCCTTATGAGGCGATGAAAAGGCCTCCTTGTCACTCGGGATCAGAAGGTCTGTTATCTTCTGATTCTTTCTGATTTCTTGAAGAGCAACGGTGCCAGGTCTCCACCGACGTTTGCGATGTGTGGGTGGTGGTGGGGGGCTGACCTTCACGGGATCAACCCTCTTGGCAGTCTGCTTGGTGCGAGCCATGTTCTTGAAAAAGATAAAATAAGAATAGAATGAAAATGAAAGACTCTAAACTTATATTTATAACTTCAAAAAATGAAAATATAACTTATATTTATATTTTTATAGAATGAAAAATAATAACTCTTAAATTTTTTAGTAATTTCCTTATTTATAAGAGCCCCTCTGATGCAACATCTCACGAATTCCCTAGGGTTTCTAGAACTTCATTCCATGTTTAAAGTAATCTAATTTTTAGAGTTCTCCTTCTTCTACCTCACAAACCATCTCTACTACCATAGCTTTACACCACCATTTTCATCTATCCCACCCTTATCTACTTCACACAATTGTCTTCTACCACTCTCCTAATATCTACACCACCCATATCCACTCCTATCTTGTACACACCACTACCCTACCTGTTACCACTACTGGAAGTCGTAAAAACCCATTTCCTAAATTTTTGGGATGGGAATGGGTGTATGGGTAGCCCTTATCACTATTTTGTTTGGCAGAAAGCCTTGCCTAAAATTGGTTAACACAGGGATCCCTAGAGCCATGCATGGAAAGGCTCCAAGAGAGGCCCATCTATGCTTAATGATAATGGAGGAGTGTGTAAAGGGAACATTACGTAACATGGAAGGCGTTTGTCAAAATTTTATGCCAAGTACTCAAAAAACAAAAGGGAAAGTGCAAAAGGTAAAGAACTTGAACCTATTATCTTCTACGATGTTTAGATGCATGCAAGGACTAGATGATGAGTGTCTCTAGAGAATCAAGACGAAATCCTTCAAAGGAGAATTTTGTTGGTAAAAAATCTAAAATAGTAGCCACAATGATATGCATGATAGGGAGATGGAGGTCAAGAAAAATAAATTGCTTCAAGAAGAATTAATGATTTTTTAAATATAGATAGCTTGAGGAAATCTTAGAATGAGTGGGTTGATGATTTTAACATCACAAATGACATGTATAACACAAAAATTTTGGTTTCTCAACAATTCATAGTTGAGGTTTCCACTTCAGCATGGAAAGGAGAATCAATCACTTCTAAGGGATATCTCCAATGGATTATTGATACCAAGGAGACTCCACATAAATATGTTTTTGTTTCCCCATGGAGTGTGTATAATGTAGGTGTGAACCTCGAAGGGGTAGACTTCATGCACTAAAAACATCATGCACCAAAGGATGTTGGATTATTGGTGCTCGATACAACGGGGCTCATATGTCTAGGATTTTGATTTGTTTTTGAGGCTGTTGCAGTCCTTTCAAAAAGTATAGCTTCAAAGCCACTTTTGTTGTTGAGACAAGTTTATGTCCTTTCCTTTAGGTTAATGCTGTAATATTCATTAGATAAGTGTGCAACCTAGTGGTGTGGTAAAGTGCTCAGGGGTATAATTTGAGATTTCAACAAAAGAGTCAAAAATATATTTTGGTACAAAGATATCTGATGTGTTTCCCTCTTTTTCTCCCACTTGATGGATTAGAGTAACCTTGGTGGAGCAAGCTAGGGTGCTAAACTATTTGGAGTATTTCAAGATGTCTAGCTTCTCCTCTTGTAGTAGTAGAGCTATTTGACTTGTAGTCACATCTAGTGGTGTAGGTAAAGCACATATACTTAAGGAGCATTTAAAGCCAATTCTCCTTTTTCACTCTTAGAGCACGATTGACCTATCGTAATGGCATGTCATGATTTCTCATTCGACTGTAGTAGCCACACCATATTTTGGCCTTGGTTTTAGGTGTAGGCATTGAGTTGCACTTTAGGAAGATATTTCTATGCATGGATATAACTAGCAAGACAGGTCCATTTTTTGAGCTTAGGAATAACTTCATCTCAGTTGTCAGAATATATTTTTGTCTAAAATTTTAGTCCAAGGTTAGAGTATAATTTCAAGGACCTTCTTTGTGCAAAATATTGTTAGGTTCAAGCAAATAAGGTGTGAATTAGGGCCAAGCATGGAAAATTGGATTCTTTGAGGTCTGGGCTCCACATAGAACTACTCACATAAGTACAAAATAGCTCTATCAAATCCTTAGGTAGTTTTTGTGGAGGATAACACAAAGTGTGGCCTTGGATGACACTCCCATAAAGTTCAACTTCAAGTGGAGGATAACACAAAGTGTGGCCTTGGGTGACACTCCCATAAAGTTTGGCTTCGAGTGAAAAGACCATATTAGGGAATTTGGGAAAATCCCATTACTTTGGGAATTTTCTTTTCAATCTAGTTTTTAATCTATCTTGAGCATAACAATTCCAAAATTGTCGGAGAATGTAGATTTAGAACCTACTCTTCACACGACCTTTCTAATGATACGCTACATGAGGGGGTTTTGACAAAATTTTAAAAGGGTTCACCATGCCCCCAATTTTTGATCTTGCAGAATGGGAATTAGGATCTTTCCAAACTTCCTAATATGGTCTTTGAAGGATAATGCTCTATAAAGTTTGGCTAGATTTGATTAATGGGGTGGCTTTTAGAAGAAGAAGGAATATCCAAATTTTAGCCAAATGACTTGTGATCAATGGCCTTTTTAACTAGATCCAAAACTAGGCCTAAGTATGTCTCTAAGGCAAAAAAAAAAAAAGGATAGAAGATTTTGGCAAATTTGGTAATCTTTCTAATTGTCTTCCTACTCTGTTTAGTCGAGCATGGAAAACTTGAGGAGAAAGGACACCACAATTAACCAATTTCCAAATTTGGTCATTTGACACCTAGAGTAGTAGTAGCACTAGCCAAAAATCAAATTTAAAAACATGTACCTAGAGTAGTAGTAGCCCTAGCCAAAAATCAAATTTAAAAACATGTACCTAGAGTGAGAGCAAGATTCAAGCATCAAAAACTAGCCTCCTAGGTTGGTTTTTGTTCCTTGACCCACATATGCACAAGGCCACCTTTTTGGGATGGGAATGGGTGTATGGTTAGCCCTTATCACTATCTTGTTCGTTGGCAAAAAACCTTGCCTAAAATTGGTTAACGCAGGGATCCCTAGAGCATGGAAAGGCTCCAAGAGAGGACTTATAAAACAAAAGGGAAACGGTGCAAAAGGTAAAGAACTTGAAACCATTATCCTCTACAATGTTTAGATGCATGCAAGGACTAGATGATGAGTGTCTCCAGAAGATTCAAGATAGAATCCTTTAAAGGAAAATTTTGTTGGTGGTAAAAAATGAAAGATAGTAGCCACAATGATATGCATGATAGGTAAAAAATGAAAGATAGTAGCCACAATGATATGCATAGTAGCCACAATGATAGGTAAAAATGAAAGATAGTAGCCACAATGATATGCATGATAGGGAAATGGAGGTCAAGAAAAAAAAATTGCTTCAAGAATAAGTAATGAATTTTTTTATGGAATAACTACAGATAGCTCCAAGAAATCTTGGAATGAGTGGGTTGATTATTTTATCACAAATGACATGTATAACAAAGTTGTTGGTTCCTCTACAATTCATAGTTGAGGACTCAACTTCAATGTGGAAAGGAGAATCAATCACTTCTAGATGTTACAAAAGGATATCTCCAATGGATTATTGATAACAAGGAGAGTCCACATAAAGATTTTTTTGTTTCCCCATGGAGTGTGTATAATGTAGGTGTGAACTTGGAAGGGGTAGACTTCATGCACAAAAAACATCACACACCAATCATGCACCAAAGGCTATTGGATTATTGGTGCTCGATACCATAAATAATCAATAGGGATCATGCATCAAAGGCTAATGGATTATTGATGCTCGATACCATAAACCATCAACGAGGATCATATGTCTAGTATTTTGATTTGTTTTTGAGGTTGTTGAAGTCCTTGCTAAAAGAGATAGCTTCAAAGCTAGTTTGGTTGTTGAGAGAAGTTTATCACCATGAATGTGAGTGGAAAAAAATTAGGCTAATTTTAAAGTCCTACCACAAGAGTCTCCCCATGGGTTTTCCAGTGGCCCCATAACCTAGCTTCATAATTGTATCAATTGGTATTATCCAATTTTTTCTATCCCCATTTCTCCCAACATTGCTTGGTGATTATGTCGACTCCCAACACTTCCATCCAAGATAGTTGTACTTTGTGAGTCCTTGTATTTCATGGCTAGTGCCGCATTCATATTATCACTTTCAAAGAAGTGACCTAATTTGTTTACAGGAAATTTTGGGAGTGTCTGTCCAAAATTCCCCTCCTACAAGCAGTGTAGTGTAGGGAGTTGCTCTTCCATGCCTGATCTTATCCTTTTTTCCATTCAATCCTTTTTTCCATTCAGTCTTTCAAGTCCTTCCATAAGCTTGGGCTTCCTTTTAAAGAAAGGAGTAGGTGGGGATTTGGACTTGGGGGAAGAGAGAATAGTGGGGAGACCAAGAATGTCTTACAAAGCATGGACACTTCTCTTTTGTAGCTTTTGGTTCTTGCTTCTAAGAGTGATCATCTCCCCATAACCTTGGAGACAATGGTGTTTAATCTCATTTCAAATAATGGATCTGAGCCTAGATTTGAGTTCTCCTCTTGGGGAGGCTCATCTTTGATTACAAAAAGAATAAGTTCTTTCCCAAGTTTTTTCTTGAGCAACATGAAGATTGTGTAGGGTAAACTCTTGTGGTTGTCTAGTTTTGCATAGGATTTAAATATGCTACCAACTTCCTTGGCAAGCTATTTGGGTCAATCACTTCTTCTTCAAGCTCAAAGTTGAGCTTTAGAATCACCTCCTCCTCAGAAGATTATGATGGAACATTAGACGTTGTGTCCTTACTTGTCGCATGTTATATTCCTTCTTATTTCTCTATAGCTCTACCAGTCTTTGAGGCATATCTTACTTGTTCTACATCTACGGGTCTATGGGCCCTTGAGGTTACTCTTGCTTGTTCAAATATTTTTTAGGGTTGTAAGTCTTAATGTTATCTCATTGAATCCTTTGTGGTTAAGAAGTAGAAGCCTCTCCAGCTGATCTTCTCCTACTTGTAAATTGCGTTGAGGAGGACTGCTTGAACATCTCCATTTGGCATGCTCAACAAGTTAATACTTGCCACCATAGGTTTGATCCTTGTGCATGTGATCTATGTTGCAGCCTTTGAAAAGTGGTGTTAATGGTGATGTTGTTTATGGTGTTGTAGCCATGGCCTTCTTAATGGGAGACACTTCGCAACATGGTGAGGTCCCTTGCAAAGATAGTATTACAATGGTGTTCTTTCTCCTATACCATTAATATCCCTTTGTAATAATAGAATTACAATGTCTTTCTTGCTCCTTTCTTGTTCCAGAATATTAATATCCCTTCCCCTTGTGGTTTGCATTATGATGTGATAGACATGGTACATATTATCACCACCATCTGTCGTGTAATAGCTTAGTTGTTGCTGGTGAATCTAGAATCTTAGTCAAGTCTAGGGGAGGTAAGAGCATCTAAGGCAACCTTGAAATTCCTCTTTGAAGAAAAATTTAGGAATTTTGGCACTCATTCACGTGCCATTTTTTAAAATCCTTATTAAATTCTCTATTTTTGGAGAATGAGAATGGAGAATGTACATGCTTTTATAAATATATTGTTAAAGAGATGCAGTGGTGTTAACCTAACCAAAACGTGTCGTGGGAATTTTTCAATCTACCAAGCTCGATACGTGCTCAAGAACCCCACCATCACATGTGGATATCCTCTTGTCATACTCGCAGTCCATATTAGGGAATTTGGAAAAAAACCATGCATTTTGGAAAAAATGAAATTGACATCTTTAAATTAATTTTGGTAATTTCGATGACTTTGGTAATTTCACTAAATTTGAAAAGAGAATGTGTTTCTACTCAAGGTTGATAATAACACATATGAGGTGTTTACAAACACCATTTAAGCTACAATATTATACGAAGGAAAGATCCATGAATTTTGAAAGAAAAGTATTTAAAAAACAATCAAATTCTAAATATTAGGGGACTAACATACACTAACTCATAAACAAAAATAACATATTAGATTTAACTAGTACTCCAATAATCTTAACTCACTAGCCTTCATCATAGTCCTCGGATGTTTCAAACCCTCCTTTGCCTTAGCACACATATTTGTTGGAATCTTAATCTCTTGTAGCACACTAACATTTCTCTTTTACAGGTTTCCAATATTGTATTAAAATAGTCTTTTAGTTTTCACATGCAGATCTATTCACATCTATGTTACTATGAGCTACACTCAACCATATAGGATATATTGGTTCAAACACTCGAATAAGAACAAAGACTTTGTTTCTAACATCAACCATGGCTTGAAAAGCTTTCTTTGGCCTTTTACTTTATGGTCTGCAATAGTGATCATCAAATTCTTCTAATCCCAAGAATTCATCATCAATATCAACAATTATATCATTCACATGTGTGCCTAGATTTCTTGGCCAAAAGTTTGGATAGAAGCGTCCATCCTAGAGATACTTGGTCTCTCTAGTGCCTAAACCATGGTCTCCCAATACTCAATCATTGGGTGGATGTACAAATTGAAAGTTACATGATATCTTTGAACATTAGCCCATCTTTTCCAATATTTTTTTCAATCCTTAATTCCTTTACCACCTCTAAGTGGTCTTTAATGTACTTAAACATTGGAACAACACATGGAACCCCCAGTTTTGGTAGTATTGTGTTACCATCACTAGCCTTATTTTATAATTCAATACCACCATCCTTTAGAAACCATTCAATGGATTTAGGAGGATGAATTTTATATTGCATAGCTGGAACCTTTTCCCACATGAAAAATCTTCCATTACACGTACCCATCAATGAATCCCTTGAAGTCTAGGACATTTATCATCAAGAATGGGTTGCAGTAGAGATACTTGGCTATCCTTGAATATTTTCATTAAATGTGGGAAGATGAATGTCTCGCTATTCATGAGTTTCTTAAAAAACCTACTAAACATTGCATCAATATTCTCATGTGTATGACCAACTATTACAAATCCTAATCAAACCATTTTAAATATTCCTTTGGCAAACCAATAACATTAGATAAGTGAACAAATACTGATTCTTATTCTCTAAGGCACAATTATCCAATTACAACATCAAATTCTTCGGTAACTTCTTGAATTCTAAACTAGGATCTGTGTTCAACACTTTTGTCACTATCTCAACATCATTAAATGTGGTTGAGCAAGCACCCATATATCCATCATATAGGTAATGATGAGATAAAGAGCCTTTCTGGAGTTTATATATCATTCAACAATGTGCTAGTAGATCTGGGTATACAATCATTGGCAAGATCTCCATACACATGTCTATCACACCTCTCAAGGTTTCTTAGACACAAGGCAAGAGAACCTATTGTGAAATTTGGATCAGATGGACATATGCCGATAGCAAAATGTCGATAGTACCCTTGTCCATGTCCCATCAATTATCATTCCCGTTATACTGACACTGGCAATTGTGTTAACTTGTCAGTCTCTTGGAACGCACCTTCAATCTCGGGATCGTTGTCCTTTTCTGGTCCATCTTATCATGTATTATATATAAGTACTTATTAGGATTTAATGATGAGTTTAATCATCAAGCATAGTAGAGGTTCCTATAACTAAGCTGTTAAAACATGTGGGTTTTTCTTTTATACATCAATTTATGACATTCATCTTGGCACTTTGTGGCTCCCAACATTGATCCTTTTTATACCACTATATATAGTGCACTTTGAAAACTCGCTTGTTGTGGTAAGACTAACATGCTAATTTCTTTATTCGAGATCCTACCAAACATTGATGTTGACATTCCTTTCTAATTGAGATACTTCAACGTCATATTAACCTTATTCAAAATGTCTACCTTGGGGGATTCACCTAAAATTATGTAAGTATAACACGTGAGTTCAAATAAAGGGGTTTTTTAATTCAAAAATTTAAGGTAAATTTACAGAAATACATTTACAGAAGGGGTTTTTTTAATCGATTTTGAAAAATACCCCATAAGTTAATAAAGAAAAAGTGGTCATTTTATTCATGAAAATTCACAGGTAAGGGGTTTTTTTTAAACCCCTTGAATGCATGTGATACATAGGGTTTCTTAGTAGTGCACCCCTGAGATGTCCACCTACTTGTAGTAGACATCTAGGATAACTAGTTAGGTTTCCCTAGAACCATATGTCATTTTTTTGCTCCTGTGAGGCATTTGTTCAGAATTGTTGTATATAAATTCTCAAATTATTTCCCTTCAAATTTCAGTGTGATCTCTTGCCTTTCTTATAATCCCCTTTTTTGTGTACTGGACTTCATACCATTCTCACATTGATCCCTGTACCTGTAAAATGTTTTAGTTGGAATACCATGCATCTTATACCATGCCCTTAAACATACTTTCACACCATTGAATATGAAGCTATATTGTCTTGTCCCCACTCCATCCACATGGCATACCATTTCCATGGAATCATACGCATAATCAGTGCAAGATTGTAACACCCCAAAAAATCTTTGTGTAATTCTATCATTACATCATGATCAACAAATTGATAATATCTTCTCGTGTAATAATCAATTGTAGATACATGGAAAACAACATCTAGTGTTGTCCTCTTTGAATTCCCTATTATGCCCAATACTTTGGGTTTCCTTTTCACCATGTAGTATTTCATGTTCTTAGTTGGAGCATCAACACATTCATCAATGAACTAGTCATCCATATCATTGGAATCCTCTTCAACAAGGAGCACTAAATCATCCTCAAATGTGAGTCTTTTAATAGGCCATCTGATGTAGTACTCCAAATTTAATCAAGTGTGCAAATTCAGCTAGTCGAATATATATTATAATCTGTCATTACTATCGTCTTCTTTCACTTACCACTTTATATAGAATTGGTCAATTGTCGAATTCTATATACAATATGAATATCTTTGAGGTCATGGCTAGGTGTCCAAATCCTTCAACTCCACCGAATACATGGACCACTCCTTTTTTGTGGGATTACTACTCATATATTTGTATATATCCCCCCATACCCACTTCCAAATGCCACAACTCTCTAAAGAAATAGTTAGGTGTCTAAATGTGTCTCTAATATGAAATTCTATCACATCCTAGTTTTATGAACCTAGCCATTTGTGTATATATATTCCCTCATTCAATATCACTCACTATACATTTGGCCAATTGTCCAAATGTCACGGGACCCTTAGCATAGCATAACATAAGGAAAGAGAAATAGAATAACATCACCATCAAGACAAGATTAGGTGCAATCTCTCCCCCATGCCATGTAGCTCCACTTTCGCGACATGAGTATTTAGAGCATTGTATTCATCAAAATAGCCCAAGGAGCTAATAATAGATGTGCGTACAAATTGGGCATGCTTTTCCCACTTTTGGATATTGCTTTACATATTATTAACCATATGAAAGCTCCTAAGGTTTATACATATAAAAAACTTTGCCCAAATATAATTTCTAATAGCTCTTATTACATAAAATAACTTTGTGCACATTTGCACATATAATAATCTTGTGCACATTCGCACATTCCATTAAGCCGATTCCTGCACACATTAAATCAAGTATATTTTTCTACGATTATTAATTTATCAAAAATATAATAAAATATATACCTATAATAGTCCTCTCATTTGAGGAAGCAATTGTCCTTAGTTGTGTTAAAAAAAATATTGTAACAACAAGATTATGCTCGTAGGTATCGAGATGAAGGTAAACTCAAAGGTCCAAACATGGCTCAGAGGCACAAAGGCATGGCTCAAAGGTTCTTATGGACATGGAATACCAACAAGAAAACTGGTGCGACACCTAAATTGGTGATCCTTGGTTGTAACTATCAGCACACATGAGTGATCAAACACATTAATCGTTCCCACATTGGATTCACTCACAATGTCATTATGTATTTTAAGTGGATTCACTCATGTCCTCACATGCATTACATGTGTCTTAAAGTTGATCGGATTCACTCATGAGATCAAACTCACAGAACCTTTACACGTGTCACACATGTCTTAGAGTTGATCGGATTCACTCACAATCAAACTCCTACATTGGATTCACTCACAATGTTTTCATACACGCATCACACGTATTCACAGAGAGTACACCACACGTTTCACATGTGTCACCTGGTTGGATTCACTCATCACAACCAACTAGGGTTACCCTCATCAAGAATTAATTCAAAAGAGTTGATTGGATTCACTCACAATTAAACTCACACATTTCTTACATCCGTCACACATGGAACACTTGGTTGAAAATAATTCTTTAATCCACTTAGGTCACCCAAGATATTCTTTTCACTTATTGGATCACCCAATAATAAATTAATTACCGTAACATTTAAAAGATAGAAGACATAAATGTGTCTAGAGTAAGTATATAAAACCAAACTGATGTCCCATACCACCAAATTAATTCCATCATTCCTTCAGAATAGAAGTTTGAGGTGGAGTGGCCAGTTCCTCTCCACCATCATTCTGGTGTCATTGAAATTATCTGTCAAAAAAAATTTTGGCACTCCAAAGAGATGTGAGTTGTTAAACAAAATTCATGGCAAGCTTAACACTATAAAAGATAAATTGATTATGGAGATATGAATAGGAAATACTAACCTTGAGTGTTTGAGAGGGTGTGAGATTGTAAACGAAGAGTATATAAAATAGATTATTCAATATATCAAAAGTTTAAACACAAATATAAATATGAATGACTAGTACTAATTCTAACAATATTGATGAAGTAAACAAGTCTAGATGTTAAAAAAATTAATTTGCATTTGAAGTTGAAATAAACTTGAAACAATAAATATGAGACTTAGCAATCAAAATATTGAGTTAAGCATAAGAGAGTCATACCTTACATATATTCGATTGCAATGATGTTCTGCATTGAGAAAAATGAGAAGCAATGTGAATGGATTTAAATATAATTATTCTTCCAAATGTAACTAGGGTTATATTAAATTATGACTTTATAAGAAATAAAGTCATAATTTAATATAACCCTAGTTACATTTGGAAGAATAATTGTAAGAATAGGGACGAGAAACTTACTTGTGAAAGGTGTTCGAATCACGGTCTAAAAGAATAAACTTATATAGAAATATTGGAGGAATTATTTACTAAATTATAGAGGATAGAAACTTACTTGCAAGTTTTAGATAGCTTTGCTACAAAATACATCATTAAAAGGACACAAATATCACAAGCATATGTGATGTTTTAACTATGGAAAAAGGAGAAACTTACTTGGGTTGGATTGTAAAATATTAGTTTAGAAGAAACCGAATCCATAACTAATAATTTTATTTTATGCAAGTAATTAAATTACACAAGGTGAATACTTAACTGGTAAATCATCGGAGATTTTACATATACTAGTCTGCAAGTTAGTTTCAATTCATAATACAATATCAAACTTCTAATTTATAAAATTTAGAAAGTGTAATTATTACGTAGCTTTCACCCATAATTCATAAGAAGTTGG
Organism: Cibotium barometz; assembly: GCF_041138505.1. NCBI lineage: Eukaryota > Viridiplantae > Streptophyta > Polypodiopsida > Cyatheales > Cibotiaceae > Cibotium > Cibotium barometz. The sequence goes on from NC_141091.1 coordinate 23,674,180, forward strand.
AAGCTCGTATGTTGAAGAGTAAGTAGTGTCATTAGGAAGCCTTGATTTAATCTGCAAAAAGTAAGTCTTAACAAAAGTATGAGACATTGTTGATAGAGTTTCGATGTTAAGCCTTGGATAATGCTTTGAAGATCTTGAATTTGCTCAAATTTGTGTTTCCTTGTAATCCATGGTGTTAAATCCACTTGAAGCTTGTGCTTGAGTGGTATGGCCCTCTTTTTATATATAAAATTAAAACTAAAATGTTAAATCCTAAGCTTTATAATATGTATCTTAGAGCGTATATTATAATGTTGTGCCTTTGTGTCTTTCACCTCTTTGTCCACAAGTCTTTGATTGGCTTCAAGAAGATTGAATTAAACTAAAGCTCTGATACCACTGTCACGGGACCCTTTGTACTTCTTGAAGAAATAATTAAAAACTCACGAAATACATCAAAAATTAAAACAAAGACTTGAATCAAATTGAAAATCAAATAACATAGCATAACATAAGGAAAGAGAAATAGAATAACATCACCACATCAAGACAAGATTGGGTCCAATCTCCCCGCCCCCCCATGTTGTGTAACTCCACTTCCATGACATGAGTATTTAGAGAATTGTATTCATAAAAAAAGCCCAAGAAGCTAATAAAAGATGTGCATATAAATTGGGCTTGTTTTTTCCACTTTTGGATATTGCTTTACATATTCTTAACCGTATGAAAGCTCCTAAGGTTTATACATATAAAAATCTTTGCCCAAATATAATTGCTAATGGGCCTTGTTACATAAAATAACTTTATGCACATTTGCACATATAATAATCTTATGCACATTCGCACATTCCATTAAGTTGATTCCTGCACACATTAAGCATATTTTTCTACGATTATTAATTCATCAAAAATATGATAAAATATATACCTATAACACCAAATCTATATACAATATGAATCGCCTCATGCACATCACATGTGAACTAGCCATTTCTACATACCTTTCCCATTCAATGCCACTTCTTTAGTATTTACCTAGGTGTCTAAATCTATATATGATATTGACACATATGACATCTTGCTTTTTAGGAATTGACCATCCATATACACCCCCTACAATTCCACTTCCAATGCCAATTCTCTCCAAAGTGTTTTGATCAAGTTTCCAAATCTACCAAGGCCTTAGTTTTGGTCAATTGTCCAAATCCACCTCAAAATTTGATTTCTATCACACCGTCTGGTTTTATCGGCCTAGCCATTTATAATGCTGCCCTAGTTTTGGTCAAGTATCCAAATCTACCTCTAACATATATTTCTTCAAAGGTCCTAGTTTTGGCCCGAGTGTCTAAATCAATGGCTAACATGGATTTCTAAGATGGCCCTAGTTTTGGCCAAGTGTCCAAATAACGTCTAACATGGAATGCCAACAAGGCCCTAGTTTTAGCCAAGCTTTAAATCAACCTCTAACATGGAATTCTAATAAGGCCCTAGTTTTGATCAAGTGTCTAAATCCACCTCTTACATGGATTTCTAACAAGGCTCTACTTTTGGCCAAGTGTCCAAAAATCAATCTCTAACATGGAATTATAACAAGGCCCTAGTTTTGTCCAAGTGTCAAAATCAACCTCTCACATGGAATTCTAACAAGACCCTAGTTTTGGCCAAGTGTCCAAATCAACCTCTAATATGGATATCTAATAGGGTCCTAGTTTTGGCCAATTGTCCTAATTGTACCTTTAGCTATATCTACATGTATTTATAAACTAAGACAATTGGCCCTAGTTTTATGATGATCAATTTTTTCAATTGTACCTTTAGCTATGTGTGTGTGTGTGTGTGTGTGTGCACGCGCGCGCGCGCGTGTGTGTGTGTATAAATATATATATGTATACATACATACATACCTAAAATATTATATATCTATATGCATATATGCAGTGTGTATATGTATATATACATGTGTGTGTGTGTGTGTGTGTGTGTGTGTGTGTGTGTATACATGCCTAAAATATTATATATCTATATGCATATATGTGTGTGTGTGTGTATATATATATATATATATACATATATATATATATATATATATATTTATATATATTTATATATATACATACATACATATGTATATATGTATGTATGTATGTACGTATGTATGTATACACACACACACATATGCATATAGATATATAATATTTTAGTTGTATGTATGTATGTATGTATACATACATACATACAACTAAAATATTATATATCTATATGCATATGTGTGTGTGTGTGTGTGTGTGTGTATTTAATATATATATATGTGTGTGTACACACACACACACACACACACACACACACATATATTATATATATATATATATTATATATACAAATAAAGGAGGATAATGGTAAAAAAGAAAGAAGGGGGGAAAACAATAAAAAGAAGGAGGTGTGGTGGGTGGCAGGGGGCAAGAAGGAAGGGGGGAAAGGGGCAAGGAAAAACAACATAAAAAACTGGGAGTAATGTTTGATTTCTCAACAATCAAGAGTGAAAATGATGTGAAAGAAAGAGCAAGTTCAAGAGGCTACCAATCAAGTTCAGACATTGCAAGAGCACCTAACAGCAACAAAAGCAACCCACAAGGATGTTATCCTAAAGAGCTTAAAGGTGACCAAGGAGTAGGAAGCCAGATACCAAGCACTACAAAACAACAATCTTGTTCTGAGTCAAACCATTGTGCAAAAGATCAAAGAGAATACAGATTTGAAGGTGCGGCTAGAACAAGCCAAGGAGCAACTTCAAAAGGAAGTCACACATAACAAGGAACAAGTGGCTATCCATGCTCAACAGCTACAAGAGCTAAAGCACACCTCCCACACACCAAGGAAGAAGAGCTATAAGGACAACTACATTCACTATCCTTAACTCTAAAGGAAGCAGAACAAACAGTGCTCCAACTACAACAAGAAAGGGAACAGAGCAACAAAGCAAATGCAGAAAAAATTAGAGCACTCAATGAGACCATCAGCACACAAATAAGTCCGAAATAATGCAAAAAATGATGGCTACACACCAAGAAGCTATGGTGTAAATAACACAGCAGCTCTAAGAAAGTCAAATTTTGTCCACAGCAGAAAGACTTCACAAGATTACAGAGGCTCAAGGAAGGGAGGCTGTAGCCAGACGAGCACAAGAAGAAGGCATTTTAAAGAGCTTGATGCTACAAGGATGGTAAGAGAAACCGCTATTTTCGACCTTCTCACCACACCAAGGACTCGCGAATACAAGAGTTGGAATGCTAGCTAGCCATCCAAGAATGCAGCCAACTACAAAAACCAACCGACAAGATGCGACTACTCCTTGAGCAAGTCTCGGAGATAGGTTCATTGCCAGTAACTTCTCGGGCCCCTCCTCAAACTCTAACTCTCTTTTTGTTCTACACTAACCCTCTCTTTACTTTAATATGATATAAAGCTATCTGATGACCTGAGCCTAGGAGAATTAACACTTATTAAACAAAACACAGAACATGATGTTGATCCCACCATCATCATGGGAATTTTTTAGGGAGACTTAGTACTAACTGATCCTAAAGATATTTACTTTTATCCTTTGCACCCCATTGTGCTCAACCTTCATAGTTGGTGTCGGGTGCTACAAAAATTAGACAACCTGGATAACAACGTCGATATATTAGACCTGTTTGTTCCAGATGATATTCCTCAAACACTGGCCAACTACAAGATTGTAGCTCAAAGTTATCAATGGATCATAAGCCATGGGTGGTTAGAGGTATATCATACTCACCAACATTTACATCTATGTGATTCCTCATTATATCATCCTTTTGGTATTCTCAAACTATATCAAAATATCCACAAACATTTGGAAGCCATGTTACCCACCGTACTTTATAATTTTGATAAAACACATATTGAGTATCCTAACATATCTCCAGAGGATATAACTGAGCTACAAGACTTTATGAAGCTCCATAAACCCACCCACCCACCCCCTAGTTCAGGAGAAGGTCAAGAAGAAGCATCAGGTTCATCACTTAATCCTATTTAGCTTGTATATTCAAATGTCATAAGTAAGTTACTTAATCCATATCCAAGTGCTCTGCCTACTGATAAATCTCAAGCCGACTGTATATTTTCTACTCTTCCTTCTCAACCCATAGAATTTCCCACTAACACTCTTGCCCCCGAGAGGAGTTGCCGGCACCTGACCCCTCTACCACAGACAACTCAAGAGGTTAGTCACACTCTACCACCACAAGATACAATTGAGCCATTTACTGATGATTCTATTCTTGAGTCCTGTCTACAGAGTATGAAGGTTTAATAACCCAGGAATCCGCTACTCAAACCAAAGCTCATGTTCAACGTGTTAATGCAAATAACACCCTTTAAACATAGTCAGCTGATTCTACCCAAAGCTTACTCATTTGTCACACCAACGAAGCAGTCGAACGTATTGTACCCTCTCCAAGCACCGAGACTAGAACTAGAAGAGCATTATGGTCCAATTGTGGCACGACACACAAAGCTGGAAAATCCACATTTGGGAAGATCTACTGGAAATAAGGATTGTTACATTTATGATCAGTTATTGCTTCCACAGGTGGAAGAAGGTGGAAGAAGGCTAATCCAATCCACACAAGAGGGGGTTATACAGTGATTTTCACATATAATGCCAACCCCAAACTGGAGGATTTTGATATATAGACAAATTAGAGGAAAGAGTACCTTACAATTCCATAATATAGCCATCAGTATATGTGTGCACCACCAACACAGAGAGTAGATCCTTTGTACATGCCACTGAAGAGAAGGTGGACACCATTGGAGTTTCAAGAGGCAAAGAAAAGAGATTCACATGTCTGCTATAACTTCCCCGTATTCATGCCAGCAACATTTACAAATATAGGAGAGCAAAGAAAGCAAATGCTAAATTGGATACATGCATGGCACCGTATTCCGGACCCGACAATTATAGCTAGTGTTTAATTCATGAAACTTCTTGTGGTCCTGATTAGATCAACCCAAAGAAAGATATGATGGATATGGTGCTGGTCAGCTGCAATTCGATGATGTGAATCAAGGACCAAGTGATATAGGCATGATGTTATATTATCATTGCCTAAGGTGTCTACCATCATATATGCATGTCACATTCGAGGATATGGTCGACACCACCGGGTTCTGGAGATCACACACTACATTCAGAAGAACCCTGATAAAGCTTCAATCGTGCCGAAACTTCTATCGTCACTCACAAGTTCAATGACTAGGTCTTTCAACCTCGGTAACAAGTTATGAGGACAGAACCTACATCAGGTAGGGGGGATATTAATCCCATTTTGGATTAACAAATATGCCCCTCCATTTGAGGACATTAATAAGTGTCATGCAAAGGCACAAAAGTCAGCAACAATCAGTCTCATTGAGTGGACCAAGAGAGTCCTCATCCAGCGGTTCTGTTGATAGACCATGGAGTGGTAGGCTGTGTCATAATACCAATCCTAAAAATGTAGTTGGTACATCACATAAAGGCAAAGAAAAAGTGGTTAAGCCCCTTGGTATGCCGGATATTTCTGCATGGCATTTTCTTGTTGATGGAGATTCTAGTGGCTCTTGGAGATGAACCTTGATGTGAGGAGCTTGGGATTCCAGCAATGAGGACACCTAGTGTGAAGAAGGATATGGAAGCCATGAATGCAAAGCTACAAAGATCTGGAAGAGTCAAAGCCCCTATGCAGAGGTTGACTTATGATAGTTATGTGGCACATCACTATGCTTATATGGCAAAAGTTGTGCAGGTTGTAGAACCCACATGTTTTAATGAGGCTATTGGAAATGCGTGTTGGTAGAAAGCTATGAATGAGGAGATGGATGTATTGTATGGAAATGAGACTTAGAATTTGGTGCCATTGCCTGAAAGCAAAAAATCTATTAGCTGTAAGTAGGTGTATAAGGTGAAACATAACAGTGATGGTAGCATAAGCAAGTACAAGGCTAGATTGGTAGCCAAAAGATATCCGCAGACACATGGCATTGATTATGAGAAAACATTTACCCCAGTTGCAAAGATGGCAACTATGACAGTTGTGATTGGTGGCTCTAGCTAAAGGCTGGTCTTTAAATCAGATGGATGTAAAAAATGTGTTCTTGCATGGTGACTTGCAAGAAGAGGTGTATATGGATTAGGCACCAAGTTTTGAGGATACACAGGTCACCCAGAGTATGTATGTAAGCTTTGTAGGCTTTGTATGGGGGCTGAAGCAAGCTCCATGAGCATGGCATGACAAGATTGTTGAGTATCTTGTCACTATTGGTTTTCATATGGGAGATGCAAATCACTCTTTGTATGTGCGCAAGAGTGATAAGGGTATTGTGATCATTACCATATATGTAGATGATCTTATTGTTGGGGGGGGTGATAACTTGGATGAGATTGAGCATGTGAAAAGTCTTCTCAAAAGAAATTTTGAGATGAAGGATTTAGGAGATCTGGGCTACTTTTTGGGAATTGAGGTCATTCGCACACCTGAGGGTATCTGGCTGTCTCAGAGACAGTATGTATTGGACATGTTGTCAAGTATGGGATGGCTGATTGTAAGCCAATATCGGTGCCATTAAATCAAAATGGCAAGCTTAGTGCGGATGCAGATTATGTGTTGGAGGATCCTACTATGTACAGGAAGATTGTGGGAAGTTTGATTTATGTCATGATCAGCAGGCCAGATTTGAGTTACAATGTTGGCTTGGAGAGCCAGTTTATGCAGGTTCCACACAAACCAAATCTTGACAATGTGCGACACACGCTTCGGTATTTGAGGGCCATTGTTGATTATGCATTGTTTTATGCAGCGGTGTACCATTGGAGCTATATGGGTACACAGATGCAGATTGGGCAGGTAGCATCTCAGACAGGAGATCTACCAGTGGATTTATGTTTTCATTGGGAAGTGTTGTTGTGACATTGAGCAACAAGAAGCAGCCCATAGTTTCCTTGTCGAGTACAGAGGTAGTACAGAGGTAGAGTACAGAGAGGAGCTACAATGGCAACATGTGAGGTAGCTTGGTTATGCAAGCTACTTGTGCTAATTTAGGGTTGCATGTGGGGAGAAAGGTTGTCATATATTGTGACAATCTTAGCAGTATATAGTTGGCCACAAACCTAGTTTTTCATATGCAAACAAAACACATTGAGGTACATTACCACTTCATCAAGGAGAGAGTCTTGGCAGGCAACATCAACTTGGGCCTATGTCAGCACACACAGGATCAGGTCCACTGACATCTTCACGAAGGCCTCAAGAGCTGAGAAGCTCCGCAGATTTCAAGATATGGTTGGAGTTCATGAGATGGAGTTGAGCTTGAGGGGGAGTGTTGAGATATTAAGCTCAACATGACACGAGGCACATGCATGACCGTTCGACATTACATCACTATGGTGGGTTTGGAAGCTGGCACCGACATATCTTTGCCAGAGATTCTACAGCTAGACTACACCAACTAGTCCACACCTACCCACTCCATTTAGCATGTTCACATTATAAAAACCACTTGTATATACTCCATTATGTGTGTTAGTCACTTTATCTCCTTTGTAGACCTCTTTTGTTATGTGAAGAAGAAGAAGAATTTTCAACCTCTCACCTTGTGTGTTCTCTTCTAGGGTTTGTGGGAGTGTGTGTGTGCTTGCAAGAGCACACACACCTTGTGTGTTCTCTTCTAGGGTTTGTGGGAGTGTGTGTGTGTGCTTGCAAGAGCTCAAGCTCTCTTCCCCCCTACATCTTTTCATTGAATATACCCATTTGGCATGTTCAACAAGTTAATACTTGCCATAGGTTTTATCCTTGTACATGTGATCTATGTTGTAGCCTTTGAAAAAGTGGTGTTAATGGTGATGTTGTTTGTGGTGTTGTATTCATAGTGGTCATCTCACGTGATGTGGTGTTTGATGAGCTTGCTAGTTGGTACAAGGCAAAAGATGAAGGTGTTATTGAGTCACTTGAGGCTAATGTGCCTGTGAACTTGCCATCACAAGCAAGTTCTAGTTCTACTACTATGTCTGGGCCAGCAGAGCAGAAGCTGAGAGCAGCAGTGTACGTCCATGGTCAGGACGTTTGAGGCATGAGAGTGTAAGCACTGGGAGTAGTGCTATGGATAAAGGCAAAAAGAAAGTCGAAGGAATTGGAATCACAGGATATGAGTCATCTAGTTCTGAGAGTTTGGATGAGGAGCTTGGCATACCTGTTTTACGCACACCTGGTGCTAGGCAGGACAGATATGTGCCACCACATGCTAGAGTTACAGGTGTACAGAGTGACCCGCAGGCATTGCGGAGATCCCAGAGGGTCAGATATCCTGTTGAGAGATTGACATATAGAGATTTTGCTATGCACTATGCATACATGACATCTATGGTGAAGCATGTGGAACCTACATGCTATACAGAGGCTATTGGAGAGCATGTATGGGAAAAAGCAATGGATGTGGAGATGGACGCATTAGTCCATAATGATACATGGGACTTGGTTGCACTACCAAAGGACAAGAATGTTATTGGATGTAAATGGGTTTACAAAGTGAAGGTGCAAATCTGATGGTTCTATTGAGAGACATAAAGCTAGATTGGTAGCAAAGGGTTATGCACAGACCCAAGGATTGGATTATGATGAGACGTTTAGTCCAGTGGCTAAGATGGGCACAGTGAGAGCAGTCATTGCTATGGCTGTAGCTAATGGCTGGGAAATGCATCAGATGGATGTTAAGAATGCATTTCTGAATGGAGATCTACAAGAGGAAGTATACATGGCACAGCCAGAAGGGTATGTACGCCCTAGATATCCCACTCACGTATGCAGGTTGAAAAAGGCATTGTATGGTCTAAAGCAAGCACCTCGTGCTTGGAGTGATAAGATGAGCAGATATCTTATCTCACTTGGTTTTCAGATTTCTACAGCAGATTCTTCACTCTATGTGAAGAAGACAGAGCATGGGATTGTGTTACTAGTCATCTATGTGGATGATTTGATTATCACAGGTGATCATAGTGCAGATGTGATGCATGTCAAGAAAGCTTTGAGTGGGCAATTTGACATGAAAGATCTTGGTGAGTTGAGATATTTCCTTGGCATTGAAGTGGTGAAAGATCATGCCGGTACTTGGTTAGTACAGCGCCAATATGCATTGGATATGTTGGCAAAGTATGGCATGACAGGGTGTAAGCCTATGAGTACACCATTGGAGCAAAATGTGAAGTTGCGGGCTGATTATGGCGAGGAATTGGATGATCCTTCTATGTACAGGAAGATGGTTGGTAGTCTCATATACATGACTATCACACGCCCGGATTTGAGTTATGCAGTGGGGCTAGTGAGTCAGTTTATGCAGAGCCCCAGGAAACCACATTTGGATGCAGTGAGACGCATCATGAGATATGTGAAGACCACAGCACATTATGGTTTATTTTATGAGAGTGGTAAAAGCTTGGACATACATGGCTACACAGATGCTGATTGGGCAGGTAGCGCATATGACAGGAGGTCTACTAGTGGATATGCTTTTACACTTGGAAGTGCCGTGGTGAGTTGGAGTAGCAAAAAGAAACCTACAGTTGCTTTATCCAGTACAGAGGCTGAGTACAGGGGTGCAGCCATTGCTACTTGTGAGGCTATATGGTTAAAGAGTCTCTTGGCAGATTTATGTGAGCCTCTTGATGGGAAAGTTGTCATTCATTGTGACAACATGAGCAGTATACAGTTGGCAAAGAATCCAGTGTTTCATGCGAGGACCAAACACATAGAGGTCCATTATCACTTTGTCAGAGAGAAGGTGCTCGATGGTTCAGTTGATCTTCAGTATGTGAAGACTGATGAGCAGGTGGCTGATATCTTTACGAAGCCACTTAGCAGGGAGAAGTTTGAGTACTTCCGGACTATGTTGGGAGTACATGGGATGAGCTTGAGGGGGAGTGTTGAGAGCCTTGATATCCCAAGCTCATCTACATCTTCATCGGCAGTACATCATGAGCTTGAGAGGGGCTGTTGAGATTCAAGCTTGATGTCAGTGTGAGCCAGCTATGCTATGTGCTGGCAGATTAGGTAGGAACATGTGTGAGACATAAATGACCGCGTGTCCAGCTGGTCATAGTGTGTGGACATTAGCTAGGGTTAGTAGAGTGTGGACACAACTCATTGTGTGTTGTGTGGATTATGGATTAGTGCATTATGCTTTGTGTGAGAGTGGACATGGCTTCCCTCTATGGTTAGGGTTTGCAATATACATTAGGGTTTGCTCCTGTGTGTGTGTCTCCTCCCTCTCTACCGTTCTTTCAACACTCCTCCCCCGGCCGATAGAGGGATTCAAGAGCAGCTCGCAAAGATCAGCCCCAAGATGTATAGACCATCTCTTCACGTATTGCTCTTGTGCGCCAAGGAGACCACATCTCTCATTTTTTGATACATCCTGATCTTGTGGGAGTTTCTGCTGAGGCTACTAGTTCCTCCACCCCCCAATGTCCTGTATGTTACTCGATGGGTGGATTGGCTAGTATATACTACCTTGTGGACACTACTACCACTTAATATGTTTAGTGAGGCAAATGCAAAATATTTCCACGTGCATTGTGCAGTGTCCCAATAAATCAAGGTATTTATATAGTGTTCGGCATGGCTAGCGAATATAAACCACCAGGACCTTTAGATGCAACTCCTAGTGCAATTCGCAATTTATTTCAAGATGAAAGCTAAGAAAGACATAAATCCTACTTTTGTATTGATAATTTCTCCAAATACGATCATTTGTACAAGTACTTTTTATGAAATTAATGAAATGACTTCTTCCTCTATGTCAGTATCTTGCTCCAAAATTCTTTCACCGTTTACCCTCTCGTCTGCTAAATTAAGCTCATCTAAGTCAATGTCTAAATTGTCTTCTATCTCAAGGGTGGTGCACGACGTGCGTCCAACATCAAAGTTCTCGTCTACTACATCATCACAATTATACATCCATCTGGGCATATCTTCTTCATACTCTTCGCTTTCAATGTCTCGTAAGATCTTTTCATTGCAATACATGTAAACAAGTTTATCTGCTCGATCTGCAAGAAGTCGATTGCGAATAGTACTGTGAATATATTTGTACATGCTGCAGTTTCTTTCTGAGCCTGAGTTTGAAGAGCACTGACTTAGAACCTTCATCGCAAGGTTGCGCAATAAAGCATAATGCTCACCACCATTCATCATCCACCACTTCCATGCAGGTTGCTCTTTAGCCATTTGTTGAACAAGGGAGTTGGAAAATAAACCCTCTTTCAATTAAAATGAGGTCATTATGCACTTTACACGATCATCAACATTATTATAGAAAGTGTTTACCACTTTATAAAAATCTTGCACCACCTCAACGTTGGACATCAAATCCATATTCCAATATTCAGGATCTAACATGTAAGCAGCACTGTGTAGTGGTGAATGCGCTCCAATCCATCTAGCATGAAAGTACTTCAATAGGACTTTTCTGGTACACGCCATTGCTTTTCCACCACTGAATGCTCTAATTTCTCAGGACACTCCAAACTCCGCTGGACAGTCCACCATTGCATCCATGCTTTCCCGAGATTAGGCGCTCTTTGATCAAGACTTCGTACGGCATACATAACAGGCATCATTACATGGTATGCATCCATCACACTGTTCCACCAACTTCTTCTCGTAAGCGCTGCCTTCAAGACTTTGAGTTTCTCTTTCACTTTTTCAAGTTGAGTGCTCTCCCAGTCATGAAATGCCATGCATGTAAATGTTTCGCAAACTGCATCTTTATTTCGAAGAAGAGACTCAAAAGTGTAAAAGTGAGTGCAAAACCTAGTCTCCGCTGGAAGCTTTAACATAACTGACATGCGAGGTCGAAAAATATCTAACACTCTCTGTCTCTTGAGCATGAATCTCACAAGCTGGCGAGCAGTGTCGACGATTGAGGCAAACCATTTGGTATCATCACTTTTATACCAATCTTTTAATACAAGATTCAAACTATGAGTATTACAGCCTACCGGAAAAACATGTGGATATTATCGCTGTAGGATTTTGGATGCATTCTTGCAATTCTTTGCATTGTGCATGACGACTTGGACTACATTTTTGGCACCCACTTCCTCTATCTCACAGAGCCAATGACTTGAGCAATGTAAGCCCCAGTTTTGATTGAACCAGCAGAATCCACGGCACGGATGAAAGTCTCACCTCTAGGTGAAATAACCATTATATTAATTAATGATTTTCTTTGTACATTAGACCATCCATCACTTACTATACTACATCTAGAAAGCTCTATATTGCTAAGAATTATTCTTTGTACACGTTCTTTTACTTGCGCATATAACATTTCTCTAATAGATCATTTCGCATAGCATGGTATGTAGGTGGTGAAAACCCTGGTCCAAACTCACCAATTTTCTTCCATGCTCTCTTCCAATGTTCACTGTCCACCATCATCATAGCACTCCCAGAAAAGTAAATCGTTTCAGCAAGGGGCGAGTTGTGCATCATCGAGCCGACCTTGACGTAGGCTTTCTTGCAATGAAGTTTGACGCATGGGTATATTTCCTACATCAAAGTTCCGCTTGCAGGAAGATGCACTGGGTAGATTACTTTTTGGTTGCACATTGACGTTCGGAGTACAAGCAGGCGATGTAGCGGGAGTTTGATGATTAGAACAACAGTGTTCTTGCTGCCTTGATACATTAACGGTAGGAGTGTCATGTTTTCTTGAATCTTTCTTTTGAATTTCTTCTCTTATGCATTTGGCCACTATAGGTGTAGAGGGGTGGGTACATGACTTTTTCTTCGGTCCGCCTAAAAAGTGTTCTCTTAGTCGAGACGCCCCACTTGATTTTACTGCATGGCATAGCTTACACTCCCAATCTATGAATCGATCACCAACATTAATTGCATGTTGCCACTCTATCCCAGGTGCCTTTTTTTTTGTACTATTTGGAATTTGGACTCTATTGGAGGTATCACTGGATCCAACATTGTCCTCCATCTCAACAAATAACCTATTCAACCAAGCATATAACAATGAATACACAAATGAAAAAACAACAAAGTCACTCACGTATTACAAAACATACATTAGCAGACAAACTACTTCGAAACTATCTTGACAAATACAAAAGATCATCACATAACACAAAGCTACTTCGAAACTATCTTGCAAGGTCTGACTACAAAACTACTTCGAAACTATCATGCACATTGCACCCCCAATGAAGGATGCCTTTTGTATCCAATTAAGGATACTTTACACAATCAAAGATCTATGTTTGCCCAATACTCTAGTATAGGACAATAGACCTTCTCTAACATTCACAAAGAAAATCAAAGATCTATGCTTGCCCAATACTCTAGTATAGGACAATAGACCCTTGTCTACTCTAAACTATATCAAGTATCAAGAACCAATACAAGCCCCTAAGCAGGACTCTTGGCTCCATCAAACCATTTATAAAGCAGAATGAGGTAAATTACCTACGTAGCTCAAATGCAAAGCTGAATGACTCCAAATTTGTCTCTAAATCTCCGCAAGTATTAGCTACGAACCACACCCTGCCCCCAATTCAAAGAACTAAGGACGAGTGGCTCAATAGCCTTAGGAGTGCCTACAAGGAACGATGACAGCCCCCAAGATAAGGACGTTCTTCCCAAGAGGACACTTCTAGCAACTCGAGAGCTCTACAAGTACTTTGAGGAGAGATATCACGCCCCCAAAACAAGGACTATCTCCCCAAAAGTTCCACGATGGGTGTCGGGCAGTGTTTATAAACAGAACAGAACCCCGCCAGTGTTCTTTGGTTTTTCCGACAAGCCCGCCGGGATATGTGCTTATCTCAGCGGGCCCGTCGGGAAAACAAGAAGCCCGGAGGTGTTACGGGACTAGTGGGTTCTGGCAGGTCATTGCTCAGGTCATGTGAATATACAATGTGATCACAAGTTTTAATATGTTAACAACAGGTTTTGTTAACGTGATCACGAAATTGTGAAGACGTTAATGAAATCCCTGGTTGAAAGCTCAGATTATACCCCGGATCACTTTACCACACTACTAGATTGCACACTTCTCTAATGAATATTGTGGCATTAACCCGAAGGAAAGGACATAAACTCTATGAAATGACATAAACCCCTAAGCACTTTACCACACCACTAGGTTGCACACTTCTCTAATGAATATTGTGGCATTAACCCAAAGGAAATGACATAAACTCTATGAAAGGACAGCCTCACGCTCTCTTGCTATGCTTGTGGAGGGCCTTGCATAAAAGCGGAATGCCCTAACAAATCTCATTTAAGGATTTTCCCACAATTAGAAAGATGGTGTTTGGGGTACAGTGTTGAGAAATTGCTTAAAGAATTCCCCTATAGGAGGCCATCACAACTAGAAAGTGGAGGACCACCAACTTTAGATCTTAACATGCTGGGTGTTTTGAGAAACCAAAAACTTGGAGGATCCACTCTAGATCTAACCATTCTTGGTGTTTTGAGAAACCAAAAAGCTAAGGAATTAGCCCTTAATCCAATTGTCAATGTAGTCATAATCAAGATCATATTCTAAAGATGCCCATGTGAAGGGGAGCAAAGGTACTCATGATTTAGAGGCTTCTTCAAAGAGTGCCAAAACTCTAAGTAAGAAAAAATGAAAAGTAGTCACTGTTGGAGATGGGAAGGACAAAGTAAAGATTCAGGAGGGATTTGATTCCTCATCTAGTGGATCACTACCTTCCAATGCCAATCAAGGAAGCCCTTGTAAAGTTGTTAAAGGAATCCTAGAAACAAATCCTAAGGATCTAGCCAAAAAATTGGCTCAATAGAATGGTCTTGATGGATGGCACGAGAAGAGAGCGAGAGATATAGAGATGATTGTGGTCTATAGTGAGAAGAGAGAGAGATGATTGTGGTCTATAGTGAGAAGAGAGAGAGAGAGAGAGAGAGAGAGAGAGAGAGAGAGAGAGAGAGAGAGAGAGAGAGAGAGAGAGAGAGAGAGAGAGAGAGAGAGAGAGAGAGATACAGAGATGAGGTGGTTGGTGGATGTAGGGAAAAAATGGAGAGAGAGAGAGAGAGAGAGAGAGAGAGAGAGAGAGAGAGAGAGAGAGAGAGAGAGAGAGAGAGAGAGAGGGAGGGACGGAGAGAGAGAGAGAGAGAGAGAGAGAGAGAGAGAGAGAGAGAGAGGGGGGGGGGGGGGGGCAAGATGATCATTGGTGGATGTTGGGGATAGTGGGGGGAAGAGAGAGAGAGAGAGAGGGGAAAGATGATTGATGGATGTTGGGGATTTCAGGGGGAAGAGAGAGAGAAAGTGGGGGAAGATGATTGATGGATGTTGGGGATTACAAGGGGAAGAGAGAGAGAGAGAGAGAGAGAGAGAGAGAGAGAGAGAGAGAGAGAGAGAGAGAGAGAGAGAGAGAGAGAGAGAGGGAAGATGATTGATGGATGTTGGGGATGGTAGGGGGAAGAGAGAGAGAGAAGGGGTGGGTCAGTGTGGGGGGCAAGGAGAAGAGAGAGAGAGAGAGAGAGAGAGAGAGAGAGAGAGAGAGAGAGAGAGAGAGAGAGAGAGAGACGGCGGTGGTCAATGTGTGGCAATGGGGGGGAGAGATTATTATGTTTGGTAATTGTATTAAAAATAAAAAAGGAGACAATGGGTAAAAGAAAAGTAGGGGAGGGTTTTTTCAACTTTTCTTTTGATTGGTAAAATAAATAGATAAGGTAGGGGATTTTCTCAAATAAAGGAATAAATTAATAAGGGGGGGATTTTACCAAGGGGGAAAAAGGAGAAAGGATGGAGGGGGTAGGAGGGAAATGGAAATGAAGCCATAAACAAGAAGTGAGATGCAAGGGAGGTTTGGACATCGAGTCATCAGGGTAGCACTAGAGCCTTCAAGCAGCTAGAGATGTGGACTCTTGAGTAGCATGGTGAGCCTTGGTGGAAAATAATGCAAAAATCAAAAAAAGATACAAAAGAGAAAATTTAAACCTAAAGGAAAAAGAGGTGGGAGCCCCAAGCCACATTATGGTGCTAAAGCTACCAAAGCCTCCAAGTTCCCTGCAGTTACATACCCTCAAAGAAAATACAAAAATAAAGAGAAAAACCAAAATTCCAACAAGATATTAGATCCCCAAGCCTAGAAGAAAAACAAAATAAAAGAGAGACCAAAATTCCAACCGCAAAGAGGAATATATACACAAACCAATGCCATTGTTCTCTCCACTCTATACAAGCTAGTATTTCTTCACCTGAGAACCCTAGAGACCAGTGGGGTAGCAACACCCTGGGAGAAATGCTAACTGCATCGTGCCTATGGAGGACTTCCACCTCCCTACCATGCATACACTAAATTCAAGGGGGGTAGCATCACATCCTCTAGAAGATGAAAGAGTGTGTGTTGTATCATGGCCTTGTAGGCTGCCGGTTGTAGCAGTAAGCCTAGACAACCATCCTAGTGAGAGTGCTCCTTGGCCAATTGTGAGCATAGTTGGACATATCACTTTGTTCATGCTATCTACTTGAACGTTGGTGGCTAGGGGGTAGTATGCATGTGAGATTTGGCAAAAGATCTAGTACCAAGTGAGCAAGGTGTCAGTTACCTCATTGACAAAGTTCTTACCCCTATTGTTCAAGTTAAGAGCTTATCTTAGCCTTGTCAAATCATGTGTTGTTGGGTCTTGCCTTCGAGCCGCAATGGAACTTTGTTGTGGATGCGCCAACTCATTTGTCATCTCCTCACTCCATTATGAAAGCTCCCAATTGTGGGTGCAATAGGTGCATCCTTACTCCATTATCACATCAAAATGAAAGCTCCCAATTGTGGGTGCAATAGGTGCATCCTTACTCCATTATCACATCAAAATGCTCCATGGATATGGGTGTGAAGGGAGAGATCTTTGTGCCTAGATGGAGGTAAGAAGAGAATGTCCTATATGGTAGTACTCTCTCACAAAAGGGGTGATGGGTAAGAAGATAATGGAAGAGAGAAACCTATAATCAACCTATCTAGCAAGCATCCATCAAGTAAGCAAGACTCAATATAGCATATAAATTTAAGAAAGAGTAGAGAAGAGCTCAACATCCATTCAAGAAAGCAAGATTCAATATGGCATATACATTCAAGAAAGAGTAGAGAAGAGAAGAGCTCACAAGGGATGAATAATGTCTTTTGATTATTGTCAAAATTGACTTATACACAAGTGACTACTAGTGTTAACACTAGGTCGGTCAAACTTAAAAATGGTTTGGCCACTTTTATACTTTCAAGTGACTATCATCATGCACACTTGGTCACTTATATACAAGTGACCAGTGTCTACACTAGGTAATACATAAAAATATTGTGGCCATAGCTACTAATCTTAAGCTAGTATGTACACAATTTCCACAGACTTTCCCTATTTGACATTAAGCTCATAGTAAGGCGAATGCTGATTTATATGTTCTAGCACCATCTTAAAAAAGATAGGTGTGCTGATTTATATGTTCTAGCACCATCTTAAAAAAGATAGGTGTTGTTTTCCATTTGAGAATTTAAGATGGTGAAGTGACTTATGGTAGAGGTTGGGTAGGTGAAACCATATGAAACTATGAAGTGGTTAACATATAACCCCTTTCCTAATGGTGTCACCCTCATGTCATCGTGGTGTGATGAAGCTACTATTAGGTTGGAGAGGTGTGGGTGGTCTAGGAAACACCATCATAGTTAACTTACGAGGTTAATTGTATGAAGTTAGCTTACGTAAGCTAATTGTTGTGGAATTTTGTTGGGATGGCTAGGAGGTGTAGGGTTTTGCAAAGAAGATCCTCAATGAGAGTGATCCAATGATGTGACCAATCAAACATCTCTACCTCCCTTGTTATTTGAGTCGTTCCCTCCATGATGATTTTGAAGGCCATGAGGCTAACCTTGCCAAGGTAGGGGACTCCTTCGAGGAGTTGGAAAACAACATGACATTCTATCGACGAATAGGTGACCCTAAAGTGATTATGGAGGGTGGCCTTGACATGTGTGTGAATGCCATATTCCTCAAATTTTACAGAGCATGTTAGGTTTGAGGGAGCATGGATCATCCTTGATGGCATGCCGCTTTGGAAAATGGATCAAGAAGATCCAAGTGCTACCTTATAAGTTCCCTACCCAATGGGGAAGAGGTGGATGTGGCTCTATCCAGCCATGGTCCCTACTTGGATGTTTCTTATTATGCAGGGATTAAGTCCTTAGTTTTATTCTGTGTGTAGTAATTTTGTATGAAGTGAAATGCACAGAAGAAGGATAGACATAGCAAAAACAAGACTCATTAATGAATAGAAGGGGGCTATGTCAGAACAAAGAGTGCAACCCCACTCCTCTCAAAAATGCAAGAAGTTGGGTCAAGGTTAGAGGCCATATGTGAGCTTGGAATGGAGTCTAATCACTATGCATGCCTGGGAATGCATGGTTTAGTTAGATTGGATCAAGGATGTGTATGGGTGGTATGGTTTGGTTAGATTGGGATCAAGGATATGTGTGAGCAATGGTGTAGGTCCTTAAATGTTTGGTTAGAAGTTGGTTAACTTTTCGGGGTATGCCTTTGGATTATCTAGGTTCTAGCTCTAGAGGGGTCACATACTTGTAAGATGTAGGTTTAGATCCAATGAAAAACCCCACTTCAAATCAACTAATGATTAAGGATTGGAAATTCTTTACCATGATGATGGCAGATATGGATAGTGTGAGGGGTGGCCTAATGAGGTCCACATCTCCTAAGACAAGACATTGTGACTAGTCTTAATGTCAATCACAAGGCTGGCCACATAAATCAATTTTATTTCTGGGGGATACTCTAGCTCAAGGCGAGCAGGTTCCACCATTGTATTTGTCTTGAGTACATCGGAGTACATCGTGAAAATCAATTGTATACATAGAGATCTATACGCTTGGGGGTATATGGCCTCTTTGCTTCTTTTTTGGTGTCCCTCTTTTTTTTTTTTTCATGTTTGCCTTCATTTTTCTTCCTTTTTCTTGTGAATTTGGTAGAGCATGTCCTAGGTAAGAGGTCCATAGTAGCGTTTAGCCTTCCATCTTAACCCCATATCGAGTGTCTTTATCTTTAGTACACCTAAGGAGAAATTTGGTAGAGCATGTTCTAGGTAAGAGGTCCATAGTAGCGTTTAGCCTTCCATCTTAGCCCCATATCGCGAGTGTCTTTATCTTTAGTACACCTAAGGAGAAATTTATGTGATTGGATAGGGTCCTTCGCCTCTACATTTCACCTCTACATTTGAGTTTTTTTTTGGTGTTCTGACACCAAATCATCACCAAACCATCATTAAGATCAACTTTCGCACTTTCCTTCTCCATGTTGGTATTAACAATGTCAATTGTATTTTGAATCATGTCTATGACATCGATATTGCCATCAAAATCAGTAACAAAGTTTGTTACTTTTTGGTCTTCATCCTATATAAGCATAACAAGAACTTCTTTGAGTATACTTTAGAATGATTGTGAGTATCATACATGATGTAATATATTTTCAAAAGACATATCGTAAAAACATGTAACACATGTTTGATGAAAATGAATATCAAAACTTACCACTACATAGTCAATTTGATGTTGCCAATTGACCATATATATTTCATGTTTACGAGCATCCTTTTAAAGGTACCTCCATGTCACCCTATTGTATTAGCTTTCGTTGTAGGACTCACTTTTCACTCGAAAAGAAGGATCCATCTATCATAAATAGCTTATTTGGATTGCTAGCAAAAGACTTGTGTTTTTTCATCACATCAGCAATGTTGGTTAGAGGTCACAAAACCACCACATTGGCTTTGTTTGGAAATTCTCCACTAGAAACTAGGTAGTGCTCTTATCAAACTAGGGAATGTGTTCTCATGCACAAAGTCTGCCACATGAGGAGCCCCTCCATTGAAAGGATTAGAATGACTCTATGTAATTGGCATGCTTGGGTACCCTATAAATTTGCATAGATGCAAAGTATTTTGTGTGCATGTAGTGGCAATAGTCATTGTGCTACCAGTGATTCTCTGCAATAACAACAAAGTAGACCTACAAAATGCATATAGAAGATTTAGTATGCAGTATATTATGTTTTTTATATCTTATATAATGCTAAAAAATACTTTGGCTTGTCACCTATTTTATGTTATTGTGTGCATTTGTGCCAATCAAGAAGAAGGCTAGAAAATACAATCATTTTGTGTGGATCTCAAACAAAAACATGAAGAATTTTAGTAATCATAGAAAGCACTTTGAGTGGCATATCATGCTCCATTTTAAATTTATTTAAAATGAAAGAGGATAACATTCAATGTAAATAACACATAAATTTGAGATCACACTATATTGGTATTATACATATTTTCTAATGTCTCTTTTCATTTAATTCCACTATTTTTTCCCACACCATCAAGTTCTTGATGTCTCACCTCACAATCAACCATCACTTTATTGATTTATCGATAAAAACATCACTCACCATGCAAGACATGGCTTAGTATAATGGACACAAATATGATGTAATGCCACATGGCTTCTATTCATTTCCTTAGGAGCATTAGAAATATAGACCAAAATAGAAAAAAACTCTCAAATAATGTAATGTTATTCTCATATTATTTACATCTATATTTTATACATATGATAAAAAACATATATATTTAATTATTACACACATATAATAGTTTATAATTTATCCAGTTAAAACTTTTTAAAGTTAGAAAGTTCAATAACATCTAGTATGAATATTCATCAATCATATTTAGAATTGACAAGGGGGATAGGCTTTTCTTTTGTGATTCGACAAATGTTTATTCAAATTTTTTTTGAAAAGCCCTTATAAAAATCACAAAATAATAATTGGCCTTCCTTTAGAAAAAAAGAGCTTTAGAGGTGGCATTCCAACTTTTTAAATAATGACGGTATCTCAAGAATATAAAAAATAATAATATTGAAGTGTGATAACTGGTGGAATTGAATGTTGAAAGCTACATAACAAATGCATATTGAAGAGAATCTTCAAAAGACCATTCTTTCATAATTGAAATAAGTGAAATTCTTTTTTAGATTGAAAGTACGTAACCAAGAGATGGACCCTCCAAAAATGAAGGTTAATGTAACTTGAAAATAATTACTATTCTTTTCAATGTTGAGAATATTGAGAGTATATAACAATGTTGAAAATTATGAGAGTACATAACAATGTTGAAAATAACAAAGAGTACATAGCAATGCTGAAAATAATGAGAGTACATAACAACATTGAAAATAATGAGAGTACATAACAAAGACATATACAAATGCATTTTTAGTCCTCCCCTCCAATAATGAACGGTGTAACTTGAAAATAATAACTATTCTTTTTGTAAAAGTTTAATCTTTTAAAATCTCTCTCTCTCTCTCTCTCTCTCTCTCTCTTATATGTTTTCCTCATATCTCATTAAAATTAAGCTAAGTTTCTACATATGCATATTTTCATTATAGTATATTTAAAAACTCAAGGTAGGGCTACCAAAAAATTAAAATTTATCACATAATATAATTCATAGAATAACTTATTGTGTATAAAAGTGTATGACATAAACTTATGTACTATATATGATGTTACTTTTAGTAAAAATTATGTGTATTACACTACATAATATCCATATAATATCTAATTACTTTAAGCTATTAGTATATACACGTTAATAAAAAGGCCTCATAACTATCCAGCTAGTTTAACCTACATACCCTTCACTTACCCTACCCTTGATCATCCTTACCATTACAAACATACTTGTTTCTGCATCCTGCTTCTTATTAATGTACTCATTTTATAGTTATGTTTATGCACATGCAAATTCAAATCACAAGCCCCTATAACCTACTTAAACATTCAACTCCTAGTTCTCTTAGTTTTGTATCCTGAAAGTCTGCTACCCTAAACTCATTTTAATGCAAGAAATATGAAAATGTTGATTACAAATTCACCCAAACAAACAAACAACCATTCCATGTTAGCATGTTGCTACCCATGGCTCAATAATGAATAAATAGAGACATGCCACACATCAGCATGTGGTAGTGTCCCATTTCCTTTATAAAAAATATTGATGAAAATTAAACATGATGATGTATTGTGATGTAGACAATATAATGTGTCGTATAAAACTTTCATGTATTCACATCTCTAAACTATAGGGTTTTTAGAAAAGTTCTCCCATCAATGTTTGTGTCTAGAAATACATATTGTTGTTCACTAAAAAAATATATTTAAAGAATAATTTCAAGAAAGTAGGAAAGGATACTTGAGGGAGGATTACATGTTATTTTGAAATTCTTTTTGATTGAAATAAACTTTCAAATAATGTTTAAACATTTACTTATTGATTCAACAACATAAAATACTTCTTTTGTGAGATTGGGTAATCACTTTCACACAATAATTTTTTTTTATTTTAACAACACAGTTTATGAGTTAGAAACTTTAATATGATGTCCTAAGCAGATGCATGCATCTTCAACAACTTCATCCAAGCTAGGAAGTTACTTTCATAAAGGTTATGCATTCCCTATCATACAAGGCCAAAGGCCTAAGTATATAAATGTTCTAATATGTTTGATAAACATTTAACACTCACTACCTTTTAATAGATTTTACAATTTAAGATGTATGTATTTATCTCTAAAATTAAACCTTAGTATGGATGAGTTATGGTTGCCACCAATCTTGGTATTGAATCAAGTATTTCATATCTTAATCTATAAATAATGAGTTGAAAGGTGTATGTCTATAAATAACTAGGTGGTGCCCATGATAAACACTTAAAAATTTTAGAATTTGAAGTTATGGCAAGGATTCTATATGTAATTATGATGATATCTCGGGAGGGGGGGTCACTCAAAAATACGTAAGCGTAGCACATGGGTTTTTTAAATCCCTTTTTTACACATTTTTTACATACACAAGGGTACCATTTAAAGGGGGTATTTACAGATTAAATAGAAAAAGGGTGTGTTTTATTCATGAAAAATTTACAGATAAGGGGTTTTTAAATTAGGCCTTGAATGCATGTGATATAGAGAGTTTACATATAGTGAACCCCCCAAGGATGATATGCTATAGTATAGTAATTTCATTATTTACATATCTCTTTAGGTTTGGCCAAATTGAAGTTAAGTTGTTGTGTATGATTGAAATTTTAAAACATAAGTTTGTCTTGAAAATAGTGTAACCAATTCATACATCAGTTTGTTTTGAAAATAGTGTAATTAATTTATACATATCTTTAGTTTTTGTCTATATTGATCACTGGCTTACTATAACATTTAGATCATTTCTAGCATGGAATAAGATCTATTTGTGGACACTCCTAGAAGAAATACGAGACTAAATACTTGTGAGTACAAGTTGTTACCCTCATTGACAAAGTTTATTATTATAAATAACACTTCATGAAAGTTACGATATTTATGGCTTATCTTTTCATGTAATATCCAATTTTGAGTCCCTTGTCTGCCATTATACGTAGTAATGAAAGTGATTTGATTACTATGCATGATCACTTTAAGATTCCAATGTAGTTTTACCTTTTCATAGTTGAGAAGAGATTTTGCATAAGTGACTTTTGAGAGGTACCTTATGGCATTATAAGGATGCTTGATATGTAGATGTGAATGTTGAAAACTCATTTTAAAAAACTTTAACATATAAGGACTACCTATCAACACTCTAGACCTACTCCATGGTATTAAAAATAGAAAATGGAAAATTTTACCACTAATATTAGAAGCCTACAATGTATATGCTAGGAGGGATTGTGTGATATGAGCATATTATTAAGTTTTTACAAATTACTCTTTCCCCATTATTGAACGTAATTAGATGCAATTAATATTATACCAGGATAACTCTCTCTTAGGATCCATCTTATTGTTGTTTGTGAGCATTATGCTACTTTTAAATGCTATTATCATGGCAAGTGTTTCTAAAGTATCACCATATTTGTGTATGTGCATGTGTGCATGTATGCTTGTGTAGTGTGTGTGGACATGAAAGTTGTCAAAACGTGGAGATGGTGCAAACTAATTAATCCTATATTTCTCTCTTTTGGTTAAAGGATTACACTATCTAAGTAGAGGGCCCACCTTAGAGATTTTGTGTGCCTTTTGGTACATGCCAATGGAATATGATGAACTATTACGATTTTCAATAGAAATTCTATGATTTAATAAAAAGTTTGGGGATAGGCAATTGTGATGATGTGCTTGCAGTCTTTAGAAAAGTGGTTTATTTTCTTGTCACGTGACAAGTAAGTGGCTCTTGGGGTAGAAATGAGGTAAGATAATCGACAAATAAGTGGCTCTTGGGGGTAGAAATGAGGTAAGATACATTTCTTTACAACGGCCAAAACTTCAAGAGGGCAGAAGAGAAAGCAAAGTGGTTTATTTTCTTGTCACATGACAAGTAAGTGGCTCTTAGGGGTAGAAATGAGGTAAGATAATCGACAAATAAGTGGCTTTTGGGGGTAGAAATGAGGTAAGATACTTTTCCTTTCAAAGGGCCAAAACTTCAAGAGGGAAAATTCCTTATTTACACGACACTAACTCATGAGGGTTAGAATGAGGCAAGATAATCTGCTTTGCAAAGGTTTACCTTGCAAAGGGCCAAAACTTCAAGAGGATTGATTCCTTGTTGCACACAAGCTCCTGATGATTAGAATGAGGCAAGGCAATTTTCTTTGCAAAGCGTAGATTTGCCTCCTAGGCTATAGCCCAATGGACGTAGCGCCCATGCCTCCCAAATGGAGATACAAGGTTGTTCGAAACTATCCTAGTGGCATGTAGAGTTGCACCCCTCTCTCCCATAAAAAGGGATTCTTTAAAAATTTGATATGCCTTTTTGGATATGCTTAATAGTAGAGGGATGTGAAGATGGGTTAATAGTAGAGGGATGTGAAGATGGGTTATAGGATGTGTAGAGGGGCTAGAGATACGTCCTAGGTAAG
Organism: Cibotium barometz; assembly: GCF_041138505.1. Taxonomy (NCBI): domain Eukaryota; kingdom Viridiplantae; phylum Streptophyta; class Polypodiopsida; order Cyatheales; family Cibotiaceae; genus Cibotium; species Cibotium barometz. Next base: position 23,699,197 of record NC_141091.1, read on the forward strand.
AAGGGGGGTGTGAGGTGGGCTTTGGTCAAGAGAGCCTATGTAATTAATGTGTTTGGGATTCCTTGTTAGTTGTGTGTTTGGGATTCCTTGTCAGGTGTGTGAGCATGGATAAGGTTTTTATAACTGAAAATGTATAAATTTTATCGGTTTTTGTAAAGAGAAAGAGTAAAGTCAATAGGTTATTTTGAATTTTAACCGGTACAAAATACACAAAGGGAAGGTTTTTTTTTTCTAGCATCTAGATCTAGAGTGAAATATTCTTTACAATTCGGATCTGAATAAGGTACTGTGAGTGAGGCTTTAAAGGGCAAATTATTTTAATGCCCAAATGAAGGGAAAAGGGTGGTCACATCGGGCATGCAATAATAGAGCTCGGTTCAGAAGGTAAAATAAAGGGGTAGGGCTGTGTAGAGATGGATTCCACTGCAGTGGCATCCAACTTACAGTGCTACATTGCCCTTTCTGCTTGACTCGTTTTTGCCTTTTGGCTGGCGTTGCGTTTCGCTTGAGCAGGTTGCCTTGCGTTGCAAGCTTGCCTAATATATATAGAGGTGTTGTGCACCTACTCGCCTCCTACCTGTCGTTATAGCTTGTGTTCTTTAGCTTCTCGCAGGTGGTCGTGTCTTTGCGCGGCTAGCTGCAACACTGCATTTAATCACTTATCGATAGTATTAGGCCGTGACTTAACGATTTTCATTAGCAGCTAATCTTAGGTGGTTCTGTGATCTTTTCAATCGATGATTATGGGGATAGTGGTGCTCCCTCTAGCTATCCTGATCTTTGTTAGTATATCAGGTGCGTACACTTGCATTTTGGTGATTAACTGCCCGGATTAGCTGCAAAATCGGTGTTGATTGTGTGTGATTAGTGGTGAGTGTTGGTTATGTTGATGCTGCATGCTGTATTTTATGTGGAAAATGTTCTGACTGGTTACTAGGATTAGTTGCGAAATTAGTGGTGAGTGTTCGTTGGTGTTGATACTGCATGCTGTATTTTATGTGGACTACTAGATTAGTTGCAAATTTAGTGTTTAATGTGTGCGATTACTGGGTATTGTTGTTTGGTGTTGATACTGCATGCTGTATTTTATGTGGAAAGCGTACTGAATAACTAGTGGGATTAGTTGCAAAAGTAGTGTTTAGTGTGCGATTAGTGGAAAGTGTTGTATAGTGTACTGTGATTGGTGGTAATTAGTGTTGTGTTTAGTGTGAATTTTGTTAATCCTGCATGGTGCATGCAGGATTAATAAAATGAGTGTTTAATGCGTGATTAGTGGTAAGTGTTGTATAGGTGGTAATTAGTGTTGTGTTTAGTGTGAATTTTGTTAATCCTGCATGGTGGTGCATGCAGGGAATGGGGCGATGTCGGCGGTAGCGTGCGATGGGCTGAATTTTGGGATAAACTATGGCATGGTGGCGAATGATTTGCCGCCGCCTGCAGCGGTGGTGACGCTGCTGCAGGCAATATGCGTGAGCAAGGCGAAGCTGTATGATGCGGACGCTTCGGTGTTGAGCACGTTCACAAACACGGGGATCTCCTTCATAGTGGGGATCCCCAACCAGGAGCTGGGCGCCCTCAGCGACTCCGCCGTAGCCCTGCAGTGGGTTCAGTCCAACATCGCCGTCCACATGCCTTACACCCGCATCACCGCCATCGTCGTCGGAAACGAAATCTTCAGCACCAACGACACCACCATGATGGCCCAGGTCCTCCCCGCCATGCAGAGCGTCTACGCTGCTCTCTACGTCCTCAACCTCCACCATCAGATCGCTGTCTCCACCGCACACTCCTTCGCCACCGTCAACACCTCCTACCCGCCCTCTTCCGGCACCTTCGACTCCGCCATAGCCCACAGCTTCATGAAGCCGGTGCTAGACTTTCTCAACCGCACAGGCGCCCCTTTCTTCATCAACGTGTACCCCTTCTTCCCATACAAAGAAAACCCCACCTTAATACCCTTAGATTATGCCCTCTTCCGACCAAACCCCGGCGTGAGCGATCCCGTCACGGGCCTGCATTACGACAACATGTTTGACGCGCAGATGGATGCTGTGTATTCCGCCATAGCGGAGCTAGGCCATGAAAACATCACCTTGCTGGTCTCTGAGACAGGATGGCCGTCGGCTGGCGATAAAGATGAGCCGGGGGCAAGCGTGGAGAATGCAAGGATTTATCACGCCAACTTGATCAACCATATCGCTTCTGAGCGAGGCACACCTCTAAGGCCCAACACGACGCTTGAGGTCTACCTGTTTGCTCTCTTCAATGAGGACATGAAGCCCGGCCCTGGCTCTGAGCGCAACTATGGTCTCTTCAAGCCCGACGGAACCATGGTGTATGACTTCCAATTCTTCGATCAGCCATCGTCGTCCTCGCCCCATTCTTCATTGCTATCTTCCACCTTTACCAATGCCCGTCCTCTGCTTTTCCTCATGTACTTCGTGCTCACCTCCATCCTCACCAATTTGCATATACCCTTTTGCTAACCCCCACCACTAGCATAATTCCATTATTATATAGCCAAAGAAACCCATGCCTTTCAATTAGTAGCAAGGCTCTATACATAGACATTAATACATTGATTGTATCTTTCAAAGCCAAAGTTGTAAATTGCTTTGAAGGCATCCATGAGTTGACTTAAAGTCTATGTATCCATTATACTGCTACAAATATTCCAAAGCCATCACAAGCACTTCCCATTATGCTAAGCTTTGCAGCTCCCTTGTGGGATGATTTACAAAAGGACCATAAGCTAGAATTGTAGTCTTGTCACATTAGCAAATGTTGTAAACCTACTTTTACAAGCACATAAAATGCATTCACGTTTCCATCTTATAAAAAAATCACATCTACAATCATTCAACTATTTGTATTATGATTTATATCCATTACTACCAAGAATGAAGACAATTGATTTTAAGTTTTGTTTATTTATCCATCCAAAATCGTTTACTAGCATTTTGAGGTTAATAACAATATAAATAGATGTTCGGTTCTTTTATGATCAAAGAAAGTAGTAGGGAAATTTCACTAGGATAAGTTTATTTCTTTCTTTTGATAGCTTATATGAAAGAATTTTGTTTTTTGTAATCAAACAAGATAACTATCATGAAAGTTCTTATAATTCAACGTGGTTCTATACATAGGGAACTTATGCAAATTTCTTTGTACTCAAGTTCAAGAAAAGCATCAAGGAAGATCCTATTAGCCAAGATGTAAGCTCATTTATTTTGAGAAGTTTGTAAATTATTATGGCATTATGATTTAAGGTTTTTGTTTCTCAATTTCTACACACACCCATTCAATAAATTAGAATAGAAACTAATAGAATGTATAGTATTTTTACTTGTTATATATTCTTTGTGTATCTACACAACCACATCTACACAACCACAATGCGAAGAGATATCACCTATGCCTTTAGAATAAGTTGACATGTTTTTTACAAATTAATGTTACATCATGTTCCTAAATAGATTAATAGCTTTTATCTCATTTCTTGGATGAAGTGGCAGTCGAAAATGAACATGTGGAGGGTCAAGTACAAGATGAAGAACACAAGATACCACCAACTAATCAAGATAAAGGTGTCCCTATCCAAGATGATGAGGAAGGAATTGAATTCGAGTATAATGATGATGATGATGATGTTGAGTCCACTAGCAAAGGGATAGATCTTTTTCTTGATCTTGGAATAGGACATATGGATCTTGAGATAGACCAATTAGCATGTATGAATTTGATTGGAAGATAAAAAAGATGTTGGCCAAGTTCACTCTAATTCATTTAACAATTCTCAATTTGCCAGTCTTGATTTAGTCCATATTTGATTGTATTACAATACATTTGATGCTTGTTCTTTTGTGATATTGGGATAACATTTTGTGCTTCTTCTTTTGTGATATTGGGATATTTTGATCTCTCTGGAATGCCTAGAAATATTTTTTTCCCATTACGTGGTTATACATGCGGCTATGTATGATGATATGCACACGTATTAGTTGCATATTGGAACTGTGCACACCTTGTGCAACAACCCAGGTCCTCTCTCTACTCTCTCTCCTCTTCATGTGGCTATGCTGCTGCACGACCATGTTTCCCATCTCTTGTATAGTGCATTCTTACCTATGCTAAGTGGCTATGTTCCCCATCTCTTGTACTGTGCATTCTCACCTATGCTAAGTCATAAAATGCATAAAGTGTAGCAATTTTGACCTCATCTTAGAACTCATTGTCTATCCAAATAAGTGCAAAACAAAGTGCTCTCTCTCTCTCTCTCTCTCTCTCTCTCGTGCATGTATGTGTACTTAGCTACTATAACACTTGCACACCTACAAACGAGCACATGCACATCAGAGACAACACACACACACACACACTAACTATTAGAATTTCAGAAATCTACATGTATCTGCATGTATATATGTAGCTCTTATGGATTTAGGTAACTCATGAAGATGAAGACAACAACTCTTCTAAAAAATAAGTGTAATATATAGAACTTTACAAAGTGTATATGTTGCACCTTTTTGATGTGCTCTAGCAACAAATTGGCATTTAGTGGATGGGGATTATTACAACCTTGTGAAGATCATGTTATATATTTGATGAAACATGTGGAAGTGGGTGTTTTTGATGTAAGCTAGATATGGACATAAGGAAAAGGATTTACTCACAACCATCATCCATAGGCTTTAATTCACCACTGGGTTTGCTACTAGGTTCCCATTCTTCCTAGTGGTGGAAAGCCTTTTTAATTGCTTCTACTTGGGCCTGTGTGATGGGGCCAAGGTTTTCTGGAAGATGATGTCAGGTAAGCTGATGAGTCGGCCTTGTCATTCCTTCACGAGATGACAATTGTTTCTTGCCCAAACTTTATTTCATTGGCATGTATATCTTGGTGGTGTTCAACGGTTCACCTAAATTGTTCGCGAAGTGAATAATGGGATCTTCTTGCAATCCAGAGAGGGCTTGTAGGGCTGGATCTTAAGCCTCATGCTCCCCTTTCTTATAGAGAACCGATATATCTCATGTATGTATGTATATATATATATATCATCGAAAACATGTCGGACCAGCTATGCTTTGCATTCCCGTAAGGCCTTCGCCTCGGCTGAAAGCTGATTTCGTGCTGATAAGCACTTTATCTTGGGACCTTTACCATGCTTTGGGTCCGCCCGCCCCTCTCTAACTAGAGTCCAGCCTCTATATATTGGATTAAAAAACGCCATGTCATCAGTCCCCTTCTCTAATATGGAAATTCGGTGCTGATCGATCATATCATAGCACTTCCGGCAAGTCAGATTCAGTACAGAATAGATATCCATCCATATACCTATCTATATAGATATCTCTTCCATTACTTGTCTTACGGGCTCTTAACTTACGGCCTTGGCATGCCCAACTTGCCAGTCTACCTAGCTTAGCCACGGCTAGGCCCTGCGTGTTGAGAGCAGGAAAGGTGGCTCCCGTCGCTATGGCGATGGCAACTCCCAGTCAGTTAGACACATTGCCGCTCCCTCTAAACACGGAGCCTGGGTTCTTGCAAGGGAGACCATTGATGAAAACGTTGGTGTTGGTAAGGTCTGCGACACAGTAGTCTTGGATAGGGTCGGGATCGGCTGCGCAGATGAAAGCCGGCTGCAGCAGGCAAATGAGCGCAGCCCAAATGCAGATTAGCATAGATAAACCCATAGCTCGCACCGTGATAACTCACTGTAGCTGCTGTGAGCAGAGAAGGCTGCTGCACGCGCTGTTATTTGCACGAGTTATCGGACATGAAAGCCCATGTGGCCATGAGTCATGACACGCCACTCCGGACCAGAGCTTGTTCAGACTTCAGCTTTGCAGTGCTCCACCACAGCCTTCAGGTACGTGATCACTCAACATGTGAGTTGCACCGACTGCTTTAACACCTTTAAAGACTCTACTGTCCTGCCCCCCACGTAACTTTAATGTACAGTAGACCTGCTAACCAAATTGTTATTTGATCTTGGCTGCCCTGCTAACCAAATTATTAATTTATCTTGGCTGACCTACTGAGTAAACATGATACAAGGGTTATGACATTTTCTACTCTAGAGCGTGCCGGGTTGGAAGGTTTTTTTAGTGGGTGAGCCCTGCTGCGAGACCCACAGTACCTAGATCCCTACCTGGGGTACTCACGCCCAGATAAGGGTCTCCTAAGGGAGGGGGAGTGGAAATGAGCAAATGTATATTTGTCGAAACTAGTGACAAAAGGGTTTGGCCTTTTGAGTTTAATGGGGCACATCTGTACCTAGTTGACCTTGGCTCGAAAAGAAAAACAAAAAAAACTAAACATGCTACAATCTACTAATTAAGGGTGCCTTTTCCCCATGTGGCCACGCAGACTCCCCATCCATGAGAAAGGTAGGGGATATCTCTCCCTCTTCTAGGCTTTCCCCCCTTTTTCTACTTTCTACTCAATGTATAAGCTTTCATCTGAACTTTTCACAAGCTTTGCACACATAAGTTACCCCACTCATTAAAGTGAGAGATTCCCTGCTCATTGAAGAGAGACATTTGACATAAACCCCACTTGTGTGGAAAGGGAAAATTTCCCCACCCAATTGTTAGATGGGCAAGGAGATGTATGTAATACCCTTAGGGTAAATTCAAATTGACTCCACAGGCAAGAGGAGAGAAATTAAGTAATGCCACATTACATTTTGGTTGGGCATCTCAAATGCCCCAACTTTTCACATAGTCTACATAGACAAAAGGTGTAAACTTTTTCCATGGGAGGTTAGCAAATGATGGTGGACCTAGTGGTTGAGGAGACCAACATTACTAGATGAGGTCTCACATCTAAAACTTGATGGCCCACTTATTGTTATGTTGGCATTGTTGTGCACTACTAGAGCTTGGGGCCTAGCTATGCTAATTACATCATAAATTTTATTCTCCCTAGGCATCACTATGAGCATCGTACCAAACACATTTTGACAAGTTTTATTGTGCTCCGTACAAATGATATCTCTACAACTCTAGAAAGATAGGAATGCACTTATGGGAGTCTAGAGGTGGTCTGGTATAGGCTTGGTTATGCTTATTTATGGTTTTGTGTCACTTAGCTTAATTAGTATGAGACAATAGTTTGCACTTGTTGTATATTGTTGCATACCATCTTCTTATTGTACAAATATAGCATGGTTGTCAGTGTGCTTGAAATGGTTTGAGTCCTTTTGTATAAGCTTGGAAAGTGATGACATCAGCATATACTCTCTCTTCTTACTTGACTTGGGCTACTATTTACACTTGGGAGAAGCAAATGATGAAACTATTGTGATAGGAATGTAGGGATTGGGGATGGTAGTTAGTGCACCCATTGATGGTTGGTGGTGGTGTTAGGCATTTTTCTGAAAGGTGTTTTGGGCTTGTGTACATATGGAATGCATGGCGTGTAAAAAAACTTTGCCCTGAATGCCCTGGCAGATGTATAGAGTGAGTGGTTTTGTAGTGAGCTGGTATGCGTGTTGTTTTTTTTGGGAGCAGATGCTGGAGATTTTGGAAGTTTTTATTGCAACAGTATGGTGTGCGGGTGGTTGCCAAATGTAGGGCACTGACTCATTCGGAAGAGAGGCCGCCTTTGGAGCATGGGGTAATAATCGTATTTTGGTAAGTTATGATGCTGATGATTCTGAGCTTGTGGACAGCTCTTGTTTTGGAAGGTCGTGGGCATGGCGTGATGACCTGAATGCAAGGAGAAGAAGGGGCCCTTAAAGCAGTGTGTGGCCATCATTGAGGTTTTGGGAAAAAAATAAAAAATATATATACATTAAATAGTGTGGCCAACTTGGGAATAGCCATGTGGAAGCCTTTGTAGCTGCCAGCGTACCCTCTAGAAGGTGGTGGCGGAGACGCGAGAGGAGATAAGGGCCGCCTTGTAGATGGTAAAGATGGCCTTGCTGAGGGGTGCAGTCGAGAAACAGGGCTTCTCTTTGGTGATACTTAGGGAGGATGGCGAGAGAGAGGCGAAGCTGAGGGTGATTCTGCAGACAGGGGGACGTGTGAAGAGAGAGGTGGCCGCTGGAGCAGGGCTCGCGGGTGATCGCCTCGTCGTGGTGAAGGTGCTCTGGTGAGTCTGCAGGCACCGAAGGGAGTGTTGCCGCCTCGTCCAGCAGGCAGGGAGTCGCCCTGGTGATTCAACGCAAAGCTGTAGCGAAGGCAGCCACAGGTGTGAAGGGAGCCAACAGAGAACGGTGGTGTTGCCACCTGTGAAGAGAAGGGTCGCCTCAACAGTGGATGCGCAGGTGAGGCTAGAGAGCCATGGAGTTGTTGCGTGTGTGAAGGCTCGGGTGTATGACAGGAGAGAGGCGAGCAGCGTGAGGAGTCGCCTTGTAGAAAGACGGGCTGGTGAGACTGCAGAGATAGAGGCTAGGCAAAGGAAGGTGGCCTATGCAGGTTTGAAGGGCTGCAGGCGCTTTGGACGAGTGTGGAGAGCAAACAGAGGCATAAGGTAGCCGCCTTGGGCTGGTGTTGCCGCCTAGTTTGAAAGGAAGGGTGATCGTGGCAGAGCTACAGAGAGCAAGAGAAGGGTGCGCAGCCGAGAACCATGATCGCTATCGGGTGATGGTGAAGAGCGTGAAGAGTGTGGTCGCCTCTTTGAAGAGAAGGCTCTCGGGTAAGTGCAGGTTGCGGTTTGGAGCAGGGCTCGCGGCTGTGCAGAGCTAACGGCCAAGAGGTAGGAGTTGCCTTGTAGATGGTGACGCCTTGCTGGTAATAGCTGGAGTGATTGAGAAGAGACAGAGAAGGGAGCTGCAAGTGAAGAGCGAGGGGGAGCGTGGAGTACAGCCATAGGTGCAGGCGAAGAGCAGCAGCAAGGTAGAGGAAGAGAAGCCGACTGAGGGCTGGGGATTCTGCAGACATAGAGCATCAGTTAGCGGGGTGTGTGAATTGATGTGTACTCGGGAAAGTCTATTGAAGAGTGCAGTGAAGAGAGTGGATTGGTGAATCAAAAGAGTGGGTATGTGTGTGAGTTCAATTTTGGATGGCAACCTGTGTGGACTCTTGTCTATGTGTTCAGTGGAAGGAGTGATTTTGTGGGTGGTTTGGGAAGGGTGAAGTGTGAAGAAAGAGTGTGTTGTGTTGGGGATTGTGGTGCCCCATTGTCTATGGTTTCGGCTGCAGGAGAAGATACGTTGAGCCGCCGAGCTCCGGCCTCGATGACCTGGCCATTCCCATAGGTTGAGAGTGAGTTGAGTGTAGTGAGACGTGTGTGATATCGTCTCTGGTGCCCCCATATTGTTGTTGTATTCCAAAGTTGCGAGGTGAAAGGCTATAGAGGCCTTGTGTTTTCTTCCTTGTTTTCACCTCACATCTTTTTGGTGTCCCCACTGAGGATCTTTCTTCAGGTTCCTTCAGTTTACAGGTTGCAACCATGGCGTTTGCTTATCCTGAATTTCACGGTGATAAGAATGAGGATGTAGAGGATTTCTTGGAGCAAATGGAGGTAGCATGTATTACCAACCATGTGGATAATCCGGATCAAATTTTAAGGCTCTTCCAGATCTTTTTGAAGGGCACAGTAAGGGCACAGCGGGTACATGGCTTCGAGGGTTTGAAGCAAAAAGAACGATTGGTAGCCCATCTCGAATGACGATGGTGGAAAACCTGAGAGAAGACAAAGGAGTTTTAGAGAAGAGAAGATCCCAATGACATTTGGCAGGAGCTCCAGCAGTTGAAGCAAGGTGAAAGCCAGAGTGTGGCAAGTTATGTTACAATTTTCAGTGAGCTATGGACAAGATGGTGTTTAGCTCTTGAAACAGAAGTTCCCCCCATGTTTGTGAAGAAGAAGCGATTCATAGCAGGTTTGAAGCAAAGTTTATTGGTAAAAGTGGACTTGAAGCAACCTTCTACTTATGAAGAGGCGGTGAGGATTGCAAAAGAGAAAGAATGGAAGCTGAAGAAAATGGCGGATTATGGGATGATCAAGGAAGATGAAGTGGGCAAGAATGGTTGTCTTGATGTGAATATGGTCCAGGTTGATTTTGTGCAACAAACACCCACTATGTACCAACAAATTGGCAGGGGAATGTACCAGGTAAATCCGAAGGCAGTCGCCAAGGATTTTGGGCAGTTTAATGAGAGCACTGTGAAGTCTATAGCGGTGGATGTTATGCCAGCTTATGGTTATGAGAATCACCAGATTTCTGATAATGTTTCCACTAGTCAGGGTGTGTTAAGTGATGTTATTTATGCTTCTAAAGTTCAAGCAGAGAAAATTCTTGCAGAGAATAAGGTTTTGCCAATCATCATAGGCAGGGATTTAGATGTCAACAGATGCTTCTCTTGGCTTAAAGAGCCTGTTCAAGAACCTAAGGGGAGGAGGGGAGAGACAAAAGATAGTCTACAAGAAGAGGATGGAGTGGAAGAGCAAGTAGATGAAGAGATTGAAGGAGATGGATTGCAAATGGAGGATCTAGCACGATTTGACACGAGGGGTGAGACAAGGGAAAATCTTGAGCCTGAAGAAGAACCAAAGGTGGTTGGCAATGAGGAAGTAGAGGACAAGATGATGCTTGAAGCACCTTCGGAAATGAGTCTCTCTTCTGAAGAGGACAGTGGAACTTGGAAAGCTGGTCTCACGGATGATCATGTGAGTGAGAGCAATGCTTATCTGCTGGATTCTAGGAATTTTCTTATTGAACCGGTTGAAGAAGAACTAATGTTTGAGCAACCCGGCATGTGGGAGCCAGAGTCAGGTGAATTTGGGGTTATGAGGTCTAGGAATGCTATGCTGGAAAAAGACGAAAATTTTTCCACAACAGTGAATACTTATGAGCCAGGTAATCAAAGGCCCAAGGATTTGGGTTGCAAAATGTTAATGCATATGCTTTTAACTATGGCTGTGCAGTGGGCAAGTGAGGCCCAAGTATGTTTGGAATTGACCCAAGAAGAAGAAGATGTGGATGAGGGTTATGCAGACCCAATTTTTGGTGATGCTGAGAGTGTGCATGAAGAGGATAGTCAGAATGGTGAGATGCCATTAGTTTTGAATGAAAGAAACTCCCAATTGGTATATCACCTAGATGGACTAGATGGGCAGGCGTGTATAATTGGAAGAGACATGCAACAGTGGCCTTTTGACCCTGGAGGCTGACAGTTTATGGATACTAACTGCTAGGACATGAATGTCCTGCAGGCTAGGTGGTTGGCAAAGTATGTTAGGCATTTCTCTCTGAAAGGTGTTTTGGGCTTGTGTACATATGGAATGCATGGCGTGTAAAAAAACTTTGCCCTGAATGCCCTGGCAGATGTATAGAGTGAGTGGTTTTGTAGTGAGCTGGTATGCATGTTGTTTTTTTTGGGAGAAGATGCTAGAGATTTTGGAAGTTTTTATTGCAACAGTATGGTGTGCGGGTGGTTGCCAAATGCAGGGCACTAACTCATTCGGAAGAGAGGCCGCCTTTAGAGCATGGGATAATAATCGTATTTTGGTAAGTTATGATGCTGATGATTCTGAGCTTGTGGGCAGCTCTTGTTTTGGAAGGTCGTGGGCATGGCGTGATGACCTGAATGCAAGGAGAAGAAGGGGCCCTTGAAGCAGTGTGTGGCCATCATTGAGGTTTTGGGAAAAAAATAAAAAATATATATATACATTAAATAGTGTGGCCAACTTGGGAATAGCCATGTGAAAGCCTTTGTAGCTGCCAGTGTACCCTCTAGAAGGTGGTGGCGGAGACGCGAGAGGAGATAAGGGCCACCTTGTAGATGGTAAAGATGGCCTTGCTGAGGTGCAGTCGAGAAACAGGGCTACTCTTTGGTGATACTTGGGGAGGCTAGCGAGAGAGAGGCGAAGCTGAGGGTGATTCTGCAGACAGGGGGACGTGTGAAGAGAGAGGTGGCCGCTGGAGCAGGGCTCGCGGGTGATCGCCTCGTCATGGTGAAGGTGCTCTGGTGAGTCTGTAGAGCTGCCGCCTCGTCCAGCAGGCAGGGAGTCGCCCTGGTGATTCAGCGTAGAGCTGTAGCGAAGGCAGCCACAGGTGTGAAGGGAGCCAACAGAGAACGGTGGTGTTGCCGCCTGTGAAGAGAAGGGTCGCCTCAACAGTGGATGCGCAGGTGAGGCTAGAGAGCCGTGGAGTTGTTGCGTGTGTGAAGGCTCGGGTGTATGACAGGAGAGAGGTGAGCAGTGTGAGGAGCCGCCTTGTAGAAAGACGGGCTGGTGAGACTGCAGAGATAGAGGCTAGGCAAAGGAAGGTGGCCTATGCAGGTTTGAAGGGCTGCAGGCGCTTTGGACGAGGGTGGAGAGCAAACAGAGGCGCTTTGGACGAGGGTGGAGAGCAAACAGAGGCGTAAGGTAGCCGCCTTGGGCTGGCATTGCCGCCTATTTTGTGGAAAGTATGCATGTGGCATTGCCTTTGGGATGTAAGCTGGTACAAAGGAACTTCACATTAGGGGCTTGCCCTAGGTATGGTACAACACTTGAGGATGGAAGGCATGCATTATAGAGCTACCTTGCCGTCATAGGATTTTGAGAGAAAATAAATAAATGGATAGTAACCTCTTTGGGCCTAAGGATAAAATGGGGTACCTAGATTTTAGGGGAACATATGGAGGAAGGCCCAACAATTGACTATCATGATTAATCTAATTGGATATGTATGCTTATGGGAGCTATGAATGGCTAAAAATGCTATTGTTTTTCAGAAAGGGACTATCCATGTGAATGACTTTAAGGAAATAAGACATAAATGTATATATAGATGTTGGTTTGTTTATTACATCAATAAACTCAACAATAATACATATGTTGAACTATTACAGTCATTATAGGGGTATCTTATACATATTGGGTGTAGATGCTAGTACATACAAGGGAAACCTAATATGCATAAATGTCCTTCCACCCCTAAATGGGAGGTGATGCCCTATGGTATCCTGGATTGTGCAGCCTCTTGATTACTTGTCTTTTTCTTTCGTAAAGTTTTTTCACAAACATTTTTTAATGCCAAGGACCTATGTGCTCACATGAATTAGAGAGTGCTTCTTGTATATATTTCCAACAAATAAGATAATAGAGATGAAACATAGACTATATAATTTTACTAAACAATACATTGTCAACAAACAAGATAGAGATAATAAATTCTAGAGATGAGACAAAGAAAAGACATTAGAGACGAGACAGAGATAAATAATTTTTAACTAAACAAGACATAATATACAAAGCATTGATATGCATGATTACTCCTTATGGTGTATTGGAGAAGTCAATTTTAAGGCTTTATGATCCGTTATATAACAAACTATTATTATATTTCTTCAAGTGTAATATATATTTTGTTGACAGATATGGGTTCCTTAGATTTATCAACATGGATCAAGCCCTCAAACATAAGCCCAATCTCTACATATTTTCACAAACAGTGGATCTCAATCACCACCACACACAAAAGATGGACCTTTTGAAAATGTCCATTCATGCCAACTAATCCAAAGAGGATTCCCAAATGATATTGATTATATCCACCACATCGCCACACACTAAAGAGGAGGTCTAGGCTTTCATCCATATCCAATGTAAATGTCTCAACCATATCACACTGCTCCACACTACCACTTGTGTCATCTTGGAGTGTCCAGGCAATTTGAGCTTCATACTTCAACACTCCCCCTCAAGCTCAAGTTGAACTCATGTATTCTAATTCCTTTCTTGAATGTAGCTGGAACTTCTCAACCACCTAATGTTTCTAATGAAATATCATTCACCTGCTCATCCATGCGAACAATCTCACTTGCTAAGACCTCCTTGATGTAGAAATGATAATGCACCTCTATATGCTTTGTCCTAGCATAAACCACTAGGTTACTATTAAGGTTGGAGGGTCAATTTATACATATGTAACATAGCACCAACATGAATGGAGGGGGTTCTTTAAGTTGGGGACTTATGCATGTAAGAAGGGAATAAACAAATACCTATTGAATGTAATTTGGCTATGTTAATTTATTGAGAAGGAAGGGAATAAACAAATACCTATTGAATGTAATTAGACTATGTTGATTTATGGAGAAGGAACAAACAATTTTCTATTTAATGTAGTTTTTAATTATGTTAATTTATGGATATATATGCTTTTCAGTGGGTGAAAAAATGTTGAAAAAAGTAGAAAATTTAAAAAAACAAGGGTATTTTAAACGCTTGCATGCACATGCTATATGGGTTTTTATAGAGTGATCACCTCAAGACAATGTGAATTAAAATGGCATGCCATGGGAATATACAAACTAAGATCTACCTCACATACAACCATAGTAGCATGCATGTAGTCTATATTTGGGTGCTACATATTTTTTTTTTGTATAGAAGCAATTATAGGTTTCTTTTTAGAACTCCAATGAGCTTTTTCACTCTCAAGGCTAAACACATAGCCACTACTAGATCTTACATCATAAGAACTGCCAGCCCAATCTACATTTATACATCCACACACATCAACCTCCTTGCCAGCCTCATAAAACAATACATAATGTAAGGATATCTGTGGGAAGCGTTGACCTCAAACAAGAACATGTTATTATGAGTAGCCCAAAAAGGCTTTATATAAAACTTCATGAAAAGAAATTCTGGCAAAACTTAACTCCTAAAAGAAAGCGGGAAAAATCTTATCACAACATCAAAAAACCCACTTCAACCATACACTTACTTTATCTAAGGCCTTGTTCATGTGCAAACTCTCGTTCGCTCACCAATGCCCATTCATATATATGCTATATTTGTTTACATCATGCTCTTACCCATACGCTAAAAGACCAATTTGTATTTTCTTATTTTTAACACTCCCCCTTAAAGACATGGGAGTAATCTCTGAAATAAACATATATAGATGTGTGGTTCTCATATAAACTGACTTCACTTATGCAACATGGCCATTGTTGTGCATAACCAATCTATGGTAACGTATGTATGACCATCATCTCTTTTAGTCTTCAATTTTTCATGAAAGGAAATATTATGTGTCTTCAAATCTTCACCATCTACACTATCTAACCTTTTGTGTAGAGTCAATCATGTGTGAGTTAATGTTCTCCTACTGAGCCATTGCTTGCCTGCAAGTCTTTGTTGAGCTTTTTTCTTTCCTTCCAAGATGTCCTCAACACAACAAGCACATCTCTTTGAGATCCACAACAAACAGAGAACGTAGCCTTTAGCCATGAAATAGGGAAGCCACCAATGCCAAGAAGATACTAGATCCATACACAACAACAACAACAACAACAACAACAACAAATTCCATCTGTAACGCCTCCGCTACGGCTGCGTCTTCCTCAAGCCGCCATAGCCTAGGCGTGGAGAAGAAGAGAGGGTGGAAGTCGGTTCACCTCCCAACCATATAATGACGAGTTAGGGTTTCTCGTTGGGTTTTATACCAAAACCCTGGCCTGTGTCCACACCTCCTAGCCCGGCCGCCCATCTTACTTAAGAGCCGTGCTAACTTAGATGTGTACACACATCGACCAAACCCTAACGCCCATTAACCCCTGAACCCCGCTAGCACTATGGTCCTACGGAAGTCGAACCCTAGCATAAGTTAATAGCTTTCGGAGTCTCGAGAGTATTATTAGTGCTAGCGGGGTTCAGGGGTTGATGGGCGTTAGGGTTTGGTCGATGTGTGTACACATCTAAGTTAGCACGGCTCTTAAGTAAGATGGGCGGCCGGGCTAGGAGGTGTGGATACAGGCCAGGGTTTTGGTATAAAACCCAACGAGAAACCCTAACTCGTCATTATATGGTTGGGAGGTGAACCGACTTCCACCCTCTCTTCTTCTCCACGCCTAGGCTATGGCGGCTTGAGGAAGACACAGCCGTAGCGGAGGCGTTACACGAGAGCATACGTTTTGCGAATGCCCGCATGACCTGCACTTGGACTATCATGACACTCAAAAAGAATTTGGCGCCTAGTGTCTAAGTCCAATGGAACACAAACTCTCCCCTTCTGGAGTAAGTATCCATCATCGATGGAAAAGTTTTTCCATCGCTGTAGTTCATCTTGTGATAAAGAAGAACCATGTGTGGAAGAACTGGGAACACTACCGTTTGAGTGAGAGGGACCCCTCATTTGAACATGATTCCACACCTCTGAGTATGTTGAATCCTGCTTGCATTTGCCTCGTAAAGATTCTAACAATTTGCTTTTCAACTCTATGAATAACAACGAATTAATCTCTGGCAAACGACTCAAAGCATCAGCTACAATATTGTAACGTCCTTTGCGATAGCGTAGCTTGCAATCATACTCCTGAAGGATCTCAGCCCATCTGGCCTTTCGACCCTGCAAATCTGTTTGGTTCATAAACCACTTTATGCTTTCGTGATCAAAAACAATCTCGAATTGCACACCATATAAGTAATGTCGCCATTTTCGTAAGGCATATATGATGGCAAAGGCGATGCCCATGGTGAAGCACTATGGCGAATGAAGCCCTTACTAAGGTAATCAGCAAGCTGACGTTCCACCTCAGCTGCTTCAGTCGCACTAAGCCTGTACGACGGCTTACTAATTGGTTTGGTGCCCGGAACGACATCAATGCGATGAGGCAAAGCTCGTTCGGGTGGCAAACCCTCTGGTAAATCATTAGGAAAAATATCTTTAAATTCTTGTAACAGTTGTTGCAAAGACAAAGCATTAACTGGTTGCTTAAGATTATTTAAAGAGATTTTAGAAGAAGGTAAAGAGAAAGAAGGCATCGCTGAGGAAGATTCATTTGAAGAAGAAACATCATGCACATCAAACCCACTAGTTTGAGACACACAATAACAAAAATAGACTTCTTCTATTTGATTACTATGCTCCAAAAAAGAGAGTTCGGCATTACATATGAGTGGTGTTGGGGGTACATCACGTTCCCCAATAAGTAAAACATGCTTACCATTGGCCTCAAACGTAAACGTATTATGTTCATAACTCCTTTTGAGTGATGGCCCTAACCCATACAACCACTCCCGTCCTAAGATGACATCCGCACGAGACATATTCATCACTTGGAAGTCAAGAACCATAGTGTGTTCTTGCACAAACACAGGCACTTGCCGTACTAGAGTATCCCACACATCGTGATCATCCCCCTGAATGGTGGACACCACATAACGATGAGAACTCTTTGTCTCCGGCAACTTTAATTTCTTAACTAATGCATAGTTCAAGAAATTGTGCGTGGCACCATCATCAATGAGAATACGTACTCGATGACCATAAATGGAGCCATGCATACGGACCAAATCGTGTGGTCCAACTGTCTCTTGCCACATAGATGCAGTGAGATTACACTCATGCAACTCGGCAGTGTGCGAAACCTCTACCGCAGAATACTTAGGATCAGCATCCAAGGGAAGCGTTTGCACCATGTGTACAGCCTTCTCCTTGACCTTATCCTTATTCTTGCGAGGCAACTGTGGATAATTTTTCTTCTCATGATCACTACCTAAGCAATGATAACATAGTTTCTCCTTCTTGGCCCGTTCATAGTCTTGTGGAGACAATGGACCACTTGACCCTTTAGACTTCTTTGTGTTTTCAGTAGAATTGCTGGCAAGTTTACGCTTATTAGCATTAAATTGCGAGCCATTGAATTTGGCCGGTCTATCCATGCCCTTCTTATCCATGGTGTCGTCAAAGATAAGGGCACTTTGGATAGCCGCTTCCAAAGTTTTAGGATACTGGGTTTTAACCTTTGCCTGATATTCTTTATCAAGACCTCTAACAAACCCACGAACCTTTTGAAAGTCGTCCAAACCATCTAGCTTGAGAATGACTTCACGGTATTTGGACACATACTGATTAAGTGTAAGACCTTCCATCTTGCACTTGTCCTAGGCTGTCCAACTCCGATCTTTCTCGTTTTGCGGTAAGAACTCCTTTTTAAAAGCTGCCACAAACTCCTCCCAAGTCTTAGGGCGAGTTTCAATAGGTAGACTCATCCACCACTTGTAGGCTTTACCTTCAAGTGTGAGACTCGTCTCAGTGACCATAACAGCAGCGGGAGTGCGGCGTAAGCGATGCAAGTCCGTCCACTTGTGTAAAAATGTATGGACCACATCCTTGTTACGATCGCGCTCCTCTCCCTTAAACACAGGCGGCTTCACGTTTTTCAACATAGCCCCTTCCTGCGTTGCAGATGGTGCAATAGATTCTAGTGTAGGATTTGGAACAAGAGGAGGCATAACTATCGGAATAGGCCCTCCACTTGCCGCCGATCCACTTGCAAAACATGCCATAAATTCAGTAAAAAGCGTGCTCATGTTTGTGAGATTGGTATTGACATTTGTTATAGTGCGCTCAAGTGCAACTACCCTTGAAGTGAGACGCCCAAACTCTACCGTGTCTACCAAACCATAATCATCTATTGGACTCACACCCCCTTTGGCATCAGTCATGTTGTCATCCCGATCAGGCGCAACGGCCTGTCGCGAATCACCCACACCACCACCCAAAGGGTGTGCCTCACTAACATCATGCATATCATTCTCAAAATCAAAGTGAACATGAGACGGTTCCGCTGAGGCCATGGTATGCACGTGCTTACAAATAGAGAACGGATTACCTTCAAAAGCGAACTCCAATTGAAGCGTCGTAGAAGAATTCCTCTTGTATGCATGGAAATCGAGAAGAAATCACCACTTGAGTCGTCAATCAACACATGCATGCAAAAAAGTGTGTTGCATGTAGCATGTCGTTGAAGATCCGTCCACCAAAAACTTCCAAACTTGGAGCATAGAAAACTCCTCTCACAAATTGAAAGAAGGAAAGTTGAAGGTGAAAATGTCACTTTCCTTGTAGTTTGTGTCACTTTCCTTGTAGTTTGTGTCCTCCCTTGAAAGAATAAGTAGAGCTCTTTTGAAGAGAAGAACAACACAAGTGAAAAGGTGAAGTGGCTAGCACACTTGCCTTGGAGCTTGAGGTTGTGGGTTCAAAACCCCACTCCTTGGATGGTGAAGCCTCCCCCTTGTGCCACTCAAGTAAGGGAGAATTCTCGCGCGCTTGCCAACGGCGCGCCAACGATCGCTCACCGATCGCCTTCTAGGACTGCCGGTCTGCCTTGGTCGCCGCTGTGGTGGCCGTCTGGCAGGGCCGTACGGACGACGGGTAGGCGGCGGGGGACGCTCGTTGTGGGCTGTTCACGCAGGCGCGCGTAGGCTGCGACTGCGCTCGTGGAGGTCACCGTACGGGCGGCGGCTGCACTCGTTTCTTTTGCTGCGGCATTGAGCTCTTTCTCGTGCAGGTCACGTTGCCGCCGCTGGCTCTGATACCAGTGTAACGCCTCCGCTACGACTGCGTCTTCCTCAAGCCGCCATAGCCTAGGCATGGAGAAGAAGAGAGGGTGGAAGTCGGTTCACCTCCCAACCATATAATGACGAGTTAGGGTTTCTCGTTGGGTTTTATACCAAAACCCTGGCCTGTGTCCACACCTCCTAGCCCGGCCGCCCATCTTACTTAAGAGCCGTGCTAACTTAGATGTGTACACACATCGACCAAACCCTAATGCCCATTAACCCCTGAACCCCGCTAGCACTAATAATACTCTCGAGACTCCGAAAGCTATTAACTTATGCTAGGGTTCGACTTCCGTAGGACCATAGTCCTGACACCATCTATGTAGATCGACCGCATCACTCCCACAAAGGAAATTCCAATCGAAGCCTGAGCTCTGATACCAATGTTAAGCATGGAAAGCATTGAGATCAAACAAGAACATTTTATTATTAGTAGCCCAAGGGGGGCTTATATACAACTTCATGAAAAAAAATTCTAGCAAGACTCAACTCCTAAAAGCAGGTGGGAATAAGCTTATCAAAGCATCAAAAACCCACTTCAACCACACACTCACTTATCTTTGCCTTGTAATGGTCACATAGATATAAGAGTTCCTATCATTTTCCAATGCATCATAGGATCCTTAAGAAGGACCCTCAAGAATCTCACCTAACTACATCCATCTTGATTTTCACATTCTATTCTCCAAGGGGTGTACTAGTTGGCTTACATTCCATTATGCCATATTTTTATAACATGGTGAAACCATACTATCATTGCATAAGCACAATACCTTGTGCTTAGTCCCCTCAAGACCTCAGTGTGCCAGGAAAACATCTTAGCTTGCCTACATCCTTCATCTCAAACTAGCTCTTAAGTGTCATTTCACATTAGCAATCTCATCATTGCCAACACCTAAATCATCCATATAAATGACTACCTAGCATGTAATTTTTCCTTTTACTTGCTAATGGATCCATATGAGTTATGCTCTACTTTGTAGACCCATTTACATCTAGTGGCATTCTTGCCCTCATGGAATGTGACTTTTTGATCTAATGCATGCATATCCTCATCCATAGCATCCTCCTAGTGCTTTTGGGCTGCCACACAAGTGGGCTCAAAATCCTAATATGACCCTCATCATCTATGTAGTGCACTGATCCCTTGGGGGGTGCATTATGAAGAAATCCTATGTATCGCATGCATGAGTATTAAAAAAACCCTTACACTTACATACTTTTATGACCCTTTTTTCTTCATAAACTTACAATTTTTTAAAAAATTGGTTAAAAAAGGGGATTATAATATAGGGTGCTTTTTATTTAGAGCTTTTTGAACAAACACCCCCAAAATTAGAGCTTTTTGTACACATGATGTTATTGCAAACAAAGCTCCCTCCTTTCATTAGTGGTAGTGATAAACATATAGAAAGAGGATGTGTACTAAGTAGAGAGATAACTAGAAAGACATAAAGAGAGAATGTGTACCTAGGAGAATAAAAGTAGAGAGAAAAAAATAACATGCATATTAGTGGAGAGAAAAAAATTGACTCATGAATATTCTCAAAGACTGAGCAAAATATTAAACTTAAAAATAACTTTTATTTACAAAAATAATCACCCTCTCTACATTTAAAATTAGCAAAAACCAGACATGACAGAATGCCCTTGAGTATATTTGAAAGCTGTGCTAAAATGCCATTCTCTAGATTTAGAAGTAGCAACCAAAGAGAGATACATTTCATCAAATCCCAATGCACGCCTACATTGAATGCCCTTTAACAAAGAAACATTGATATCATCTCCTATGAAGGCTCTACATTAAAAAGTAGCAACTAGAACAAAAAGAGATACATATCAAATTACAAATGAGAATCAAAATAGTGAATGTCCTTCAATTATCAAAAAGCTACTCAAAATGTTGAGGTTGTAGGCATCCTACGATTCACCTAGCTTCATTAGACAATGTTGTCTGAGAATAAAACGAATATCCCGTTCTTATAGTGTTGGGGCTGATGCATACTTATGTGTTGGTGTTGATGAAGTCCAAGAACATGCAAATAGATGAAATGCATATTTTTACATGCTAGAAAAGGTTTCTTATTCTCTTCTCTCTTTTGGAAATCAGGGCAAGTGCAGTAAGACTCTGATTTGATATGAATTTCATAGTACCCTTCTCTGAGAAGATGAAATTTGACATGCTCATTTGGTGTAACACATGTCTCTTCTAATTAAAACTGCATTCAACTCAAGGGCTCGGACTATCTTTTTCTCTGCCTCTTTTGATATTCCATGTCACCACTTTTTGCTCCTCTTACTAGATGGAGGGGTAATTCCATCCATTCCAAAAACTCCATGATTTGGATCAAATCTTTGAAACAATGGTGATTGACAAGCCATACACAAAGTAAAACCAGTCTCCTAAAGTAATTTCACTTCAACAATTGACATGTTTGTCCCCTTGGAAATTGGCCATATCCTAGGTAATTGAGGTACAATCTTCACTTTCTTATCCACATTCCACGTGTGATGAACATCACGATTGCAAAACCACATCTACTAAGATATTTGTTTTCCATTATATTCCCTTGCTGACCAAAAACAAATTGCAACTTCTCCTAGGGATGTGCTCTCTATGTAGGAAGGACACTTTAACCTATTTATCACCCCAAAACATTTACGCTTGAACATGTATTCTTCTTATTGCCTACATAGTTTTGTGCATGTTCTGCTCAATTATATTTTTATCATCCATATTTTTTTCCTTTGTTGCTTTCTGAAGACTGGTCATGATGGTTATTTTGTTCATCCATTTGCTGCATGTTATCATGTTTCATGTTTACATGTCTATCTTCAAAACTAATCTATCTTGAACACCATATTAGTGAATTTGGGAATTTCCCAATTCCCATTTTTGAATACTTAAAAAAGGGGACATGGATAACATGTTTTTAAGTTTCTCAAAACCCTATCATATGACCTATCGTTGGAAAGCGCTTGAAAAATGGAATCTAAAGAGCTATAAAGCGCTCATTTTGGATTAGTGGTGTTCAAGTTATGGTTAATCTAAAATTTTGACCACGTGTCCCAAACTTGTGGGAAATTCCCATATTCCCCAATATGGTGTTCTTGGTCTTCCTCTAAGCTTACGCTTTTTTTGACTCCATCACATACCTTGGCTTGTGTGAGCTAGTTGCAATACTCCCTTTTTTCTTTCTCTGCACCGTCTCCTTATCTCCATGAAGGGGATAGGCTGCTCAAACAATATTGTACTTGCTACTACTATTTGCATTACATTGGCAACAATAGTAGGGGTCGAAGTCTTTCCCATTGAAACTCTATGTAATAATGTTTCCATATCAGGTCATGTTCCCATATAGTGACCAGTCTCAAAACCTATGTACTTTGCACATTGTATGTAGGAATTAATCACATCTGTAACACAGGCATCAAAGAGTGATATTTTTCTTGCACCTCCTTCTCTTGCTAACCAAATAGCATGAGACATTTGTGTTGGGTATTTTAAATGTTTTTCATTTTCTATAAGAGGCTTGACCATACATCACAAAGCACACAATTATGATATTTAAAGGCTATAAACTGAATTAAATAAAGCCATTGTACCTCGTGTTGACTTCCCCAATGGAGAATCTTTCTTCCCACCAATTAAACCATTGCCTCGGAGCTTTTATATTCTCTTTCAAAACATTTTCTTTTCCCCACCAATCTGTGATAGAGGTGGCTTGTTTTGATGCACTCTCCGGTGTTGTCTGAGCAAGCCTGAGTAGATTCTTCATGGATCCAGGTTCTTCATTCGACGATCCATTTGCGTACGGCACTTGGATCGAATAAAGAACCGCGCAGATTCTTCATGGATCTAGGTTCTTCATTCGATCCATTTACGTACGGCACTTGGATGATGGAGATGCTAAAATATGATACTCCATTGACAAAGATGAATCAACCAAGAAGTGTAGATGACCATCAACATCTCTGTGTGTGATGGTATTTTTACCTCTGATTTCACTTCACCATATTGCAGTATAGCATGCAAAGTAATAAGCTTACAGTTATGCACTAAAAGGCTTTGCAAAAAATGTACACTTAACAACAAGTTTCCATCTTGTAGATGCACAAAACAAGATATGGTGTCAACTCCTACAGTCCATGAGATAGAAGCTTTGTGTGCCATTCTACAAACAATTCTCCTTTCTACTCTATGAGCAAGAAGCAATATGCAGTAGCTTCCAGTTTCTAAGCAAAAAAACACGTTTTTCACATTGTAGTATCATTTTCTTTTTAGCTTCCACATAAATTTATAAAAGCCTAAATTTAATGGTCTGAAAATGTTGAAGCAGCACATAAAGATGATGTATGGTACGTTGATTCAGGTGCTTCGAACCACATGACAAGTCATGGTGAGTGGTTCAAGGAGATGAAAAACCTTGAAAGACCAGGTTTTGTGGAAACAGGGGATGACACTACTCATCCAATTGCCCATGTTGGAGATGTGCCATTGTCTATGCAGGATGGCAAAGTGAAGTACCTTGCAGATGTACTTCATGTTCCGAACATAACAAAGAATCTAGTTTCAATTGGCCAGATGATTGAGCAGGGTCTGCAGGTTCGGTTTAACTCTCTGATGGTTGTTATGTTGAAGACTTTAAAGACAAGTGCAGGTTGGTTACAAAAGGCAACAGAGTGGGCAGAATGTTTACATTGAATGTAAACATGCCTGAAGTGAGTGCTGCGATGTTTGCAAATGGTTCAGGAACTGTTGCAGACACAGACATTTGGCATAAAAGAATTGGACAGAGTGAAGTCTATGCAGACTAAAGGAATTGTGACAGGGCTGCCAAAGTTTAAAGTTGAAGGTATGCAGAAAATATGTGAAGCATGCCAATTTAGAAAGCAAACAAAGCATGTATTTCCACGTAACAGAAATGTGAGCATAAATGCACTAGATGTTGTGAATTCAGATGTATGGGGTCCTACAAAGACCATGTCTATGGTAGGCTACAGGTATTATGTGACATTTATTGATGACCACACAAGGAAAGTGTGGGTATACTTCATGAAGGAGAAGAGTGAGGTGTTCACTCACTTTTAGAATTTCAGAGTTATGGTTGAAAAGCAAATAGGGAAATATGTAAAGTGCTTTAGGTCAGATGGAGGGGGAGAGTACTTCTCCAATGAGTTCTCTGAATTTTGAAGAAAAATGGTATTCGGAGACAGTTTACATGCAGATACACTCCGCAACAAAATGGAGTTGTTGAGCGGAAAAACAGGCACATTGCTGAGATTGCGCGAGCATTGATGGAAGATAAGAATATGCCACATAGCTATTGGGTTGAGGCTGTTTTTACAGCAGTTTACATCATGAACAGGACTCCAACTACAGCCATACATGATGTAACTCCAAAGGAGAGGTTTTACTGGTGGAAAAAAACCTAATTTGTCTCATCTGAAAGTCTTTGGATGCATTGCATATGTGCATGTGCCAGATGAGTTGAGAACTAAGCTAGATCCAAAAGCTGAAAAATGTGTGTTTATTGGATATTCCCTTGAGCAAAAGGGATACAGGTGTTATAACCCTACTACACGTGAGTTGAGGGTAAGCAGGGATGTTGCCTTTGATGAGATGAGCAGCTGGTATGCTACTGAAAAAGAAGCTGTTGGGGCTGATGTGAGTGGAAATGTGGTTGCACAGAATGCAAGTCAGCAAATCATAGTCTTTGAGTGGACCAGGAGAGTCCTCATCTAGTGGTTCAGTTGATAGACCATGGAGTGGCAGGCTGCATCATAATACCAGTCCTGCAAATGTGATTAGTATATCACATAAAGGCAAAGAGAAAGTGGTTGAGCCCCTTAGTATGCCTGACATTTCTGCATGGCATTCTCATGTTGATGGAGAGTCTAGTGGCACAGAGATGAGCCTTGATGAGGAACTTGGGATACCAGCTATGAGAACACCTGGTGTAAAGAAGGCTATGGAAGCCATGAATGTAAAGCTGCAAAGTTCTGGGAGAGTAAAGAATCCTGTGCAGAGGTTTACCTATGATGGTTATGTGGCACATCACTATGCATACATGGCAAAGGTTGTGTAGGTTGTAGAGCCCACATGCATTATGGAAATGAGACTTGGGATTTAGTGCAATTGCCTGAAGGCAAGAAAGCCATTGGATGCAAGTGGGTGTACAAAGTAAAACATAACAGTGATGGAAGCATAAGCAGGTACAAGGGTAGATTGGTTGTATGCGCAGCATTGATTATGAGGAAACTTTCAGCCCAGTTGCAAGATGGCAACAGTGAGAGTTGTGATAGCAGTGGCTGCGTCAAAGCAATGGTCTTTACATCAGATGGATATAAAGAATGCATTCTTGCATGGGGATTTGCAGGAAGAGGTGTATACGTTGCAACCACTTGGTTATGAGGATGTGAGTCACCCCGAGCATGTTTGCAGGTTGAAGAAAGCCTTGTATGGCTTAAAACAAGCACCAAGAGCATGGTCTGACAAGATTTTTTAATATCTTGTCACTATTGGCTTTCATGTAGCCAATGCAGATTTCTCGCTCTATGTGAGACACGGGGATAGAGGGGTTGTGCTTGTTGTTATCTATGTAGATGACTTGATCATTAACGGGGGACTATGATGCAAAGATCTTTGATGTAAAGATCTTGCTTAGACAAAAGTTTGAGATGAAGGATCTAGGGGAGCTCAGATATTTCTTGGGCATTGACGTGATTAGGTCACCACATGGTATTGGATTACTTTGCAGAGAGATAGTATGGCTTGGACATGTTGTCCAAGTATGGTATTGGATTACTTTGCAGAGAGACAGTATGGCTTGGACATGTTGTCCAAGTATGGTATGACAGGCTGTAAGCTTATCTCAGTGCCATTGGATCAGAATGGCAAGTTGAGTACAGATTTAGGAGAGATTTTAGAGGATCCTACTATGTATAGGCGCATACTAGGGAGCTTGATCTACATGATGATCACTAGGCCAGATTTGAGCTATGTTGTTGGGTTGGTGAGTCAATTTATGCAAGTTCCTCGGAAGTCACATTTGGATGCATTGAGACGCATACTGAGATATGTGAGGTCTACTTTGCATTGTGGACTATTTTATGAAACTGGGACAGAGATATGTGTACATGGGTACACAGATGCTGATTGGCCGCAGATTTAGGGCTTCGCTTGGTGTACATGAGATGGAGTTGAGCTCGAGGGGGAGTGTTGAGATATCGAGCTCATCTAGTGAGGCGGTGTGGATATTGATGACCCACCTGGGGGATAGGCCCCACACTTACACCACTAGCATGGTTGGTGAGATTATGGGTGATATGCAGCCAGTGGGATGACAGGCTGTGTGACAGCCATTTTAGAGACTAGCATAGTTATAGCGCCAGCTCATTTAGTTGGGTTCACACTATAGAGAACCCTAGTATGTATTTGGTTGAGTACCTTTTCATATGTGTGTACTCTTATCTTTGTATATGGTGTGTTGAGTGTTGAGTGAAGATGAAGAAGATTTTCAGCCTCTCACCTTGTGTGTTCTCTTTTAGAGTTTTGTGAGTGTGTGTGTGCTTGCAAAAGCTCAAGCTCTCTTCTCCCCTGCATCTTTTTCAGTGGGGGGATGGAGGGAGTTCCCCCCCTTGCCCTCCCTTGCGGGCCGAGCCAAAGAGCAGTGCGGGAGTTGCTTTTTGGCTGGTCGGCTGGTAAGGGGGGGAAAGGGGGGAAACTTGTCCTCCATTTCTAGCAAAGTTTCCCCTGCCCTTACCCTCCCTTTCCAGTTGGCAGTAACTGGCAAGGGAAAGCAAGGGGGGAAACTTTGCCCCCCCCCCCCCCTTGCCGGTCGGCTGAGCCGGCAAGAGAAAAAAAGGGAGGGTGTGGGGGGAGGGGGGAGTTTCCCGTCCCCACCCCACCCTCGTGCCTTCCTTTGCCTGCCCTTGTGTGCGTTGCTCTGTGGCTGCAGCCATCAAGGGAGGGCAAGGGGGGAAAATTTCCCCCTTTCCCTGTAAGATTCCTCCCCCTGAGGTGTGCAAGTGTAAGAACCTCCCCTTCGGATCTTATAATTATTCCCCTCTCTGAAATAAAAGAAAAATCTTGTTTTACCCTGTTTTGGCCTAGAGAGAGAAAATGTTCTAGAGAGAGATTATTCAATTTTAGATATTTTTTGGATGGAAAAATATCTCTTCTTATTAAAATAAATTCCCTCGAAACAGAAGTTCAAAAAGAATTTCAGAAGGTGTATTAGAAATAAATTATAATCTATTCTAAAGGCCTTAGCGCCTAAGGGTCCAAATTTTCTGAAAATTTTAAATTAAGGTTCCTAGGACCAATAAGATTAATCCAAATGTAGGGAGGAGATAAATTGAAAAATAATAGAAAAATCCCCCAAAAATGAGTAAATGCTCACATAAGATGAAGAGTTGACTAAGGACAAGGTTTATTAGTTAAAAAAGAAGAGATATTTAGAGGAAATGATGCATTTTTGATACCTCAGTGTGGGGAATTCTCCTCATGAAGGAGGCACCTATTTCACATGTGTGGATGAGTTTTAAACTCACAAATAATGAGATATTTTTATCTCTCCTCTCTCCTGTTTTAGCTAGATTCAAAAAGTAAGCTAAACTGACCTACAAAAAGTGACCAAACTGATTTGAAAAATTCTAGAATCAGTTTGCTTCGTTAGAGGCTCACTTTTTCCTATAAATAGAAACGTCCCCCTTTGTAAAAGCTTAATAGTGTTTATGCACTGTTACTCTACTTTTGTGCATCCTGAGCCGTATAACATTGAATTTCTTGATAATTCAATTGTTTTTTGGCCTGATCCTCTCCAAGTGAATTTGGTGGCCACTCTTGCTGCAAACAAGAGTAGAACCCTCAATCCCTCAAGCCAAAGGAAAGCTTACAAGCTCCATGTAAGCTTAATTCTTTCTTATTATGAATTTTAAATCTATGGTTTTCTTAAATTTTATGCTATGTAAATGTTTGAATTAAAATCTGATGCTATGCCTTGATGGAAAGGCCACCCCTCTTCTCTTCTTTACAATTCAACCCTTCTTAATCCTAGAAAGTTTAATTAAACTCTTTTCATTTTTTACTTTCTTGATTTTTAGAAAATGGAGTAGATTAGAGATATTAGAATTCAAATTGGATTAATTCAAGTCATAAATTGAATGTAAAAATTGAGAAATGGTCAGCCATACAAAGGAGGTTATGGTAAAATTTTCTTAAATTTTGTAGAGCTAAAGTTTATTATTATGTTATTCTAAAAGAGTAATTCCCTCCGTTTGTGCATTCTAAAAGATTTATTTTTATATCAAAAGTTTTATTCTAATTAAAATTGATTTTATGCATATAAAGATGCATAAAGAAATTTATTTTTATTTCAAAAGTGTTATTCTCATCGAATTTGATTTTATGCATGGAAAGATGCATAAAGAAATTTATTTTTATTTCAAAAGTGTAATTCTCATTAAAATTGAATTTATGCATAGGAAGATGCATAAAAGATTTATTTTTATTTCAAAAGTGTCATTCTCATTAAAATTGAATTTATGCATAGGAAGATGCATAAAAGATTTGTTTTTATTTCAAAAGTGTCATTCTCCTTAAATTTGAATTATGCATAAATAGATGCATAAAAGGATTTTTATAAAAGTGTTATTTCCACTGAAGTTGATTTTTATGCATAAATAGATGCGTAAAGAATCTTTACATCAAAAATTAGAATCCTCTTAAATTTTATGTTTAAATTCTGTGAATAGAAGTGATGAGCATACGAGGCGAATAGATGTGATGAGATAAGATGTGAATCAGATAGATGATTGGATGGTTGGGTGTGATGTGAGAGGTGATGAGATGTGAGGCGAATAGATGTGATGAGATAAGATGTGAATCAGATAGATGATTGGATGGATGGGTGTGATGTGAATAGAGGTGATGAGATGTGAGGTGAATAGATGTGATGAGATAAGATGTGAATCAGATAGATGATTGGATAGATGTGATGTGAATAGAAGTGAATAGAAGTGATGAGAATATGAGGTGAATAGATGTGAATAGAAGTGATGAGAATATGAGGTGAATAGATGTGATGAGATAAGATGTGAATTAGATAGATGATGATTGGATGGATGGATGTGATGTGAATTAGATAGATGTGAATGAATAGATGGATGTGATATGAATAGAGGTAATGAGAATGAGAGGTGAATAGATGTGATGAGATAAGATGTGAATCGGATAGATGATTGGATAGATGTGATGTGAATAGAAGTGATGAGAATATGAGGTGAATAGATGTGATGAGAATATGAGGTGAATAGATGTGATGAGATAAGATGTGAATTAGATAGATGATGATTGGATGGATGGATGTGATGTGAATAGAGGTGATGACAATGAGAGGTAAATAGATGTGATGAGATATGATGTGAATAGAAGTGATGAGAATATGAGGTGAATAGATGTGATGCGAATCAGATAGATGAGAATGGATGGATGGATGTGATGTGAATAGAACTAATGAGAATATGAGGTGAATAGATGTGATGTGAATAGATGTGATGAGATGTGATGGGAATTAGATAGATGAGAAGAATGGATGGATGGATGTGATGTGAATAGAGGTGATGAGAATGTGAGGTGAATAGATGTGATGAGATAAGATGTGAATCAGATAGATGATGAATGAATAGATGAGATGTGATGTCATGTGAATCAGAATGTAAATGAATGATATGAGATGTGAGTGAATTTATGTGATGATAATGGATGTGAATGTGTATGTGAGGAATGGATGTGAATGTGTATGTGAATAATGGATGTGAATGTGTATGTGAAGAATGGATGTGAATGAGTATGTGAAAGAATGGATAAGGATGTGTATGTGAAGAATGGATGTGAATGTGTACGTGAAGAATGGATGTAAATGAGTATGTGAAAGAATGGATGTGGATGTATTTGAAAGAATGGATATAGATGTGTATGTGAAAGAATGTGATGTGAGGCAAAGAGATGAGATCTGACATGAATATATGTGGATGTGAAGTGATAGATATGAATGTATGGATAGATGTGAGTAGTCGTACATGTGAACAATTGGATGGATGTGGATGAATGAGATGAGATGTGTATGAATGAGATATGATGTGGATAGAAGTGATGTGATATAATGGTGATGAGAATGAATGTGATGGATATGAATGAATGTGATGTGATGGATATGAATGAATGTGATGTGATGGGATGTGAATCGAGATAGATGTGAATGAATGAGATGTGAGGTAAAATCAATGAGATATGATGTGAGGTGAATGTGATGTGGTCTGAATGGATGAGATGTGAGTGAATGTGATGTGGTTTGAACGGATGAGATGTGAATGAATGTGATGCGATGAGATGTGGATATGGGTAGATGCGAGTGGATGAGATCTGATGAGGATAAATTGAGGAAAGATGTGATGAGATGAAAATGATGTGATTGGATGAGAATAGGAATACTTATGAAATGGTTGTGGAATTAATTAATGTGGTTTAATGTGGAGCAATGTGGAAAGATGAGAGTTCATTATAGAAACTGTATTTTTGAAGTGTTTTAAATGATTGTTTTATGTCAAGAATGCTGGAGAAGCATTTTGACCGTCTTGTGAGGTCATGGAGACCTAACCTGATAAATTTGCAATAGCTGACGCAGAGTCAATGGAGGACGTCTCGTGTAGCAAGGTCGGCCAAGGTCTTGACCAACCTCGGTTCGATTAAAATGGTGAGCTTCCAGTAAGGTGGATGAGGGACCAAGGAAGTGGCCTATGCATGAAGCGCTAGGTCACCTGCGAAGGATCCTAGAGGGTGTTGACCATACGGTGCTCGGGCTCTGGGTCGCGCGACGATACCCACACGTGCGTTGTGGAAGATATTGGAACAAGGAGTAAGAGTTGTTTTCTGAATTCGGGCATGGATCTGGTTGATTGACCTTGCTGGTCCTCAACGGATGAGTCCATGGCTCTTTTATATGGATCCGTTGGTTGATCTTGCTGCTGATCTTCAACGAAGATTCCATTTTTGATATGTGAATATATTGACGGTTACTATGAGCTAGGAACTATCGAAAAGGCCCCTGAGTGGACAGGTGGTGAGCGTTCTGGTTGCCAATGATGCCATAGGTACACTAATTGAAAATAAGGATTCAACCGGAGATTTTGAGGATTATGATCAGTAACACACTATGGTTTCATTAAATGATTGTTTTTAAAGATAGCTGATTCTGTGAAAAATGCAATTTCATATTGGGTGTGTAAGTGGTGTGACTAGTTTTAAGTTTGCATGAATATCCGGCTAGGGGACCTGGGAACTCTTTTCCCCTGGTACCCGGGATTAAACCTAACCAAATTCTTAATTGGATCCCATCACTATAGTGGTTGGGCGGTTGGCCTAACCCATGGGGCTGGTTAGGCTAGACTAATGGATTCCTAAAATGAGACTCAATTCTGTTATGGTACGATAGATGAAGTAAATCCCGGATAAAAAATGTTCTATGGAAAAGAATCAACGGCTGTGCCTCTCAATGAGGAAAAAAGCGGTGGTCTCTATGATCCAAGTGCAATCTTCTCCTTGATTTGACTTTGATACTATGGGTTCGGTCAGATCAATTCTGTTAGTTAAGGATTTTGACTACGTTAGAGAAAAATTTTATCCTGGAGGAATCGCCCGTGCTTTCCGGGCAAGGGAAGTTTTTTCGGGTTTGGTTTTGGAAGAGCCGATGGATTAGTCTCTTGTTCGGATATCCGTAGGCGAGGCCCCGAGTGTGGGACCCTACCCCACCCAAGAAGTGCTACTTCCGCTGCTAGCACCCCTGAATTCATTATGTAGTGGGGACTGGGATCTTACGTTCCCTCTCGCCCCCTTGCTAGTTGTGGCCTCCCTTGCCCTCTTCCTCTCTTGTCCTCCCTTGGCGGTTGCAGCCAGAGAGCAGCACGCACGCTGCTCTATGGCAATATGTCGTGCTAACTACCAAACCCGCCAGTGATATAAATGTCGAATGGTCATGTAGGCACCTCGTGAGTGTCAGCTCATGTTGAGCTTAACATCTTAACACTCCCCCTCAAGCTCAACTCGAGCTCATGAACTCCAAGCATATCTCGAATCTACGAAGCTTCTCAGCTCCCAAGGCCTTCGTGAAGATGTCACAGAGCGACCTGATCTTGTGTGTTCACATAGGCCAAGTTGATGTCGCTTTCCAAGACTCTCTCCCTAATGAAGTGGTAATGTATCTGCACATGGAAAACTGGGTTCCTAGTAGCCAATTGTATACTACTAAGATTGTCACAATATATGACAAGCTTTCATTCCACATGCAACCCCAAATCAACAAGTAGCTTGTATAACCAAGCTACCTCACACGCTGCCATCGTAGCTCCTCTGTACTCTACCTTTGTACTCGACAAGCCAACTGTGGGCTACTTCTTGTGCTGCTCCATGTCACAGCAACACTCCCTAATGAAAACATAAATCCACTGGTAGATCTCCTATCTGAGATACTACCTTCCCAATCTGCATCTGTGTACCCATATAGCTCTGATGGTACACCTGCTGCATAAAACAATGCATAATCAATAGTGGCCCTTAAATACCAAAGTGTGTGTCACACAACTATCAAGATGTGGTTTGCGTAGAACCTGCATAAACTGGCTCTCTAAGAGCCAACAGTGTAACTCAAATCTGGCCTAGTGATTGTGACATAGATCAAACTCCCCACAATCTTCCTATACATAGTGGGATCCTCTAACACATAACTTGCATCCACACTAAGCTTGCCATTTTGATCTAATGGCACTAAGATTGGCTTACAATCAGCCATCCCATACTTGGACATTATGTCTAATACATACTATCTTTGTGACAACCAAATACCCTCAGGTGTGCGAATGACCTCAATTCCCAAAAAGTAGCGCAAATCTCCCAAATCCTTCATCTCAAGACTTTTTACATAATCTCTTCCAAGTTGTCACCTCCAACAATAAAATCATCTACATAAATGGTGATGATCACAATACCCTTATCACTCTTACACACATACAAAGATTGATCTGCATCTGCCATACAAAAACCAATAGTGACATGATACTCAGCAATCTTGTCATGCCATGCTCGTGGAGTTTGCTTCAGCCCATACAAAGCTTACATACATACTCTGGGTGACCTGTATCCTCAAAACCTAGTGGTTGATCCATATACACCTCTTCTTGCAAGTCACCATATGCAAGAATACATTTTTTACATCCATCTGATGTAAAAACCAGCCTTTAGCTGCAACCATCACAATCACAACTCTCATAGTTGCCATCTTTGCAACTGGGAAAAATGTCTCCTCAATCCCATGTGTCTGTGCATATCCTTTGGCTACCAATCTAGCCTTGTACCTATTTATGCTACCATCACTCTGTTATGTTTCACCTTATACACCCACTTACAACCAATAGCTTTCTTGCCTACTAGTAGTAAACTTCTCTAGTGTTACATCATGTATGGCTGTAGTAGGAGTCCTATTCATGATATAAACTGCTGCAGACACAGCCTCATCCCAATAGCTATGCGGCATATTCTTCTCTGCCATCAATGCTTGTGCTATCTCTGCAATGTGCCTGTTTTTCTGCTCAGCAACTCCATTTTGCTGCAAAGTGTATCTACATGTAAATTGTCTCTAAATGCCATTATTTTGTAAGAATTCAGAGAACTCATTGGAGAAGTATTCTTCCCCTCTATTTGACCTTAGGCACTTCACATGCTTTCCTGTTTGTTTTTCAGTTGAAATTCTAAAAATGAGTGAACACTTCACTCTTCTTCTTCATGAAATACACTCATACTTTCCTCGTGTGGTTATCAAATGAATGTTACATAGTACCTGTAGCCACCCAAATGCTTCACAAACTTTATGCATACCTTCAACTTTAAACTTAGGCAGTCCTGTCACAATTTCTTTAGTCTGCATAGACTTCATTCTTTGCACATTTACATGCCCAATTCTCTTATGCCAAATGTTTGTATCTACAACAACTCCTGAACAATTTGCACAAACATTGCAGCACTCACTTCAGGCATATTTACATTCAATGTAAACATTCTACCCACTCTATTATGTTTTGCAACCAACCTGCACTTATCTTTAAAGTCTTCTACATAACAGCCATCAGGCCTGCAAACCCTACTCAATCATCTGGCCAACAGAAACCAGATTCTTTGTAATGTTTGAAACATGAATTACATCTGCAAGGTACTTCACTTTACCATCCTACATAGACAATGGCACATATCCAACATGGGCAATCAGATTAGCAGTGTCATCCCCTATTTCAATATAAAACCTTGTCTTTCAAGACTCTTCATTTCCTTGAACCACTCACCATGACTTGTCATGTGGTTCAAAGCACCTGAATCAACATACCATACATCATCCTTACATGATGCTACATCATTTCTAGACACAACATTAACCACATGTTGCATAACAAACAACCTCTCATTATCCTCATTATATTTGCTAGAGGATGCATAGTTGTTTTGCTACACTTTTCCATTTCACATGTCACTTTATTCTTATAGTAATCTACCTGCACATTCCCAAGCTTACCACAGTAAAAATAGCCTCATGTATCATTATGCTGTCTTTGCTAATTACCATGGCCTTGTTGGCTCCCCTTGCCTCTAAACTAACCTCTTCCATATGTATGTTGTTGCAAATCTTGGGACTATTACTATTGCTGATGACCATAATTCTGATTACCTCTTTAGCCACCACCTTGGCCACGTCCACGACCTCTACCTGCACTTGTGTAGAAGGCCCGCTACTCTGAACTATTTTTGTTTTTTGTGAAGACTGTTGATCTTCACCAAAGTTCTTCTCTTCAATGATCAGCATTGACACCAAATATGTGAAGTTGGGAATGTTCTCCCGAGTCTGAATGGACGTCTTGAACACCTTGTATTGTGGCCCGAGATAACGTAGACACACTTCCACCTTATCATCATCATCATTAACATAAACACCAATTGATGCAAGGGATTCCACAATTCCCTTGAACTTCAAGGCATAATAATTCACATACACATTCTTCTTCTCCACAATATGAAGCTCATTCTTCAATTGAATCTTTTGTGCCTTGGTGTTAGTTTCATACAGCTTCACCAAGGTGTCCCATGCCTCCTTAGGTGACTTGGCATCCTGTATATGCCCAATCATGGTGTCCTATATACTAATAGAAAGACAATACATGACTTTCCTTGCTCCTTGAATCCAATACTTGAACTCTTTTACATCTATAGCAATTGGATTAATCTCCAGTGCCTCCTCATGTTCACCTTGATATGTAGTCCCAGTAACCTTTTCCCATCATGAAATTTGTCAATCTAAACCTCCAAGCATGGAAGTTGTTCTTGTCAAGCTTCTTTGCAAACATCAATCTGGTTTATTCCATCATTCGACATCTTTTCTACAACACAAATTTACCAAAAATAGCACTCTTGTTTGACTTGCACAAACTGTTGTATTCTCTGCAGAGCGGTACTATATTGCACCCAAACTGTCATAACCAATGACTTCAGGTTGCATACATACACCCAATGGCAACTTTGAGACCTCTTTATGTTGAAATATACAAGTGAATAAGGTGTGTGCGGGAACAAGCCCTTGGCTAGAGGCTATAAAAGAGAATGTGTAAATGTGAGAGAACCTGTGAAAAGGTGAGAAGAATCTATTGGGAGAGAATAAAGGGTAGCATGAGAAGATTTAGGAAGTGTGGAGATATTCTGGGAAAAGTGAAGAGGTGGAGAGAATCAAGCAAAAGAGGTGGAGTGAATCAAGGAGAAATCAGTGAGATTAGATTCTTGGATATAAACTCTATAAATTGAGGCATTGGCCTAATGAGAATTTGCTGGTTTTTTATTATCCATGCCTACATTAAGCTATTTGTTAATTACTCACTAATCACATCTTAATTATTTTCTAATCAGTTTGTTAATGATGTTGATTCTAGTATTTGATCCACCATAGCTCATCACATTGCTATAATTTCAACATGGTATCAGAGCCATGCCTAGAATCCATCAAGTTTATGAGCCCATTATCTAATTAATTAGGATTAGTAGATAATTAGAAAATAATCAAAATTTTAGTTATTTTTCAACTCACCTCTGTACCCCCAGCTGGTGGAGGAGCTCTAGCTCCTTGCACACTCAACATTAGGCCAAACCCTTCTAGCTCAACATAGCCAACACCCTTGTGCTCCAACCAGTCAAAACAGAAGCGCAAACCGCCGCCGGACGAAGGAAATCGCGATTTTAGCCAGCGTAGTTTTTCTAAGGAAATTCAAGATCTTGTCTTCATCCAATCAAATTGCTCTAATCCCTCATAGCTCTAGGGGTTTTCAAGCATGCTCTACAAGCTGGTGAAGTCAGAATTCAATTTGATCAAGTCTACAGTGAGATCCAAGCTCTTCATCAAATCTGCAGGTGACTTTGGTAAAACAGAGATTAAGCATTCAATATTTGGTCAAATATTATGTTTATTGGCTTAATCCTCTACTAGACTCATTGTTATTGATGGCCTTGAAAGCATTTGAGCTCATTTGAGGTCTAAGGCCCCAGATCTAGACTCCCCGCATACTCTGTTTTTTGTACACAAAACAGAGGATTAATTTGCTAATCAGTGATTAATCAATGATTAATTTGCTAATCAGTGATTAATCAATACTAATCATTATATTTTGGTACAATTAAGGGTTCAAATTAACCATTAGGTATCTAATACAGATCCCTATAACTTTAGATTGTAATTCGGAGTTGGTTTGATACTCCAACCATTCCGTACAAATTGGTTACCCTTGATGTAATGTAATTTCTGGTAAAATTGTGCTGTTTGTGGTAATCATCATTTTGCATTTTACCCTTGGTTAATGCCTATAAATCTCACTCAAATTCAAGATTATTCATAGCCAGAGTTGCATTTGGGAATGTGCATAAGAATGAATGCCATATGCATTATGTATTGGGCACATTACATCAGTGTAAAAATGGGATCAGACACTGCCCTTGTCCAGAATAAGGCAAGGTAAGACCTCCCGTATAGATTTGGGTTTGCATTGCATAATGACACAAGATAAACATCAAAAGCCCAAAAGAATTGTCAACAAAACATGTAAACATGTTGCTCACATGGAGCAAGAAGACCTGACGGACAAGCTCATGGCCCCAGCCACATGAAAGAAGAAGAACATCTCTTTCCAACAGGAAGATCCACACCAAGAAGATCTAAAGGAAGCATTGAAGGAAGACATGGAGACGAGAAGAGAAGCTGCCACAAGAAGACTGAAAGAAGAGGAAGACATGGACGCGTGAAGAGAAGCTGCCACGAGAAGAAGACTGAAGAAAAGAGAAGATGTGAGGCTCCAAAGAGTGAGGAGCCATGTGAAAATCTCAGAGAGAGAGAGAGAGAGAGAGAAACCCCACAACCCAATGTAACCTGCCCCAACAAAGTAAAACCACCTCTGAGCCACCCCGATGATGTAGGCCACATGGTAGATGTATGTGTGAGCACTTTAGTCAAGGTCGCGGGCACTTGTAGTAGCCTTGGACACATAGAGAGAGAGAGAGTGTGTCAAGGACTATGAGTTTAGGGACTTGAGGCACTGGTGGTCGCGGGCTATCAAGTAAGAGAGAAACTTGGTATAGGGTCCAGATGTGCTAAGTTAACTTGAGGGGAGGTGTGCTAGACACTGGTCAAGTAAGAGGGAAACTTGGTATAGGGTATAGGTGTTCTAGGAGTATTCACTTGAGGGGAGGTGTTGAAATATACAAGTGAATAGGGTGTGTACGGGAACAAGCCCTTGGTTAGAGGCTGTAAAAGAGAATGTGTAAATGTGAGAGAACCTGTGTGAAAAGGTGAGAAGAATCTACTGGGAGAGAATAAAGGGTAGCATGAGAAGATTTAGGAAGTGTGGAGATATTCTGGGAAAAGTGAAGAGGTGGAGAGAATCAAGCAAAAGAGGTGGAGTGAATCAAGGAGAAATCGGTGGGATTAGATGCTTGGATGTAAACTCTATAAATTGAGGCATTGGCCTAATGAGAATTTGCTGGTTTTTTATTATCCATGCCTACATTACATCTTAATTATTTGCTAATCACTTTGTTAATGATGTTGATTCTAGTATTTGATCCACCATAGCTCATCACATTGCTGTAATTTCAACACTTTACAGTACACACAGTGTCTGCACAACCAATCTCCCTTCTTGCATTTCAAAAACAGAG
Source organism: Cibotium barometz (assembly GCF_041138505.1). Taxonomy (NCBI): domain Eukaryota; kingdom Viridiplantae; phylum Streptophyta; class Polypodiopsida; order Cyatheales; family Cibotiaceae; genus Cibotium; species Cibotium barometz. Next base: position 23,737,785 of record NC_141091.1, read on the forward strand.
TTCTGCAGAGAATCAAATCTTACCCGCCAGTGCCTATATGAACACCTGCGAACTGAAAAACGGAGGTCTAGACGTGTCTGAAATGCATTTTCGGCTCGAAAATGTTGTCCAATGGACCCAATGGATAGTATAGTTTCCCTGTAGCTCTCCTCCCACGAAGAAAGCTCCTCAATTCGTTTGCCGGTGCCTCCCAAAGAGCTCCCGAGGACAAGGATGGAGTAGCCAACACAAAGGGGGAAGAGTAAATGAAGCTCTTACCCTCCTACCACTTCTTGTGCTTGTCTTGCTTACTACTCAGCCCTTAGCATGAACTAGGCTCTGATACCATGAAAAGATACAGGGGAGAAGAGAGCTTGAGCTCTTGCAAGCACACACACAATCACACAAGCCCTAGAAGAGAACACACAAGGTGAGAGGCTGAAAATTTTTCTTCTTTTTCACACAACAAAAGAGGTCTACAAAGAAGATAAAGTGACTAACACACATAATAGAGTATATACAAGTGGTCCATTTAGTTGCCAAACACTCCTTTTGGGATTAAGAGGGTTAGTTAGGAATTCAACAAGGGTTAAAGAGAAACATGAGAATATACAATCTGCCTCAGTTTTGTTAGTAGGAGAGACACTAGGAAAGGTATTTAGGAGAGACACTAGGAAAGGTATTTAGGAGTTTACTCAAAAGAGAAGTAACCACTGGGTAAGTTATGGATTGTAAGGATCTTGGGGTCTTCTTGACCTTCCCTTGAACTGGGTAGAGGCTGAGGGGGTCCATTAAGGTCGAAGATCTCTTCTGGGGCTATAGTGGGATATGCAATATGTTCATGATCAAAATGATAATTAACATTAGTAAGCATGGCCTCCATATGTTTATGTATCTTTTTATAGAGTTTTATGATACCAAGGGGATGATACAAGGTTGATTCAGAAAGATTTAGATACTGATGTACTTCAACCCACCCATGAGACTAATAATCCAGTGGTAGCTCTTACCTTGTTAGTTGGTTGGTGTGGATGGCATGTCATCTGGAATAGACAGGTTGAATTTGTTGACATTGTTCTCCAAAATGACAGGTTGTTGTAACACCCCACACCAACTATGGAGGTTGAGCCCTATGGGGTGTAACTCAAAAAAGAATATGTCAGCTAGGTTAGTAAGAATGATATCACCTCTTAATATCCCCATTACCAGTGTTGGGTCTACGTCCCTTTTTCTATTTTGATGTATGAGAGTAAGGTCTCCTAAGATGAGGTCTTCTATTAGATTTATTTCATATTGAAGAAGCGAGAGGATTAGTGTAGATAAAAACAAAGTTAGAGTTTGAGGAGGGGCCTAAGGAGTCACCGGAAAAGAGCCTATCTCCGAAGCATGCTCGATGAGTTGATGTAATTCATCAGATTGGTCCTCCCTTTGAGGTCATTGTTGGAGTGCTAGCCTTTGCTCCAGTTCTTAGATCCCAGTATCCTTCTCGTTTGAGGATCATGGAGATGGCTGCCTCACATACTTCCCTAACTGCTACTGCTAGTTCTGTATACCTTCTATCAGCTTCCTCATAAACTATCCTAGAGGTGGTGGCATGAGCATGAGCCTCCTCGACTTACTTCAAATGCTCTTCTGGTGAGTTGTTGGTTGATATGTTCAAGTACCTGTTGGTGGGATGACCAACATCTGTTCCATTTCTTGTGTCTTGGCATTGATAACCTCATTGAGGCTTCGAAGCTTCTCTGCATGTGCCTTGTTTAGCTGTTCTTTTTTTGCTTGGAGGTTAACCACTTTATGAGATCCAGATGAGGCATGCTTCCTTAAACGCTTGATTTGTTGTGTATACCCTTCTTCTTTAGCTTGGAATGTGGCGTGTGCATCCCTTAGATGTTGGGTGTGTTATACCTCCTTCTGGAGTTGCTCTTTTGCTTTATCTAGTTGAGCCTTTAGGTCCTAATTGTCCTTGGTTGTCCATACTATGGTCTTGCTCAATAGCCAATTGTGCCAATGGTTTGTAGCCTTGCTTCCTGTTACCTTTAAGCTTTTAATGATGACTTCTTTGTGTGTAGCATCAGCTACTAATTGATCTTTGAGAGCTTTTACTTGGTCAGCTCTGTCTTGGATCTGCTTCCATAAGTCATAAAGCATATGAGTGGTCCAATAGGTGATAGTGCCATACCCTTTGTTCCTGTGTGACCATATATTCTAACTTGTTGAGGCTAAGCTGTTTGAGTCATGAAATTGGTGCTGTAGTAGCATATCCAATCCTTCCATGCTTTCCTCTCTAGGAAGGTACCTACATCTATGAGCATCTCCATATACTTGAAGAAGGATCTTACACCTTGGATGTTTTCGGAGTCCAGTCTCCATCTTTTACTTGGGCTGGGACCTTCTTTGATCCTTTTTTGCTTGTCAACCTCTGGTACTTGTTCTTCTCGAGGAGCTTATGGATGTTGTAATGAGGATTCTTTGTCCTCCTATGCTATAGTTCCTTGTGGCAATTGTTGTTCTTCCTTTTCTTGGGGCGCACCTATTTCACCTAAGGATATCAGATCTGAGAGTATTGGGTCATGTAGAGGTGAAATGTTTTTGAAAACCAAGATGGCAGGGTTGGAAGGTGGTGGGAGTACTGACTTTGGAACCATGGACTCTGAGGACAATTTCTTTGTGAAGCTTATGCTTTCAATTCCCAATTGGGGGTCAAGGGTGGTGGTTACCTTCACTGGTGTTTGGTGTAATGCCACCACTAGCGTTGTGCTTGATATGAAGCTATGTCTTTGGCTACCTCCTCTTCCATGCATTTGGTCTCTACTTCCACTTGTTGGAGGTTGCCTCTCATCTTCTTGGGTTTTCGTGGATTTTTACCTTCATTGCCTTCTTTGGTTATTTCCTTTAGGATCTCCTATGTGTCTTTAAGGACAACTTGTCCTTCTTGCAACTCTGTTATGAGGTGTGTAGGACTCGCCATGACCTCTTGTTGTGCATGGGCTTGTGATGCTTCCTATTCCTGAGTTCCTTGGAGTAGTGGAATGTTTCCTACATGGCTAAGTATTTTGGTGATAATGTATGGGTTGCACATCTTTGACTGGTGGGACTTGAGGTAGTTTTCCATATTGTTGTGGACATACCAGCCCAATCCTCCTCTTTCTCCTCATGTATTTGGCAGTTCTGTGAAGAGGCACCCTGTTGTACCTGTCCGCTAGCTTTACCTACAGGATCACTGACATGGCACAGCATGCTCATTCGTCTGATTCTTCTTGGATGTTTTCATATTTAGCCCCATTTGAATTATATGTAATGTTCTTGAGCATGTCTTCCAATGGCATTTGATCGATGGGGTGAACATGTGATTGGATGGGGGGGAAATTGTAGTGCCTCTCTGATCATCCCCTTGGTGATGAGTACATGTTCTGTAGATCCATCTGGTTTTGTTATTGTACCCCTCTTTGTATTCCTATTGTAAGTCTAAGAGAATTCTGTACATAAAGTGTGAATGGTAAGGCGTTAGAGCTTAAAGCGTGAAAGCTTAAAGCATGAAAAAATTAAACCGTGAAGGGTTAAACCATGAAGGGTTAATTCGTGAAGAGTTAAGGTGTTAAGTAGCAGATTCATGAAGGGTTAAACCGTGAACTAGCAGATTCATGAACAAACAAGTTACAGTTCACGGAGCGGCTGAAAATGTGTAATGTGTGTTAGTAATTTGTTATATTGCGTGAGCTACTTATTAGTAGGAGGTAGATGTAGAATCATCAATTGGATATGCGTGAAAGTGTGGATGGGGTTTTGATACCATGAAATAGCAGAATGCTATTTCACGTGTTGAAATTGCGCATTTATTATGAGTGTATGGGATGAACGAATTACATGGGGAGAGAATAGCACATGGGAGGGGAGGGAACTGAAGTAGATGCAATCATAGGTTTAAGCATTTCATGCACAATCTCAAATCACCGATGATTGAAATAGGCATAAGGCATCGAGCTCCTACCTGAGACAACTGTGGTGAGCAGTATGCAAAATGTTGGAGGACGGAGAGCACACAATGATTGCGAATCGATTTGTTGCAAAGAAGATGACTCGAATATTGATGATGAAAATGCACAAAAGATGAAAGACACGGTATTTATGTTCTAGCTGTCAGCACCCAATGGCCATCTTTATTGGGCAAGCCACGTGTCTGTAGACGATTCGCGACGAAAGGTTTTTTACCACTTCACGGTGTGAAGTGCCATGAGGTGGTTCACGAAGTGAAATAGCTTGAAGTGTTTCATGGGGCATGAAACAACTTGAAGCGGTTCACAACGTGAAATAGCCTGTAAGAGCGGTTCACGACATGAAATAGCCGCATGTCTTAATGCATGCAAAAGTCGATACCTTATGGAATCCTATATGCTCAAACATTCCAAAGCCACACGATATGCATTTAGAAGAGTAGAATTATACACGTGAAACATATGAACATGTTTCACGGCATGAACTGCATACCCCTTTACCTTATACCCATTTGGAGTTTTTTTTTTGGAGCTAGGTGTTTTTGTCACCCTCCTTCCTTTTATTGCCATGGAAACCAAGTTTGTACTTGGGAGATGATGGGTATGTGTTGTTGTAGCTACTATAGTTATGAGTGAGAACTTCTAATTTTTCCTTCCATCCAATGGAGGAGTGTATTTACTGAATCTTGGTGAACCTATTCTGTTTCATGTACATGTGTGTGCATATCTGCATTTCCTTGGTCCACAACTCGGCTCAGTTTGATATCTTTGGTGGGTGAAATTAGAGGTGTTATACTCCTTTGTTTACTTGGTTGATCGGTTTTCTTCTTCGAGACCCATTTTGTTGCTGCCTTGATACTTTACTTATCTAGGCCTTGATTTTGCTTGTGCTAATGGCTCTCCTTTGTAACTTTGGAGGTAAATACCGCATTGGATCTTGCATTGGTTGTTAGTACCCATACTGTTACCTTTCCTTGATAGTAGCCTTGTGTTGTTAATAAGTCTTTTCTTACCCACCTCTTCTGAATGCTAATTGGTGTTCGGGTGTGCTTGGTTTGCGGCTTCCTCTCCCTAGTTTTAGCTCTTGAATTTTGCTTTGTGTCATTGTTTTGATACCCACAAGGTTTGGTCACTATCATAGTATCCTTGGGCTTGAAGATGGGATTTGGTAATCCACTGTTGTCTGCTTGGATACATTAGTTGCTTTTTCTGTGTGGACCTCTTGAATGGCAATGCTAGGTTAAGGTGGAGGCTTGATCTATTGATTCTTTTGTTTTTCTTGGCATTGGTGACTCCATGTCGCATGTAATTGCCTGCTTTCCCTTATTCAAGGGATTCCATAATGGGATGGTGATGGTGTCATTGCCATCGTTGAGCTTTGTACAGCCCGATTTTGCCATTGGATGTGACAGTTGCTGGCATGCAAATCTAGGATCATCCAAGAATCATCGCATCTTCCATGGTTCTTACACGCATAACAAATCTTTCCAACCAAGGGATTATCTGTGATGCAGATGTTAACATTCAAAAATCCCATTGTTTGCATAACTGATAAATGCACACTGTGAACCTGTGTACTAGTTGCTTCTAGGTGGGGTTTGTTTAGAGCTATCCATGTTTCATAGGAAATCAAGTTATGACTTGATTCGGTATCAACCATTGCAATTCTAACTGTGTGACTACCCTTTGTAGCAACATTTACACTGAGGTGTGTTGGCTCAATATCCAGGTCATCCTCTTCAAGCAAGGTGAGTGAAGCCATGTTTACATGTAACGTTCTCCCTTTGAGTCTCTGTTTTGCTTTGGCTTCCCTTGTCTTGGCTTCCTCTTGTGCTTGTCTGTTTTTTTCCTTGGCTAGCTTTTTCGTGTTTTAGAATATGCTCTTGTTTAAGCATTTCATGGGTCAGGGGTCCATAATATTTTTGAGTTTACTTTTGTTGATGTATCCCTCCATTTCTACCCCATCAATGGTTTCAATTCGGGCTGACCCTTGAGGGGTGATTTTGGACACTCTAAACGGTCTGAACCCTTGAGGGGTGATTTTGGACACTCTAAACAGTCTGAACCCTCCATTTCATGGGTCAGGGGTCCATAATATTTTTGAGTTTACTTTTGTTGATGTATCCCTCCATTTCTACCCCATCAATGGTTTCAATTCGGGCTGACCCTTGAGGGGTGATTTTGGACACTCTAAACGGTCTGAACCCTTGAGGGGTGATTTTGGACACTCTAAACGGTCTGAACCCTCTGTATTTCAACTTCTTTTTCTTGGTGCTTCCAACACCATACATGAGGACAAGGTCCCCCATTTCCAGTTCTTTGTGTTTTAGGTTATGGTCAAACCAATGTTTTCTCCATAATTTTTCGACCATAAGCCCATGCGATGCAATTAGCTGGGTTTCATCAAGTTTTTCTAAGTTAATCAGTCTCTCAGCTAACACATTTTTTCATAAGCCTTTCTTGTACTGCAATACATAGGCTTGGAACTAATAATTCCATAGGCATTACCGCATCAATGCCATAAGCTAGACAAAAGGGAGTCACCACCTTATACAATGTACGATAGGCCCATAGTGCTACAGAGTGAGCTTGTGTTCCCAATCCGTGCGACTGGCTTCTAAGGTCTTGGTCAAGATAGCACATAAAATCTTGGTAGTGCTCTTGGCTTGGCCATTTTTTTATGGATAATAAGGTGATAATTTCCTATGGATTACAAGGAATTCCGTGAGACAATGTTCAATCAGTTCATTGATGAAATGTGAACCCCGTCACTCACTGACTAATTCTAGTGGTGGGCAGCCAAATCTGAATATGATTTGGTCATACAAGAACTTGGCTGTAGTTCAAGCATCATCTTTTTTAGAGGCTCTTGTCTCTACCCACTTGGTGAAATAATACATGGCCCCACGATCACATAACAAGCTTGGGACGGATGCACTGCTGGACTAGTGGGTCCAACAAAATCAATACCCCACTTCTCAAAGGGTTGTCTCACAATTATAGGGGTAAGTGACATTTTGTCCTTTTGCGGAATACAAAATCGTTGACATTCCTCACATCTTTTTCACAAATTCTATGGCATCCCCGAATAACATAGGCCACCATAGCCCTACTTGGAGTATTTTGCGAGCGGTTAACTTCTCCAGCAAAATGTCCTCCGGCTATTCCTAAGTGTGCTTCTTTTAATATTGTGACGAATTCATCTTCTTGCACACATCTCCTCAGGATATTGTCTTTTCCTAGCTTATATAGTTCTTGCACAATCAATTGATATGGTGCGGCTAGCTTAATAAGCCGACGCATCTTATCTTTGTTCAAGGGGGGTGATATTGTGGAAAACCATGAGCTAGGTACTCCGATATTTCCTCGCTCCACTCAGGCACCATATCAATTTTTAACAGACATGCATCTAGGAGGTCATCGTCAATGCCAATTGTTGCAAGTTCTCTTGCAGGTTCTCTGTTTGGGATTCTAGACATATGGTCTGCTAAAACATGTTGTGTTCCTTTTCTCATTGTGACCATAAAGTCGAATTCTAGGAGTAGAAGCAACCATCGTGTGATTCTCCCCATGGTGCATGGCTTATTCACTAGATATAATAAGGCTTGGTGATCAATAAAGAATATAAACTTGTTGGCCAATAAGTAATGTATATATTTCTTAACAGCGTAAACCATGGCCAACCCTTCACCCTCAATTGTGGTGTAGTTTATTTCTACATCATTGAGTTTCGACGCGACTGGCAAAGCAAACTGGGTAATCCAATTTGAATTCCCCAGGTTGTGCCAATATGCATCCTATAGAAAAAATTTATGCATCAATGTGTACATGGAATATGAGGTCCCAGTTGGGTGGTCACAAAATGGGTGCACTAAGCAAGTGCTTTCTTCAACTTATCATATGCTTCTTGGCATTCTTCAGTAAGATGAGTAGTCTATACAATGGCCTGGTGATTTCAGCATAGAATATAATGAATCATCGACGATAATACCCAATGTGTCCTATAAACCATTACACACCCTTATAGTTTATTGTTGGGGGTAATTCCAAGATCAACTTCACTTTGCGCTCTCATCAGTGGAAATACCATTCTTAGACACAATGTGATCTAAGATTACATCATGTATGACCCAAAATTGGCACTTAAAGGGTTTAAGGATATGCGATATAATTGGCATCTCTCAAACACCTTCCTCAAGTAAGCCAAGTGTTCAGTCCATCGTTAATGAATATCTTGAGCCACTTTTGCAAGTAGTCCTTGAAGGTCGTGCACATCAATCATTAGAAAGTTGCTAGGGCATTAGTGAGGCCAAAAGGCATAACCTTATAAGCATAGGTCCCCCACATTATGTTGAAGGTTGTCTTGTGTTGTTCTTCTGGTGAAATGAACACCTGGTTGTAGCCTGAAAACCCGTCTAAGAAGTTGTAGGCCTCCTCCCCTGCTAGTTGTTCTAATACATGCTCCGTATATGGTAAAGGGTAGTGGTCCTTCCTAGTAGCTGCACTGACCTTTTTGAGATCAACACAGACTCTTAGCTTTCCATTCTTCTTTGGCACGATCACGATTGGAGAAAGCCAATCTGTGTTCTCAATCTCATAGATGAAATCCGCAGGCGATGAGCTTATCAATTTCCTCCTTTACTATAGCTGCATAATTAGGATTCATCTGATACGGTTTTTGCCTAGATGGTCTCGATCCTTCCATGATCAGGATAGTGAGTTGAACCACCTTGGGTGGTACATCCTTCATTTCCATATATTTCCAAGAAAAACAATCCTTGAACTCTTTTAGAAGAGCAATGAGTTCTTCTTCTTCAGCCGTTGTTAAGTCGTTAGCAATGTAGATAGGTTTGGGATCCTCCCCTAGCTCTGCAATGTCTACTTCCTTAACTTATGTTGGCCCCATCATAACATGTGGATTGGCCATTTTCCTTTACCCTTTTGGCCATCAATTGGATCACCTTTCATTTATTAATGGTGTAGGTTCTGAAATGGTCTGGCACTAAAAGCAAGTTCGGTTTCTCATTCTCATCATCCTCTGTCCAAGCCATCACCTTTCTTGCCTCTCGTTTGTTGGCTTAAGCCAGAGCCCTTTTTTCATTTCCTTTGTCCTACCTTTGTGAGTTTTGGCATATCAGGCTCTTTAATCATAGTTTTCTCCTCTTGTTTTCCTTCCAAGGTTATTTTACTCAACTCCTCACCCCAGTTCTTAGAAAACTCATCATGCACCTTAGTGACCTAAAGATATCTAAGCCATTGGGCATCCGTGGGTTTACTTTGCATGCAACAATATGGCATTGTTTCAAGCGATATACCTCTTTTGTTTTTGCCATTTCTTGAGGCGTCTAACACCCAATCATGCGCCACCTTGGTTTCCCTCGGTCTTCCTAAGATAATGTCATATGAATCTAGCTGGCACAGAAAGTCCCTTAAGCCTAATAGATTCATATGAATGTATGATTCAGCCTAACAAATGTATGATGGTAACGGAACGAAAATACCTTAAGCCTAACATTTTTCAATAGCCCCATTGGTCTTGAGGACGTTCCATCTGCCATCTTGATGGTTAGGTCCGCTCTTTCTAACTCTGGTTTTTCCCAATTCTCCTAGCATTGCTTGGTGTTAATGCTCACACCCACCCCTCCATATAGAATAGCAAGAGCTTGGTACTTACCCATTGTGGTGGATTGGAATTGTAGCGTTTGTATCATCACTCTCATAATACCTCCCCAATTGGTTGACAGGTATTTTGATGAATCTGGGTGCTCCCCCTTCCTCATGCACTAGGTTTTTCTCTTCCAGAGGTGATTGGTTTTCCTTTGTAGTGGTTGTTGGGTTCATTCTTCCTTCTACCCAGTCCTTGACATCTTCCCACAATGTCGGTATGTGTTGCGTAGTAGCAATGGTCGGCATTTTGACGGTTGTAGACAATATTGTTGGGAGAGTACCTATATCTCTAAGTTCTCTGCCAAGTGAGGGCTCCTTCCACGTGTTTGTCTCATATTCAATGCTAAGGAATGAATGGATCGACAATTCTTGATGTGCCTCCTCAAACATTCTTGCCATCAGGTCATGATGAGTCCCTTCTTTGGACCCCTTTGGAATTGGAGTAGGCACATTGAACTTCCATTTTTGCGCTAACAGCTCATTTCGTGGGGCACATTGCATCCCTAGCCTTGTTAGCCCTCAATTTGGCTTTATGGTTGCGTTAACACTCCTCCTCAACAAGGGCCTTAGCTTTCTCAAGCTTCTTTATTTCCTCTTCAGCATTTGGATATTCTCCAACACCCTTGGGGGTTGCTAGTCTCTCTTTTTCCTCCTCATTTGATTTCGGAACTTCGTCGTCTCCTTCTTTTAATTGGGTAGATCCGGTGTTAATGGTATCTTCCTCGGATCCATCCTAAATTATGACCATGGTATCACCCTTGCCCACCTTTTTCACTCTTCTCCTTCTCCTAGTCTTAGAGGTTATAATACCCCCCCTTGTGAGATCCCACTGCCCCCTTCGCGCACCGGATTTCTAGTTGCTAGCAGCGGAAGTAGCTTCTTCTTGCGCGGGGCAGGGTTTCCCACTCGGGGCCTCGCCCTCAAATGTCCGGACACGAGACTAATCTGGTGGTCATTTCGAAATCGAAACTGGGAAAATTTCCCTTGCCTGGAAAACGGGGACGATTCTGCCTTTTTGATTTTTTTAACGAATCTTCTAACGGGGTCAAGAGACTAAACTAACCTTCACCTGATTAAACCAAATAGAAGGAAAACTATTACAGACTTAATTTGAAGAAATCAACGCTTTTTTCCTAACTAAAATCAGGCACAGCCGCCGTTGATCTATTCATTTGAGAAAGTCTTTAGGTTATTATTTAACTATTCAAGTTCTAAGTGTGTTCCTATTATTCAATTTCATTATTAAAACTCTACTGATTCTAGCCTAACCCCATCCAGCCCATAGGTTAGCCACCACCCAACCACTGGAATTTGTAGAACCAGACAATTACTCACCCACCTATAATTGAATACCTTTCTTAACTTTTGCTTTCAAGTACAGATACGCACATACTCCTCTTTAAAACTTGAACTTATAAAACAATCCATTAACAAATAGTTATTGGTTACAGATGTCATAACTCAAAATTTATATCCAGTCCTTGTTTCTTAAAAAAACAGTATCACTCTGGACTCTCCGTTGAGACTAGCTGGTCAGCAACAATCAACGAGATCCAGTAATAGATTACAATAATCACTTGTCCATCATACAATCTTCCACGACATACGCATGGGTGTCCTAGGCACCACGAGCCTGTGCATCGCCTGGTCAGAACCCTCAAGGATCCTCCTTAGGTGTCCTGGCACTTCACTCAGGGACCGCTCTGTCGGCCCTCGTCCATCGTACCAGAAACGCACCATTTTAACCGTACTGAGGCTGGTCAAGAGACGACCTGAGCAGGCTTTGCCACGTGAGCTTCCTTTGAATACTCCCTGCTAGCTGTTACAACCGAACTTCCCTTAGAAAAACATATACCAAAGCATTCTGGCGTAAGACAGTCCTTTAAGAAAACAGGGTTTCTATCCAAGTTTTCAGTTTGATTTTCTTTTGAATACAATGAGTATATCTTAAATCAGTATCCCCAAAACTTCATAATCGTAATACTGAATTTCAAAACAGAATTCCTCGAATTTTGTAACCTTGATTCTCAAATCAATTCAAAGGGTCTTAACTTAGTTTCAGATTTGGTGGGAGATTTGAGTGTATTTTCTTGAACTAGTCACATCTTCTTTCCTCGAAACTGACGAAAGAGTTTGGTCTTGGTCATAGTCTGATTCAGGATTCAACTCTGATAAGGTTCTTGCTGAACTATCTTTCTCAAAAAGGAGGTGATATTTTAGTTACTATTTTATCGAATTTCATTCATTGAATATTCACTTAACTGATTTCTAAATTAAACACGAATTCTCATGAGGAATAAAATTAATCATTTATCTGAATATTTCAACTTCGATAGATTTCTTGAATTTTCTCTTTACAATCCGAGTGAATATAAAACGATAGAAATTCCTCTATCAGAGTATTTACTTATTCACTTATCAAATATTCATAGAAATTAAACATAGAATTAAAGAGAATTCTAATATAAAAATTCTTTATGCATCTTTTTACGCATAAAATCCAACTTCAATGGAAATAACACTTTTATATAAAAGAAAAATCCTTTTATGCATAAAATCAATTTAATAGGAATAACACTTTTAAAATAACAAGAATTTCTTTATGCATCTATTTATGCATAAAAATTAATTTTTATATGAATAACGCTTTTATACTTTAAAAAATCCTTTATGCATCTTTCTATGCATGGAAATTAAATTCAATGAAAATAACACTTTTATAATAAAAAAAATTCCATTATGCATCTTTCTACGCATATAAATTAAATTCAATGAAAAAACACTTTTATAATAAAAAAAATTCCATTATGCATCTTTCTATGCATATAAATTAAATTCAATGAAAATAACACTTTTATAATAAAGAATTTCCATTACGCATCTTTCTATGCATATAAATTAAATTTAATAAAAATAACACTTTTATAATAAAAAAAATTTCATTATGCATCTTTCTATGCATATAAATTAAAGTAAATGAGAATAACACTTTTATAATTAAAAAAATATCCATAATGTATCTTTCTATGCATATAAATCAAATTCAATGAGAATAACACTTTTATAATTAAAAATTTTCCATTATGCATCTTTCTATGTATATAAATTAAATTCAATGAAAATAACACTTTTATAATTAAAAAAATTCCATTATGCATCTTTCTATGCATAGAAATTAAATTCAATGAAAATAACACTTTTATATTAAAAAATTTCCATTATGCATCTTTCTATGCATAGAAATTAAATTCAATGAAAACAACACTAATATAATAAAAAGATCTCCAATATGCATCTTTCTATGCATAGAAATAAATTTCAATAATTAATATCAATGATATTCATGCATATTCATAGGTGAATATATACATGGAGCAAATAAAAATATTTCTTTTAGAATGCACAAACGGTGGGGATTACTCTTTTAGAATAACATAAAAATAAACTTAATTTTTCACAAAATTCAGGAAAACTTTGCCATAATCTCCTTTGTATGGCTGACCATTTTTCAATTTTTAACGTTCTACTTTCAATTTAAAATTAATCCCAATTTGAAGTAAAGTACTCTAACCTACTCAATGTTCACTTTCTAGGGAGTAAACAATAAGAAAAAGTTAATTAATTTATTTACCTACTCATTCTAGGATAAAGAAAGGCTGAATTCTTAAGGAAGAGAAGGGGGTAGACTTTTCATCAAGGCATAATATCAAGATTCACTTTAATCAAATAAAAAAAAGCAAAGAAATTAGAAAACCATAGATTTGAAATTAAAAAGTAGAATTTTTAGCTTACATGGAGTTTTGTGAGCTTTCCTTTAGCTTGAGGGATTGAGGGTTCTACTCTTGTTTGGATCAAGAGTGGCCACCAATTTCTTTGGAGAGGATTTAGTAAAAAACAATTGAATTATCAAGTGAATTCAATGTAATTAGCTTTGGGTGTAGGAGTAGAGTAACAGTGCATAAACACTATTAAGCTTTCCAGATCAGTTTGGTCAATTTATGACCATTTTTGGGTCAGTTCAGCTTCTTTTTTGGAACTAGACTTGAAACAGGAGAGAGGAGAGATGAAATATATCACTTAATTGATTTAAAATTGGGAAGCAATGATGAGAAAAAAGGTGCCTCCTTCACGAGGAAAAATCCCCACTCTGAGGTGTCAAAAAATCATTTTTTTAATGTTTCCTTTGGTCCTTAGTCCACTCTTTATCTTATGTGAGTATTTACTCATTTTTGGGGGGTTTTTCTTTATTTCTTTAATTTATCTCCTCCCTACATTTGGATTAATCTTATTGGTCCCTCAAAACCTTAAAATTTTTAAAAAATCTGGACCCTTAGGCTAAGGTCTTTTGAGGAGATTATAATTTATTTCTAATGCACCTTAGAAAAAAAAATTAAACTTCTATTTCGAGGAAATTTATTTTAATAAGAAAGGATATTTTTCCATCCAAAGATATCTAAAAACTGAGTTATCTCTCTCTAGAACATTTTCTCTCTCTAGGTCAAAACAGGTAGAAACAAAATCTTTTATTATTTTAAAAAGGGGATCGATTCCAAGGGAAGAAACTGGACATCTTGGGAGGTTGGGGAAGAATCTTACATTCTCTCCCACTTCTTGAAAAACACGAGATGTCCTCATCTCGCAATCTAGGGGTAATCCCGCATCAGTTCGGACATCAGTTCGGTTTCTTTCTCTCCCAGGTGGTGTCTTCAAAAGGATAGAACTTCAATTTGACTAATGATTCTCTTAGAATTCTATTCCTGAGAACCTTCTCTCGAACATCAAGGATTACTTCAGGTTGGAGTTCCATCAGCCCTTGGTTGAAGAAGTTAAGAGTTCATCATTAAGCACATGATTCGGGCTCAGTACATACTTCTTAAGTAGGCTGACATGAAATACTTCTTAAGTAGGCTACTTCTTAAGTAGGCTGGCATGAAATACATTATGTACTTTGAGATGAGGAGGCAGAAGAAGTTCATAGGCTAAGTCACCTACTTTCTTTGTAATCAGATATGGCCCACAATATCTGGGGGATAACTTCTTGTACTTCCCAAGAGATAGAGAACTTCTTTTGGTGCGTACTCAAATGAAGATTATCTGCTTCTTCGAACTTTATGTCTGACCTCTTCTTATCTGCATACTGCTTCTGTCTATCCTAGGCAGCTCTTAAATCTTTGCAAATTGACTGCATCTGCTGCTCCATGTCATCAAGCATTTGTCTAGACATCTCGACCCTAATCAATGGGTCGGACCAAGTTAATAGTGTTAGGTAGTCTTGTCCATACAGAGCTTTGAAAGGGCTCATCCTGATGCTTCGTTGATAAGAAGCATTGTAGGCGAATTTGACTAGGTGCAGATAGCTTAGCCACTTCTTGGATTCCCTGCCAGCATGACCGAAGTATATCTTCGATTACTTGGTTCACCCTTTTTGTTTGACCATCGGTCTCTCGGGGTGGTAAGCTGTGCTGAGATCAAAGAAAGTTTCTACTGCTTCGAAAAATGCAGTCCAGAATCTTGACGTAAACTTGGGATCTCGATCACTTACTATTCTCCTGGGTAAGCCATGCAATCTGAAGATTTGCTTGAGGAACACTCTGGCCACATCCACTGCAGTGTAGGTTTCTTTTACTGGAATCAGATGGGCAACTTTGGTTAGTCTATCAACTACCACGAAGATGGAGTTGTAACTTGATTGCACTGAAGGTAGTCCAGTAATAAAATCCATACTGATACATTCCCACTTCATCTGGGGGATGTTTGATGGATGTAACTTCCCAGGCATTTTTACTCTCTCTACTTTGACAAATCAGGCATTGACATACATGATTAAGTACATCCTTTTTTAGTCCAGGCCAAAAGAAGCTTTTATTTACAGACATGTAGGTCTTGATGAAGGATGTCCTGCAATAAGGCTATCATGGGCTTCATTCAGAATTTGACCCTTAGTTCCCTCATCATTGGGAATGCATAGCCTGCTATTATAATACATAATTCCATCATCCAGGCTATACCCTTGAACTCGGTTCAACTCCTGAGGAGTTTTGCTTTCCTGCATAAGTAGGGTAGCAACAGGGCCAGAGAATCTATCCTGCATGATCTTCTTTCTTGCTTCATTACTCAATGGATTTGACACCACTGTGATTGCAAGAAAGGAGGCTTTTCTGCTGAGGGCATCTACTACCACATTTTCTTTGCTTGGGCGGTACTTGATTTTAAAATCAAATTCTTGTAGGGTCTGCATCCACCTTCTTTGGTGCATGTTGAGATCCTTCTGAGTGAAAATCCACTTTAAGCTCTGATGATCTGTCATCAAAGTGAATCTTTGACCCAGTAGTTAATGTCTCCACAACTTTTGGGCATATACTACTGAAAGTAGCTCTAGGTCGTGGGGTGGACAGCATAATTTCTCTCATGCATTCTGAGTTTTCGGGATTCATAGGCCACTGCATGATGACCTTCTTGCATGAGTGCACCTCCCAGGGCAAAACCACTGGCATCAGTTACTACCTCAAGGGTAGAGAGAAATCTGGCAATTCAGAATAGGATTGTTACCAAAGCAGTCTTTAGCTTATCAAAAGTGCTCTGACACCTGGCAGACCATTAGAACGGGATATTCTTCTTGAGAAGATTAGTCAGGGGGGGACGCTATGAGAGCATACTTAGGTATAAAAATTCTATACCAACAACCAGTTAATCCCAAGAATCCTCTGACTTCTTTCACTGTCTTTGGTTCAGACCAATCTATGGCTGCTTGGACTTTTGTAGAATCTGGAGAAATTCTGTCTTTTGATACCAGAAAGCCCAAGTATTCAACATGGTCGACAGAGAAAGTGTATTTGCTCTTTTTTGCAAAGATTTGGTGCTTCCTTAGAATCTCAAGAACTTTTCGGACATAAGCTTCATGGTCAGCTGCTTCCTTAGAATCTCAAGAACTTTTCAAACGTGAGCTTCATGGTCAGCTGCATTCTTTGAGTAAATTAGAATATCATCAAAGAAAACAAGAACAAAATCATCCAAGTATTCTCTAAGAATGTCCTACATTAGGAAATTCAATGTAGCTGGAGCATTGTCAATCCAAATGGCATGATTGTGGTCCTAATGAAGATGTGGCAGATTTTCTGGAAAGGATGGAGGTTGCATGCATAAGCAATCACATCAATGAGCCGGCAGCACAGGTATTGCGGCTCTGTTGAATATATTTGAAGGGAGATGCGAGAGCATGGTCCAGAGCTTATGAAGAGTGGTTAAAGGATGCTGAGCCACGCATTCCAATGACTGAGGATGGATTGAAGACTGCTCTTTTGAACATGTTCAAGAAGATTGAGGATCCAGATAGAGTTTGGCATGAAGTGCAGGGGTTGATACAGGGTGAATTGGAGCCGATTGATGATTATGTGAAGAAATTTTCTTTGTTGTGGGAGACTTTGTGCAGGGCTTTGGGAGATGATCAGGTACCTCCAGACATGATGAAGAAGGATCGTTTTATTGCAGGATTGAAGGGAGGCATTCGATGGAAGGTGGAATTAAAGAAGCCCAGGTCTTATGAGGATGCGGTGGAGATAGCCAAATCAAAGGATTGGAAATTGCAACGGATGAACCAGCTGGGGATGGTTCCAGTGGTGGCAGTGAGGCCTGAAATGAGAAGGGTGGAAGCAGTACCGATGAGAACCGTGCTGGAAAGAGTGCAACTGACAGAAGCTCAGGTGAATAATGCCATACCACAAGGGACAAAGGTAGCACCTACAGCGGTTACAACTTTTGATGAAAGGCTTCAACAGGACATGAGGCAAATGGTGGATTGTATGAAGAATCTGAGTTTGAAGATGATGGAGAACACAGGTGGTGGACGTGGCCGAGGGAGAGGATATAATCAAGAAGGGGTTGAAGGTCAGACAGCAGGCTATGAAAGTGGCCGTGGTTTTGGCAGGGGTAGACGGTTCATTCCTACATGCTGGAATTGTGGTGAACTTGGACATCTAAGTACGGATTGTGATAAGCCTCAGCGTATGGGAGGTGATATTTATCCCTTACCCTCTCAGATTCCTAACATGGCAAATGATTATGGGATTGAAATTAAAGGTGAAGCAGGGACCAGTGGGTTGACAAATGAGGAGAAAGGAAAAACTAAGGTGATAGATGTGGTCACCCTTGAGAAGACGAAGGAGGCAGAAGCTAATGTGATGCCTTTGGGGAAACGAATGCCACAGGAAAGGGAAAGCAGGGATGCTGCAGGGCCTAGCAAGAAGAAAGGTAAAGTGAAGGAAGGAGGGGATGTAAAGGTCAAGCAGAAGCGGAAGTCTCGTAGGAAGTTTCAGGTGACTGATTTTCCACTAGGGGTTGGGCAGGATAGCTACAATTTGCAGGAGGACATGGCTGGAAGGAAGGCTAATATTACTTTTGGGCAATTGATAGAGTTAGCTCCCAATTTGAAGCATCAGTGGAAAAGACTTGTGAATCCTAGAGAGAAGGAGCCTGCCAAAGGGATAGTGACTGTTTTATCTGTTCAGGAGTTGCCTGATATATGTCCTGTGGTGAATGTATGTGGTGAATGTATGGTACAAAGGGAAGGATGCAGAGATGGATGCCCTGGTTATTGATGAGAAAGTGCTTGGTGATGAGGTTGCCCAACAAGAAGAGGCCATACAGGAAGAATGCCAAGTGAATCATGAGCAAAGGTATGCATGTGATTTGAAAGAGTCTGCTTTAAAGTCTTTGAATAATAAACCTTTGTGGGATGAGTGGGATATAGAAAGTCTACAAGATGATGAACCTGAGTTGGAGCTGGATGATCAGATGTGCATTAATGTTAAGAAAGCCATAAGCAGAATTGATGCTATGAAGGAGGAGAAACACTAGAAGTCTATGAATGATGCTGATGCTATGGATGAGACTATGGATGCTGTGATAGATGAATTTCTTACTGGTCTTGATAAAGATGAGCATACAGGGACTGAGGTGGATGCTTTGGCAATGGTGCCTGTTGAAGAGGAATTTGTTTTGCCTGTAGTGGTTGGCTTTGATGATGATGCTTCTTATGTGGATGGACAAGAAAGTGTTATTGCACAGCAGGTCTTTTTTGATGAAGCTTTTATCAGTTATTACCCTCAGCAGGAATTGCTTCACTGGTTCTCTAATATTGGTGTTGATCATATCAGTGATTTTGGGCTTGAGATGAGGCAGGATGGTGTGTATGTCAGGAGCTTTGTTTCCAGAAGTTCTTATGTTGTGTTGTGGGATGTGGGATGGCAAACTATGCCTGGGAAAGATGACAGTGTTTCTTTGATCATTTGGAATAGAGATGTTTTGGTTACATTGTATGATGCTCAAAGGATTGACGGAGGGAAACGTGGTCATATGCTTTCTGCTGATCATAAATGATTCAGCAGGCTAGGGGTTGGGCAAAGTATGTCAGGTGAAAATCTGAAAGGTGTTTTTGGTCTGTGTACATACGGGATGCTTGGTTTGTGAATAAACTTTGCCCTGAATGCCCTGGCAAATGTACAGAGTGGGTGGTTTTATGTTTTTTTTTTACGAGCTGATGGTGATGCCTGCATGTGAGAGTGTTACGGGAACCCCGATGTGATGATGGTTGGTCAGTTTGGGCTGATTCTGGATGCAGAGATGGCACTCCATTTTTAGCATGAGTGTGGAGATGGTTGCTAAATGCATGGCACCGACGACGACTGGGAAATTGTCGGGTTTGGTAAGTTGATGCTGCTGATCACAAAGCTGTGGGCAGCTCTTATTTGGTTTTGGAAAGTTGTGGATCGCCGTGAAGAAAGGAGGAGCCTTGTTGCTAGTGTGGCCATCATTTTGAAGCTTTAAAAAAATAATAAAAATATACTATACAAGGTGGCCAATGTGAATAGGGTCCACATGGAAGTTATTATGGCGGCCAGCGCACCATCGAGAAGGTGGCGAAGGCATGAAGGAAGGAGAGATGGCCGCTTCAAGAGAGGAGCCGGGGTCCAGAAGTGGTGAATCGCCTTGAAGGCGCTGCAGTAGACAGCGTAAAAGAGGACGGGTGGCCGCCTAGAGATGAAGTCGCTGGGGAGTGCATCTGCAGGCGTAGAGTGGTAGAGCTGCGGCCTTGTATGTGAGGAGCGGGGAGTGTAGAAGACAGACGCCTTGTAGAGGCGCGTTGCGGGGAAGAGGTTGCCGCCTTTGTGGTCGCCTGGACAGTGGAGGCAGACGGGCTCGTGTGGTGATAGCTGCAGGTCAAGGTTTGGCAGCCGCCTCGTTGAAAGCAGGCTCGAGAGTGTGTGTGTGCAGGCGAAGCGAAGTGAGCCGCCTGGTGCCAGAGAGGCGAGTGAAGGGTTGGCGAAGAGCTGTAGCAAGAGAAGGGTGCGCAGCCAGGGACCATGATCGCTATCGGGTGATGGTGGAAAGCTAACAAGGTGATGGCTGCCTCGTTGTGGAGAGTACCCTGGTGATTAGCTGCAGAGGGAGACAGTAGGGCTGGTGATTGGAGCAGCAAAGAGAGGGCTGCTGTTAGCAAGGGACTGAAGTTGATGTGGCTTGGGCTGGATGCAAGAGAAGGTGATGCTGCGTTGAGCAGTTTGTGTTGGTGTTGAAGAGATTGTGCAGAGGCTCTGGTGGTTGGCGTAGCTACTGGTCTCGACACACAGAGAGAGAGAGAGCTACTGAGTTGAAGGTTAGCTGGTGTGGGCGCCTTCTGAAGAGAAGAGTGACTAGTTTTGTGTGGGCGATGATTGCAGGCAGAGAGTGGATGCTGACCAGAGAGAGAGCCTTGGTTTTTTGTGTG
This sequence comes from Cibotium barometz, assembly GCF_041138505.1. NCBI lineage: Eukaryota > Viridiplantae > Streptophyta > Polypodiopsida > Cyatheales > Cibotiaceae > Cibotium > Cibotium barometz. Next base: position 23,758,185 of record NC_141091.1, read on the forward strand.
TGTTGGCTGCAGTAGAGGTGCTGATGTATGGGATGGAGACAGGTGGGACTCGCCTATGACACTTGGCAGGTAGCAGCTGGATAGAGAGTAGCCGGGCTATAGAGGAAGTGAAGAAGGGTTGCTGGTGGGGCGCCCTCTGGAGATTGCAGAGACCGGGAGACAGAGGCTTGGTTGTCAGACGCAAGGGTGAATTCCCTTGGCAATAAATCCTGGCCAGAGTCCTAGTTTTTGGTGTAATTGCTGAGTTGTACATGGTTGGTGCTTTGTATGTTTTTTGCTGGATAATCATCTGTTTATTGGGGTTTTGAGCTGTCTTTCTGGTGTGGGTGGGTGGTGAACCGTGTGAGAAGTTTCCAGTCGGTGGCTAGTGGTGCCCATGTTCGTGTTGTTATTCCAAGTTTGGGAGGTGAAGGGCTATAGAGGCAATGGTCTTTCTTTCTTTTTTTCACCTCACGATTGGTATTAACGTTAATACATCGCCCTCCAGAGAACCACATGTGCTGATGTCGCTCTATTGGATCACGGAAGTATAGATCCTCAAAGTCACTTTGCTTTCTCGGGTTGTAGTAGGGTTGATGAGATTTTCGAAGGCAAAGGCGATCATATCCTGACTCTGGTAAAGTCCAGGAGTGCTAGACAGATTTGGGGTATCCATCTAAAAATCCAATTCAATTTATGAATTCATTTCAAACATAATCTTAGCAAGTGAAAATATTTTTTTCGCAGATTTACTTTAAAATTTTAGGCAATTTCTACTACTGTTTCATAAGTTTACAACAGCGCTCTGCTGATACCAGCTTTGAGATCCCACTGCCCCCTCCATGCATCGGATTCCCGGTTGCCAGCGGAAGTAGCTTCTTCTTGCGCAGGGTAGGGTTTCCCACTCGGGGCCTCGCCCTCCTCGAATGTCCGGACACGAGACTAATCTGGTGGTCATTCCAAAATCAAAACCGAGAAAATTTCCCTTGCCTAGAAAATGGGGACGATTCCATATTTTTTATTTTTTTAATGAATTTTCTAACGGGGTCAAGAGACAACTAACCTTCACCTGATTAAACCAAATAGAAGGAAAACTATTACAGACTTAATTTGAAGAAATCAACGCTTTTTTCCTAACTAAAATCAAGCACAACCGTAGATCTATTTATTTGAGAAAGTCTTCAGGTTATTATTTAATTATTCGAGTTCTAAGTGTGTTCCTATTATTCAATTTCATTATTAAAACTCTACTGATTCCAGCCTAACCCCATCCAGCCCATAGGTTATTAGCCACCACCCAACCACTGGAATTGGTAGAACCAGACAATTACTCACCCACCCATAATTGAATACCTTTCTTAACTTTTGCTTTCAAGTACAGATACGTACATACTCCTCTTTAAAACTTGAACTTATAAAACAATCCATTAACAAACAGTTATTGGTTACGGATGTCATAACTCAAAATTTCTATCCAGTCCTTGTTTCTTTAAAAAAATCAGTATCACTCTGGACTCTCCGTTGAGACTAGCTGGTCAGCAACAACGAGTCCAGTAATAGATTACAATAATCACTTGTCCATCATACAATCTTCCACGACATACGCATGGGTGTCCTAGGCACCACGAGCTTGTGCATCGCCTGGTCAGAACCCTCCAGGATCCTCCTTAGGTGTCCTGGCACTTCACTCAAGGACCGCTCTGTCGGCCCTCGTCCATCGTACTGGGAAGCGCACCATTTTAACCGTACCGAGGCTGGTCAAGACCTGGGCAAGCTTTGCCGCGTGAGTTGTCCTTTGAACACTCCTCGCCAGCTGTTGCAACCAAACTTCCCTTAGAAAAACACATACCAGATGCTCCCTCCAGCATTCTGGCGTAAGACAATCCTTTAAGAAAACAGGGTTTCTATGCAAGTTTTCAGTTTGATTTTCTTTTGAATATAATGAGTATATCTTAAATTAGTATCCCCAAAACTTAAATTAGTATCTTAAATTAGTATCCCCAAAACTTCATAATCGTAATACTGAATTTCAAAACAGAATTCCTCGAATTCTATAACCTTGATCCTCAGATCAATTCGAAGGTTCTTAACTTAGTTTCAGATTTGGTGGGAGATTTGAGTGTATTTTCCTAAACTGGTCACATCTTCTTTCCTCGAAAGCTGACGAAAGAGTCTGAATATTTCGACTTCAATAGATTTCTTGAATTTTCTCTTTACAATCCGAGTGAATATAAAACGATAGAGATTCCTCTCTCAGAGTATTTACTTATTCACTTATCAAATATTCATAGAAATTAAACATAGAATGAAAGAGAATTCTAATATAAAAATTCTTTATGCATAAAATCCAACTTCAATGGAAATAACACTTTTATATAAAAGAAAAATCCTTTTCTGCATCTATTTATGCATAAAATCAATTTAATAGGAATAACACTTGTAAAAATAAAAGAATTTCCTTATGCATCTATTTATGCATAAAAATCAATTTTTATAAGAATAACGCTTTTATAGTTAAAAAATCCTTTATGCATCTTTCTATGCATGGAAATTAAATTCAATGAAAATAACACTTTTATAATTAAAAAAATTTTCCATTATGCATCTTTCTATGCATATAAATTAAATTCAATGAAAATAACACTTTTATAATAATAAAAATTCCATTATGCATCTTTCTATGCATATAAATTAAATTCAATGAAAATAACACTTTTATAATAAAAAATTTTCATTATGCATCTTTCTATACATATAAATCAAATTCAATGAAAATAACACTTTTATAATAAAAAAAAATTTCATTATGCATCTTTCTATGCATATAAATTAAATTCAATGAGAATAACACTTTTATAATTAAAAAAATATCCATTATGCATCTTTCTATGCATATAAATTAAATTCAATGAGAATAACACTTTTATAATAAAATAATTTCCATTATGCATCTATAATAAAAAAATTCCATTATGCATCTTTCTATGCATAGAAATTAAATTCAATGAAAATAACACTTTTATAATAAAAAATTACCATTATGCATCTTTCTATGCATAGAAATTAAATTTAATGAAAACAACACTTTTATAATAAAAAGATTTTCAATATGCATCTTTCTATGCATAGAAATAAATTTCAATAATTAATATCAATGATATCCATGCATATTCATAGGTGAATATGTACATGGAGTAAATAAAAATATTTCTTTTAGAATGCACAAACGGTGGGGATAACTGTTTTAGAATAACATAAAAATAAACTTAATTTTTCACAAAATTCAAGAAAATTTTGCCATAACCTCCTTTGTATGGCTGACCATTTTTCAATTTTTAACATTCTACTTTCAATTTAAAATTAATCCCAATTTGAAGTAAAGTACTCTAACCTACTCAATGTTCACTTTCTAGGGAGTAAACAATAAGAAAAGTTTAATCAATTTATTTGTTACTCATTCTAGGATAAAGAAAGGCTGAATTCTTAAGGAAGAGAAGGGGGTAGCCTTTTCATCAAGGCATAATATCAAGATTCACTTAAATCAACTTTAAAAAAAAAGCAAAGAAATCAGAAAACCATAGATTTGACATTAAAAAGTAGAATTTTTAGCTTACATGGAGTTTTGTGAGCTTTCCTTTGGCTTGAGGGATTGAGGGTTCTACTTTTGTTTGGATCAAGAGTTGCCACCAATGTCTTTGGAGAGGATTTAGTCAAAAACAATTGAATTATCAAGTGAATTTAATGTAATTGGCTCTGGGTGTAGGAGTAGAGTAATAGTGCATAAATACTATTAAGCTTTTACAAAGGGGGAGGCTTCTATTTATAGGAAAAAGTGAGCCTCAAACCAAGCAAACTGATTCTAGAATTTTCTAGATCAGTTTGGTCAATTTTTGACCATTTTTGGTGGGTCAGTTCAGCTTACTTTTTGGAACTAGACTTGAAATAGGAGAGAGGAGAGATAAAATTTCTCAATTGATTTAAAATTGGGAAGCAATGATGAGAAAAAAGGTGTCTCCTTCATGAGGGGGAATCCCCACTCTGAGAGGTGTCAAAAATTCATTTTTTTAATGTTTCCTTTGGTCCTTAGTCCACTCTTCATCTTATGTGAGTATTTACTCATTTTTGGGGGGTTTTTCTTTATTTCTTCAATTTATCTCCTCCCCTACATTTGGATTAATCTTACTGGTCCCTCAGAACCTTAATCCAAAATTTTCAAAAAATCTGGACCCTTAGGCTAAGGTCTTTTGAGGAGATTATAATTTATTTCTAATGCACCTTAGGAAATTCTTTTTAAACTTCTATTTCGAGGAAATTTATTTTAATAAGAAAGGATATTTTCCATCCAAAGATATCTAAAAACTGAGTTACCTCTCTCTAGGTTAAAACAAGTAGAAACAAGATCTTTTATTATTCTGAAAAGGGGAGAAACTGGACATCTTGGGGGGCTGGGGAGGAATCTTACACCCCCCAGGGTTCTTTCCCTTTTCCACTTGTTTCGCTTGTGCGTGTGTCAGGACATTCAGTGGCATGATATTTCCAGGTTGCACACTTATAGTCTTGATGGGGTGACATGGCTAGAAGTACAAGCAGAGCCATTGGCTCGATATGGGCAGTCCTTTATCAGATGATCAACACCACACTTAACACATGAAAGAGTTGGCATGGCATTGGTCTACGCTGCTATCGATTGGGTTTGGCCAACATTAGCCACATTTTTTAGAGGACACTCTGCCACTCGATGAGGTCCATTACAATGAAAACATTGTATGGGTCCCATTCTCGTATAGTCGAGTTTATGTCTTTTCCCTTCCATTGTATCATGGTTTTAAACAATGGCACTGGCATGCTATTTTGTAAGACATAATACTTCGGTGTGATCTCTGTTTTAGTTCCTCATAGTAGTCGTTTTATTAACCTCTACTTTGTGCATGACTTTTTCCTCTTCCAAGGGTTTCTCAATCAGCCCCTGGTTGACCTTGACCCATGGTGGTAAAACAAGCGGTGAAAATGGCAACATCTCCTGCATTCTAAACATTCCTCTTGATGATAAGTAGGACATATTCGGTTGCCCTTTAGCCACATTCGTTTGCATAGGTGATGTTGGTAAGTCTAGGCACTCTGGGTGCTGGCAATTGTGCTAAGGGGCTAGATCCTTGGATACCTGCACATGGTAGTGTCATGGTTCCCATAGCGAGCACAATAAAGTAACTGCTTTGGCCTTAGGTGAGGGCATTCAGCGCTTGTATGATTTTTTCTACAGATTGAGCACCAAATCAATTCTCTTGGGGGTTAGAGATGGGCATTTCCTGATTCTTCTCTCCCATCCCTGACTTTTAACTTTTCCAAAATGGCAATACTGAGTTCCTCAATTGTCATGTTGCCAACTTACTTGTTCTTAGATCCTGCCGCATCCTAGTGACTAGAGACTGGTGATGCTACTACCATCGAAGCTGCCTTGGCGTCTTCTGGTTGTGTCAACTCAAGCATGTTATCCTCATATTCAATCACCAACTTATAGCATGTATCTAAAGTAGTCAGTCGAGCTAACACTAGATAATCATGCATCTTATGATCTCGGACTCCTCTCCGTCAGAAGTAGGGCAATAACTGATCTCAGTTAGCCTTTCCCTCAATTTGCATCTTGAGTTCAAGTGTTTGAGCCAAGAAACATAATCCTGCATGAACTTGTTTTCTTTTTGCCTGATGTTGTGGAGTTGTGCCACAGGACTCCATCTATCACCACTTTGAGAAAAGCTTGGTATGAACACATTCTTAAGCCGAGTGAAATTGACTTTATCCTCAAGCTTTAAGGTTCGATACCATTGGTGGGCCTTTCCTTCTAGGGTCAGAGAAAAAATATGTATCATGGTTACATCACTTATCGACCCACATGTTTCATAGGTTGACTAAAAAATTTCTATGTGCTGGATCAGATCCCCATCTCCTAAGAACTTTTGCACAAGCTATGAAATGATGTGTGGCTTCATCTAAGATGGTTTGGATTTAAGGGCAGTGCCTAGTTCCCTAACCATGACTCTGCCTCTATAGCCATATTCAATAGATCTGCCCTTGCGACTGCATTTAAATCTATATTGGGATCCACAATTAGCCTTCTCTACCTATACCTCCTCCTCTTTCTACATAGGTTCTTCTATTCAATTCGGGTCTATAGTGGCTAGGTCCGAGCACATCCTCCTCGCCTGGCTCATCATTAGCAACCTCAACCCGCCTTTGTTGAATTAGAAGTTCCCTGCTTTGCAAGAATGTGGGATCATTGATCATTTCATGTATATACTCTTGTGTAGAGCCGATCCTCTCCTTCTACAGATGCCCTAGGTAGATTGTCCACTTCTTCTTGTGTTTTGAGGACTTCCTGAGCCTTGGGTTCCTCGTTTATGGGTTCTAAGGCTGGTATTCCTCCTTCGTCCATTTCCATCCATGTGTTTTCAATGGCATTTCTAGATGTTTCTAGTTCTTGCCACGTGGTCGAAACAGAGTCAAATTATCAATTTACCTCTGTTATACCATCGTTCTTCGCGTATCGAGCTCTTGCCTTTTTAAGCCTAGTAGTCGTAATTGGTTCTCAGCTTTAGCCCATTTCATTTCAATGTCCACTTTCTCCAATGTGGGGAAAAAGATTTGACCCGTATGGGCATCATTTTTCTTCTCTCCTAACCCTAGGAGTCATTCCACTAATCCTCATTGTGTTAGCTTTCTTGGGGCCAGAATTTAGGGTTGTTTGGGTTACTAAGTCCAATTTTAGACCATGACCCACGCTTGTTGATGGGCCCATACCCACAGATTGCGCTTCATCTTTTGTGCCATGTTGGAGACCTGTAAGATTCCTCCCCCAACCCCTTTTTGATGTCTAGTATATTCCCCTGTAATCAATTCCTTTTCTGAAATATAAGAGATCTTGTTTGTGGCTGTTTTAACCTAGAGAGAGAAAATATTCTAGAGAGAGTATTCAGATTTTGAATATTTTTGGATAGAAAAATATCTCTTATAATTCAAATGAGTTCCCCTGAAACAGAAATTTAAAAAGAATTTTCCAATGTGCAATTGGAATTAATTGGAAATAGGTATAAAGAACCTTAGCCTAAGGGTCTAGATTTTCAGAAATCTTTAGACTATGGTCCAATTAAGGTTCCTATGGACCAATAGCATCAATCCATGTGTAGGGAGGAGATAAATCCAAATTGTAAAAAGAAAATACCCAAAAATGAGTAAATGCTCACATGAGGTGAAGAGTTGAAAATGTACAAGGTTTATTAGTAAAAAAAAACTATGAGCAATATTAAAATGATCCCATTATGACACCTATGTAAGGAAGGGGGAGTTCTTTAAAGGAGGTGCATATTTCACATAAGATGAAGAGTTGAAAATGTACAAGGTTTATTAGTAAAAAACTATGAGCAATATTAAAATGATTCCATTATGACACATATGTAAGGAAGGGGAGTTCTTTAAAGGAGGTGCATATTTCCCTTAAATGATTTTATTATGACACATATGTAAGGAAGGGGAGTCCCTTAAATGCTCACATAAGATGAAGAGTTGAAAATGTACAAGGTTTATTAGTTTAAAAAACACATATGTAAGGAAGGGGAGTTCTTTAAAGGAGGTGCATATTTCACATAAGATGAAGAGTTGAAAATGTACAAGGTTAGGTTTATTAGTAAAAAAAAAACTATGACACATATGTAAGGAAGGAGAGCTCTTTAAAGGAGGTGCATATTTCACATGCTTGAATGAGTTTTAAACTCATAAAAATTGAGATATTTTATCTCTCCTCTCTCCTAATTCAAGTCTAGTTCCAAAAAGTTAACTTAACTGACCTAAAAATAGTCAAAAAGTGACCAAACTGACTTGGAAAATTCTAGAATCAGTTTGTTTGGTTAGGAGCTCAAATTTTCCTATAAATAGAAGCCTTCCCTTGTTGAAAAAAAAATATAGAGTCTTATGCCTTGTTACTCTACTCCACCTAAGCCAAATTAGATAGAGTCTTATGCCTTGTTACTCTACTCCACCTAAGCCAAATTAGATAGAGTCTTATGCCTTGTTACTCTACTCCACCTAAGCCAAATTAGATAGAGTCTTATGCCTTGTTACTCTACTCCACCTAAGCCAAATTAGATAGAGTCTTATGCCTTGTTACTCTACTCCACCTAAGCCAAATTAGATAGAGTCTTATGCCTTGTTACTCTACTCCACCTAAGCCAAATTAGATAGAGTCTTATGCCTTGTTACTCTACTCCACCTAAGCCAAATTAGATAGAGTCTTATGCCTTATTACTCTACTCCACCTAAGCCAAATTAGATAGAGTCTTATACCTTGTTACTCTACTCCACCTAAGCCAAATTAGATAGTCTCTTATGCTTTGTTACTCTACTCCACCTAAGCCAAATTAGATAGTGTCTTATGCTTGTTACTCTACTCCATCTAAGCCAAAATATATAGTGTCTTATGCTATGTTACTCCACCTAAGCCAAGAACTGTGAATTCTTTAATAATTCACTAGTTTTTGACACTTCTCTCTTTCTTCAATCCCCATTGGTGGCTCCATCAACATACTAAACCAATTGATTGGTTGGGGGCCTCTACCGTGAATAAAGAATCAAGCAAATCATAAGGTAAGTATATTGAATTTTGATCTTTTCTATGATTTCTCAATGATTCTCTCTTCTCAACCCCTCTCAAGCTTGAGAAGTTTAATTGGTATGGTTTTTTTAAATGCTAGTGAAGTTAATTGGTGAATAGTAGTGAAGAGTTACATAATTTAATAAATGCTATAGAAGTTAATTTCCACTTATATTTAAATTCTAATGGTTTTTATAATTTCTCTCTCTCACTCAAGAAATGGTCATACTCATGACCCATTCTCAATCCAAATGAAGCTTTTTATAAAGCTTTTCCTTAATCCAAGATTAAGCTATGCTTGAGGCCAAATTAATGGCTTTTGCTATGCTTTTAGTTTATGCACATTGATGATTCAATCCATTATGGATTGATGACCCAATTAGAGACCATTCTAATTGTTTTCTTAATGATCCAATTAGAGACCATTATGGATTGATGATCCAATTAGAGACCATTCTAATTGTTTTCTTAATGATCCAATTAGAGACCATTATGGATTGATGACCCAATTAGAGACCATTCTAATTGTTTTCTTAATGATCCAATTAGAGACCATTATGGATTGATGATCCAATTAGAGACCATTCTAATTATTTTCTTAATGATCCAATTAGAGACCATTATGGATTGATGATCCAATTAGAGACCATTCTAATTGTTTTCTTAATGATCTAATTAGAGACCATTATGGATTGATGATCCAATTAGAGACCATTCTAATTATTTCTTTAATAATGAGCTTTATCCCTTAGAAAAAAATTGAGATTTATCAGTCATAGTAGCGGAGCTATGGCAAAATTTTTATAGAAATTACGCATAAAATAAATTCATTCAAAGCATAAAAAGAGGACTTCCTACCATATTCTAGGAACTATCATCCTAGATTAATTAAAAGAATTTTATTATGCATGGAGATGTGGATGTTTGCATGTAGATGTAGATGTATAGATGTAGATGTGGATGTGGAGGTGGATGGATGCATGTAGATGTAGATGTATAGATGTAGATGTGAATGGAGATGTGGATGTATGCATGAAGATGTAGATGTATAGATAAGGATGTGGATGTATACATGTAGATGTAGATGTATAGATACGGATGTGGATGTGGAGGTGGATGTATACATGTAGATGTAGATGTATAGATGTAGATGTGGATGTGGAGGTAGATGGATGCATGTAGATGTAGATGTATAGATGTAGATGGGAATGGAGATATGGATGTATGCATGTAGATGTAGATGTGGATGTGGAGGTGGATGGATGCATGTAGATATAGATGTATAGATGTAGATGTGAATGGAGATGTGGATGTATGCATGTAGATGTAGATGTATGGAGGTGAATGTGAATGTGGATGTGGATGTATGCATAGAGATGTAGATGTATGCATGTAGATGTGAATGTACGCATATAGATGTGGATGTATGGATGTGAATATACGATATGCGATGTGAGGGAATCTGAAGTGATGAGATAGAAATGATGTGATGGGATGAGTATACATATAAATGGAATATGGATTAAGTAATGTAGATTGATGAAGGATAATGTGGAAAAATGAAAGTTAAAATAGAAATTGTGTTGTAAACTGTTTGTAAATACTGTTTGTAAATGCTGTTTGTAAATGATTGTTTTATGTCAAGAATGCTGGGGGGAGCATTTTGACCGTCTTGTGATTAAAGTCGTGATGGTAAAGTTGCAACTGCTGACGGGGAGTCAATGAAGGACGTCTCGCGTAGCAAGGTCGGCCGAGGTCTTGACCAGCCTCGGTGCGATTAAAATGGTGAGCTTCCGGTACGGTGGATGAGGGGCCAAGGAAGCGGCCTATGCGTGAAGCGCTAGGTTACCTGCGAAGGATCCTAGAGGGTGCTGACCATACGGTGCTCGGGCTCTGGGTTGCCTAGGATACCCACGCGTGCGTCGAGGAAGATATTGGAACAGAGTTGGAGTTGTTTTCTGAAATCGAGCATGGATCTGGTTGATTGACCTTGCTGGTCTTCAATGGATGAGTCCATGGCTCCTTATATGGATCTGTTGGTTGATCTTGCTGATCTGCAACGAGAGTCCATCTTGTTAAGTGATTATATTGCCAAGTATTATGGGCTAGGAACTATCGAAACGGCTCCTGAGCGTTCTAGTTGCCAATGATGCCATAGATACTCTGATGAAGGAATGATGGGAAATTAAGAATCAATTGGATAAATTGGAAGATGGTGATCAATGATACTATGGTTTTATTAAAGGATTGTTTTGAATTGGTTGAATTTGGTTGAAAAAGGCAATTTCATATTGGGTGTGTGAGTGGTGTGACTAGTTTTATTTTGCATGAACATCCGGCTAGGGGGCCTTGGAACTCTTTTCCTTGGTACCCGGGACAAAACCTAACCAAATTTTTAATTGGATCCCATCACTACAGTGGTTGGGCGGTTGGCTAACCCATGGGATTGGATGGGGTTAGGCTGGACTGATGGATCCGTAAATCGAGACTCAAACTTTTGTTTTTACGATAGAAAAAAAAATAAATCCCGGACAGAAACTGTTCTATGGATAGGAATCAACGGCTGTGCCTCTTGAATGGGGAAAAAAGCGTTGATCCCAATGATCCAAGTGCAAGTTTCTTCCTTGAACTGACTAAGTATCTTATAGATGTAATCGGATCATCTCGATCAGAAATGATCTTGACTACGTTAGAGTAAAAAGTTATCCTGGTGGAATCGCCCGTGCTTTCCGGTAAAGGAAGTTTTTTCGGGTTCGGTTTTGGAACAACCGACGGATTAGTCTCTTATCCGGATATCCGTGGGCGAGGCCCCGAGTGTGGGACCCCTGTCCCGCGCGAGAAGCGCTACTTCCGCTGCCAGTACCCCGAATCCGTTGCTCGGTGGGAACAGGGATCTTACAGTTGGTATCAGAGCATTTGGTTAATAAAGATCGACTGAGAAGATAAATATATCAAAAATTTATCAAGAAACACAAAAAGGTTATAATTGTGTGAGATAATTCATACAATTTGATATTCAAACTAAAATTCGTAATTTGGTAGTTGGGTCTTCAGATGGAAGTACCGCAATTATAGAGAATCCTTGACTTGCTTGAGGCCTAGACATGATAGTAGTTACCTTATAATCCCAAGGGCCGTGACTACCCGTATATACCGAGAGTATACTGCAGCTCTTTACTGACAGTATATACGAGTAAATCTAAGACTTGAAATTATAAGCGTTAATGCTATCCAGATGATGATTTCGAATGTGATTGATATGATTTTTAATTCTGTTTGAGAATTGATGAATTGATTGGGATTCTGATTGAAAATGCTGATTGAAAAAAAAATGTTGATTTTTAAAAATTAATTGAAATATAATAAAACCACAATGAGGGGGAATGGGACGAGTCCCTGTCATGATATTCATAACTAGAATGATGATAACGAATTCAGCAAATCACTATGAGATTAGTGGATTGTGCTGTCAGATTGCTACTGTTAATACTTGACCGGTAGATCAAGTTAAGGGATGTCAAATTGAGAACTTACTTGACTGAAATTTCCGTGGGGAGGAATGTTCCGAAGGAAACTTTTCGGTCTAATGGACCTTTATCATGTTAAAGATATGAATGATATGATCTGAATGAATTGTTATTTAATGATGAGTTCTATATAAGGGATATTTATCCCAGTGTTCTGTTGGGTTGACCAGAATATAAGGAACCCAGAATAAAATTGGATCTTAAGAAAAAGAGCTGTCCTCTACCTTGCGAGATGAGGACATCTCGCTCTTTTTAAGTGGGGTAGAATGTAAGATTCCTCCCCAACCTTCGAGGTATACTGCGGAGTAAGAATCTTCCTTTCTGATCTTATAATTATTCCCTCTCTAAAATAAAAGAAAAATTCTGTTTAAAAAAGGAAGACCCTTTTCCTAGAATACTTCTCAGGAGTCACGGCTGCTTTTCCTAGAATACTTCTCAGGAGTCACGGCTGTTTTAAGGATTTAGAACAATGAGTTTAGAAGTGAGAATCGGTGTTTTGGATACCAAGGTTTTGGTTTTCATTCGAGTACGGCCCAAAAGAAGTTCTTTATCTCTTGGGAAGTATAAGAAGTTATCCCCCAGATATTGTGATCCTTATATCTGAATTCAATGAAAGTAGGTGACTTAGCCTACAAGTTTCTTTTATCTCCTCATCTCAAAATTCTTAATGCCTTCTATAGAAAAATGTGTCAAACACAAATCATGGAAAGACGGTAAAACTTCAGTGGCAAGTTACCGTTGGCTTCTAGGTTACGCTAGCTCCTTCCTTTATATAAGTCGTAACTTTTACTTGTAACTCACAGTAATCTTACTCCCATCAATCTCCTTTCTTTCTTAATCTCCTTCATGGCTTGGCAACAGGAATTAGTTTTATCCCTGATGATTTTTCACCTTCAAGACGCAAGAGAGTCTGTGAAGAAAGACTTTATAGAACAGTATGAGCGCTCACTTTTTCCTCACCTAGGAACTTCTGTAGCGCAGACCAAATGGCGGACCTATCAAAACATAACTAGGGTAACACCCTGGGGTCAGCAGCACTTTCGTAACAATGTCCGCTTGGCCATGGTTATTGAACCTTTGGGTTTGGGTCCTCGATACTACTGCGTCATGAGATCAAGACATCTTGGGTTTTCTGAGCGGGTCTTCTTATTGGCGTGTTTTCTTCCTCATGAGAAGATATGCCTTTACCCCGTTTTTGGCTTGCCTCTCAGAGGTCCTTTTGTTAGATCACCTCATACCACTGAGATAGGTGCGACAATAACCAGCAGAATCATTCCCATAGATGAGTTACCCTATACTTGTGCAGCTTGTGAGGACTGCTTTTGTGACCATATGATGGACGGGCTTATGGAAGTGTAAAGAGTTTCTCTATCTTTACTGTATAAGTTCCGAGAATGAATAAAGTTTAAATCTTGTTCTTATTTTGAATCTTGCTCTCTTTAAGACTTTTCTTGGTGGTTAATCGTGATTAAAATTTTTCTCTAAGTCTCATATTCGTGCATCTTGCAAAATTATTCCAAGTTGCGAGATGAGGACATCTCGCGTTTTTTAAGTGGGGTAGAATGTAAGATTCCTCCCCCAACCCCTTTTTGATGTCTAGTATATTCCCCTGTAATCAATTCCTTTTCTGAAATATAAGAGATCTTGTTTGTGGCTGTTTTAACCTAGAGAGAGAAAATATTCTAGAGAGAGTATTCAGATTTTGAATATTTTTGGATAGAAAAATATCTCTTATAATTCAAATGAGTTCCCCTGAAACAGAAATTTAAAAAGAATTTTCCAATGTGCAATTGGAATTAATTGGAAATAGGTATAAAGAACCTTAGCCTAAGGGTCTAGATTTTCAGAAATCTTTAGACTATGGTCCAATTAAGGTTCCTATGGACCAATAGCATCAATCCATGTGTAGGGAGGAGATAAATCCAAATTGTAAAAAGAAAATACCCAAAAATGAGTAAATGCTCACATGAGGTGAAGAGTTGAAAATGTACAAGGTTTATTAGTAAAAAAAAACTATGAGCAATATTAAAATGATCCCATTATGACACCTATGTAAGGAAGGGGGAGTTCTTTAAAGGAGGTGCATATTTCACATAAGATGAAGAGTTGAAAATGTACAAGGTTTATTAGTAAAAAACTATGAGCAATATTAAAATGATTCCATTATGACACATATGTAAGGAAGGGGAGTTCTTTAAAGGAGGTGCATATTTCCCTTAAATGATTTTATTATGACACATATGTAAGGAAGGGGAGTCCCTTAAATGCTCACATAAGATGAAGAGTTGAAAATGTACAAGGTTTATTAGTTTAAAAAACACATATGTAAGGAAGGGGAGTTCTTTAAAGGAGGTGCATATTTCACATAAGATGAAGAGTTGAAAATGTACAAGGTTAGGTTTATTAGTAAAAAAAAAACTATGACACATATGTAAGGAAGGAGAGCTCTTTAAAGGAGGTGCATATTTCACATGCTTGAATGAGTTTTAAACTCATAAAAATTGAGATATTTTATCTCTCCTCTCTCCTAATTCAAGTCTAGTTCCAAAAAGTTAACTTAACTGACCTAAAAATAGTCAAAAAGTGACCAAACTGACTTGGAAAATTCTAGAATCAGTTTGTTTGGTTAGGAGCTCAAATTTTCCTATAAATAGAAGCCTTCCCTTGTTGAAAAAAAAATATAGAGTCTTATGCCTTGTTACTCTACTCCACCTAAGCCAAATTAGATAGAGTCTTATGCCTTGTTACTCTACTCCACCTAAGCCAAATTAGATAGAGTCTTATGCCTTGTTACTCTACTCCACCTAAGCCAAATTAGATAGAGTCTTATGCCTTGTTACTCTACTCCACCTAAGCCAAATTAGATAGAGTCTTATGCCTTGTTACTCTACTCCACCTAAGCCAAATTAGATAGTCTCTTATGCTTTGTTACTCTACTCCACCTAAGCCAAATTAGATAGTGTCTTATGCTTGTTACTCTACTCCATCTAAGCCAAAATATATAGTGTCTTATGCTATGTTACTCCACCTAAGCCAAGAACTGTGAATTCTTTAATAATTCACTAGTTTTTGACACTTCTCTCTTTCTTCAATCCCCATTGGTGGCTCCATCAACATACTAAACCAATTGATTGGTTGGGGGCCTCTACCGTGAATAAAGAATCAAGCAAATCATAAGGTAAGTATATTGAATTTTGATCTTTTCTATGATTTCTCAATGATTCTCTCTTCTCAACCCCTCTCAAGCTTGAGAAGTTTAATTGGTATGGTTTTTTTAAATGCTAGTGAAGTTAATTGGTGAATAGTAGTGAAGAGTTACATAATTTAATAAATGCTATAGAAGTTAATTTCCACTTATATTTAAATTCTAATGGTTTTTATAATTTCTCTCTCTCACTCAAGAAATGGTCATACTCATGACCCATTCTCAATCCAAATGAAGCTTTTTATAAAGCTTTTTCTTAATCCAAGATTAAGCTATGCTTGAGGCCAAATTAATGGCTTTTGCTATGCTTTTAGTTTATGCACATTGATGATTCAATCCATTATGGATTGATGACCCAATTAGAGACCATTCTAATTGTTTTCTTAATGATCCAATTAGAGACCATTATGGATTGATGATCCAATTAGAGACCATTCTAATTGTTTTCTTAATGATCCAATTAGAGACCATTATGGATTGATGACCCAATTAGAGACCATTCTAATTGTTTTCTTAATGATCCAATTAGAGACCATTATGGATTGATGATCCAATTAGAGACCATTCTAATTATTTTCTTAATGATCCAATTAGAGACCATTATGGATTGATGATCCAATTAGAGACCATTCTAATTGTTTTCTTAATGATCTAATTAGAGACCATTATGGATTGATGATCCAATTAGAGACCATTCTAATTATTTCTTTAATAATGAGCTTTATCCCTTAGAAAAAAATTGAGATTTATCA
Source organism: Cibotium barometz (assembly GCF_041138505.1). Classification (NCBI taxonomy): domain Eukaryota; kingdom Viridiplantae; phylum Streptophyta; class Polypodiopsida; order Cyatheales; family Cibotiaceae; genus Cibotium; species Cibotium barometz. The sequence goes on from NC_141091.1 coordinate 23,774,289, forward strand.
GTCATAGTAGCGGAGCTATGGCAAAATTTTTATAGAAATTACGCATAAAATAAATTCATTCAAAGCATAAAAAGAGGACTTCCTACCATATTCTAGGAACTATCATCCTAGATTAATTAAAAGAATTTTATTATGCATGGAGATGTGGATGTTTGCATGTAGATGTAGATGTATAGATGTAGATGTGGATGTGGAGGTGGATGGATGCATGTAGATGTAGATGTATAGATGTAGATGTGAATGGAGATGTGGATGTATGCATGAAGATGTAGATGTATAGATAAGGATGTGGATGTATACATGTAGATGTAGATGTATAGATACGGATGTGGATGTGGAGGTGGATGTATACATGTAGATGTAGATGTATAGATGTAGATGTGGATGTGGAGGTAGATGGATGCATGTAGATGTAGATGTATAGATGTAGATGGGAATGGAGATATGGATGTATGCATGTAGATGTAGATGTATAGATGTAGATGTGGATGTGGAGGTGGATGGATGCATGTAGATATAGATGTATAGATGTAGATGTGAATGGAGATGTGGATGTATGCATGTAGATGTAGATGTATGGAGGTGAATGTGAATGTGGATGTGGATGTATGCATAGAGATGTAGATGTATGCATGTAGATGTGAATGTACGCATATAGATGTGGATGTATGGATGTGAATATACGATATGCGATGTGAGGGAATCTGAAGTGATGAGATAGAAATGATGTGATGGGATGAGTATACATATAAATGGAATATGGATTAAGTAATGTAGATTGATGAAGGATAATGTGGAAAAATGAAAGTTAAAATAGAAATTGTGTTGTAAACTGTTTGTAAATACTGTTTGTAAATGCTGTTTGTAAATGATTGTTTTATGTCAAGAATGCTGGGGGGAGCATTTTGACCGTCTTGTGATTAAAGTCGTGATGGTAAAGTTGCAACTGCTGACGGGGAGTCAATGAAGGACGTCTCGCGTAGCAAGGTCGGCCGAGGTCTTGACCAGCCTCGGTGCGATTAAAATGGTGAGCTTCCGGTACGGTGGATGAGGGGCCAAGGAAGCGGCCTATGCGTGAAGCGCTAGGTTACCTGCGAAGGATCCTAGAGGGTGCTGACCATACGGTGCTCGGGCTCTGGGTTGCCTAGGATACCCACGCGTGCGTCGAGGAAGATATTGGAACAGAGTTGGAGTTGTTTTCTGAAATCGAGCATGGATCTGGTTGATTGACCTTGCTGGTCTTCAATGGATGAGTCCATGGCTCCTTATATGGATCTGTTGGTTGATCTTGCTGATCTGCAACGAGAGTCCATCTTGTTAAGTGATTATATTGCCAAGTATTATGGGCTAGGAACTATCGAAACGGCTCCTGAGCGTTCTAGTTGCCAATGATGCCATAGATACTCTGATGAAGGAATGATGGGAAATTAAGAATCAATTGGATAAATTGGAAGATGGTGATCAATGATACTATGGTTTTATTAAAGGATTGTTTTGAATTGGTTGAATTTGGTTGAAAAAGGCAATTTCATATTGGGTGTGTGAGTGGTGTGACTAGTTTTATTTTGCATGAACATCCGGCTAGGGGGCCTTGGAACTCTTTTCCTTGGTACCCGGGACAAAACCTAACCAAATTTTTAATTGGATCCCATCACTACAGTGGTTGGGCGGTTGGCTAACCCATGGGATTGGATGGGGTTAGGCTGGACTGATGGATCCGTAAATCGAGACTCAAACTTTTGTTTTTACGATAGAAAAAAAAATAAATCCCGGACAGAAACTGTTCTATGGATAGGAATCAACGGCTGTGCCTCTTGAATGGGGAAAAAAGCGTTGATCCCAATGATCCAAGTGCAAGTTTCTTCCTTGAACTGACTAAGTATCTTATAGATGTAATCGGATCATCTCGATCAGAAATGATCTTGACTACGTTAGAGTAAAAAGTTATCCTGGTGGAATCGCCCGTGCTTTCCGGTAAAGGAAGTTTTTCCGGGTTCGGTTTTGGAACAACCGACGGATTAGTCTCTTATCCGGATATCCGTGGGCGAGGCCCCGAGTGTGGGACCCCTGTCCCGCGCGAGAAGCGCTACTTCCGCTGCCAGTACCCCGAATCCGTTGCTCGGTGGGAACAGGGATCTTACAAGACCAAAAAAAATCCCCTAGCCATATCAAAGATTCCACTACACTTCATAAGAGAAGCTAGTTTTTCTTCTCCAAAGCTAGAGAATCTTATCCCTTCATCCATAGATTCTTCACTACTGGTTTCTAAGGTGGTCAAATTTCTCCAAGCTGCAACACTCAATTGAATGCTCACCGAGTAGCCTAAACCAACACTTCTTTGGTAGGAAGAACCTAGGTGATTTGATGCATTATTGTTTGGGGCAAGGTTGTCTCCAATGAGTTTCCCTGACCTCAAGTGCATGAGAATATGATTCAACAGGATAAATCACTACTCCAGCCGTTATGCTTGGTTTTCTATCGAACTGACTCTTCTCACCGGTGAACTAGAAGGTCTGTTTCAACATAGCAAATTACAGTTCACTTCGTGAACTAGCAGTCTATTTCATGCCATGAACTGTGTTTCACATTGTGAACTATTTTTGTTTCATGCTTCAAAATTTTAGTTTAGAATTTCATTAATTCGAGTCGTGGAGACTCCTATAGTGAAAATATGGTCCTCTCTTAATTTTGGTCTAACAATCCTTAATATGTGAACTAGCAGGTCTCTGTGAAATAGTAAAACTACAGTTCATGTTGTGAAGTAGTAGTGTGTTGTTTCACGTCGTGAACTATTTCCCTGCGTTGTCAACGAGATAAGATTTTCCATTTTTTGGTGTGTCAGGTGTGTTAGGGTAAGACACCTTAACTTTATTAAGATGTCTTAACTTTAGTAAGGTAATCCTAAAACTTTCGGTGCTAATGGCGGATAGTGTTTCACATCATGAATTGCATTCCTTCTCTTTCACATGTTTATCAGAGAGTCGAGTCAACAAAATGATGTTTTGATTGAATTAGAGTGTGATTTCTCTGCCCAAAAGATCCAAAAAGGTTTTGCCTAGCAATTGGAATGCAATGAAAGTTACTAACACAACCAGTGGCTCCTTGTTTTTATAATTTTCATGATTTTTTGGAAAAAACAAAACAAAGTGTGTCACCACCGCTAGCTCACAGTAGTGAAATTGGTGATGAAAATAGCAAAATTGGAAGGAAATTCAAGTGTAGCTTTCCTCTAGGCAATACCAAGTACTCACCCACATTTCCAAACACACAATTTTCCTCTACTCTAATTTCTTCTCTTCCACACAAACCTCTACATAGTTTTTCACAATGCACCATCATCAAAATGCAAAGGAAATAGTGAATCTTGCATAATGGTATCTAGATCTCTAAGCGGATGGAAGAAACAACGGTTGTTTCCCCAACAACGGTGCCAAAAATGTTATGGGCTACCACACCTCCCAAGAGGAAACTCCACACATCCATAGTTGGAAGAAGCAATAGACAACAACTATTGTTGGGTACTTACCAATGCTTCAAGCTCACGTCCCTTGAGGCTCTCCAAGCTTGCTTTGGAATCTCCACTCCTCCAATCTCCACCTCCACGACACTATCACCACCACGAAGTTGCTCACACTATAATGCAAGGCAATCTTCCTCTCACTCTCCCCACACACATGCATAGAAGAGGAACATGCACTAGAGTACACACACACACTCTCTCTCTCTCTTACTCACAAGACAAAGCAAGAGCTCTCATAGCACAAATGGGGATTGTGTGTTTCCATAATGAGAAAATGCCTTTTATACAAGTGGCCCTTGTTCATGTCCTCAAATGGAGGAGCATCTTTATTAATCTAAGATGGGATTAACACTGGTTATGAAAGATCCCTGTCCCCACCACGCAACGAATTCAAGGGTGCTAACAGTGGAAGTAGCACTTCTTGCATGGGGCAAGGTCCCTCACTCAGGGCCTCGCCCACGGATATCCGGACAAGAGACTGATCCCTCGGTTCTTCCAAAATCGAACCCAAAAAAACTTCCCTCGCCCGGAAAGCACGGGCGATTCCTCCAGGATATTTTTACTCTAATGTAGTCAAGAGCCTTAACTAACTGAACTTATCTTACCGAAGGAAAATACTTACACTTGGATCATAGAGACCAACGCTTTTTTCCTCATTGAGAGGCATAGCCGTTGATTCTTTTTCATAGAACAATTTTTATCCGGGATTTACTTCATCTATCGTACCATAACAGAATTGAATCTCATTTTAGGGATCCATCAGTCCAGCCTAACCCCATCCAGTGGGTTAACCAACCACCCAACCACTGTAGTGATAGGATCCAATTAGGAATTTGGTTAGGTTTTATCCCGGGTATGAGGAAAAAGAGTTCCCAGGCCCCCTAGCCGGATATTCATGCAAACTTAAAACTAGTCACACCACTTACACACCCAATATGAAATTGCCTTTTTTACAGATTCAGCTGTCTTTAAAACAATCATTTAATGAAATCATAGTGTCACTGATCATAAACCTCAAAATCTCCGGTTGAATCCTAATTTCCAATCATTCCTTCATCGGTGTACCTATGGCATCATTAGCAACCAGAACGCTCATTAGGGGCCTTTTCAATGGTCCCTAGCTCATAGTACTCGGCAATATATTCACATATTAAAATGGTCCCTAGCTCATAGTACTCTACAATATATTCACATATTAAAATGGAATCTCCGAGATCAGCAAGATCAACCAACGGATCCATATAAAAGATCCATGGACTCATCCGTCGAGGGGACCAGCAAGGTCAATCAACCAGATCCATGCCCGAATTCAGAAAACAACTCTTACTCCTTGTTCCAATATCTTCCACGATGCACGTGTGGCTATCGTCGGTGACCCAGAGCCTGAGCACCGTATGGTCAGCACCCTCTAGGATCCTTCGCAGGTGACCTAGCACTTCACTCATAGGCTCCTTCCTTGGTCCCTCATCCACTATACCAAAAGCTCACCATTTAAATCGAACCGAGGCTAGTCAAGAAATAGGCCGACTTTGCTATGCGAGACGTCCTCCCCCATTAACTATTGCAACTTTATCAGTTAGGTCTCCCCCCACCACGACCTCATTCACAAGATGGTCAAAATGCTTCCCCAGCATTCTTGACATAAAATAGTCATTTAAAAATAGTTCATAAATACACTTTCTATAGCGAACTCTCGTCTTTCCACATTGTTCCACATCAATCCTCATTTATTGCAACTGGAATCTTATTCTAGGAATTGATTGTGGAAGAGTAGAGAATTCACAAGAATTAATTCAACCATAAAAACCATTGCTTTGCAAGATTCAACTAAATCAAATCAATTGAAATTTAAACACTTAACAAAATTAAAATACTTAGCTCAATAGACCATATTGGGTGGTGCAATCTTCCCCCCTCTTGTGCGTGGCCTCTCCCCACACAAGAGTATTTCTGTATTAGCTTTTTTTCCACCAAAATTAGGCCATAGCCCCCAAAATATACAAGATGTGCTTTTTAGAGAGCACGGCACTCTTCTTTTACAAAAATAGAGTGTCAAATATTGGGACTAGGGTAAAGCCATAGGCTTTAATAAATTCCACATAAATAAATGTATCTTTCCTAAGGTTCAAAATGAAAAAATCATTTGCTAAGGTTGCAAGCTACTATGCTTGCCAAAAATGAAATGTGATGAACCAAGACATTTCTTCCAAAGTAAACTCTTTAATTCCCATAGTCTTCATCACCTGAAAATATAAGCTTAATTAATTATTAAATTAATCCCACAAATATTAAACAGGCACAAATCATCACCAACTCATGACTACCAGGCGTAAGTACCCCAGGAATCACCCTGCCATACAAACCTAACTGAAATAATCATAGGTGGCCTCAAACATACGTCATATACTGCACGTATTAATATTTATAGTGGTATCACCCACGATATTAACCTAGCCGGCATGACGCAAGAGTAATCTAGGCGTCCCCAAATTACTCAAGAGGGGATAAATAATATTTTTCTAGAGGACTTAAAATATATTCTCATGACATCCCTCTTGCTTGAGTTTGCAATTGTCCTCAATTGCGGATTTGCTGGGTTTGAAAAGAATGAAGAATTTCAGGGTAAACTCGGAAAAATTTCTCAAGCATCCATTTAGCATCTTCTTTAGGATGATTCTTGAAAGTCAAAAGATACTTGAAGTATTGATTACCTGTTCTTGTTGTTGTTATCTCTTGGTCAATGATAGCATCAGGAACTAGTACTTCTTCCTCTCCTTCAATAAGAGGTGGTTCCTCATATGTTGGATGAGTAGGAAGTGTTCCTCGAAAAGGTTTCAAGAGATGGATATGAAAAGAATTGTGGATATTCCAATTAGATGGAAGCTCTAGTCTATAGGCCACATCATTAATCTTTTGAAGGATTTTAAATGGCCCATAATATCTAGGCGCTAGCTTCACTGCAGGGAATTTTTCCACACTCTTTAATCGACGTTTTTTTCAATTCTCAAAAGTACATAATCACCTTCTTGAAATGAAAAATCTTTGCGCTTTCTATTTGCTTGAGATGTATACTTCTCTTGAGCTCTTGCAATACAATCACGCACTTCAGATAAAATGCGATCAAAGTCTCTAACATATTGGTCGGCAGCTTCAATCTTATGAGAGAGTCTAGTAGCCGGAATAGGCAAAGCTCTACCATAGATGATCTCAAATGGTGCTCGACCAGTAGCAGTATGAGGAGTATTATTATAAGCAAATTGGAGTAGGTGTATGTACTTATCCCATGCACTAGGTTGCTGGGAAACATAGGCTCTAAGCATATCTAAGATAGTGCTATTTGTAACTTCGGTTTGTCCATTCGATTCCGGATGGAAAGCCGTGGAAAAATCTAACTTAGTGCCTAAGTTTGAGAAAAGAGCAACCCAAAAGTGACTACAAAATTTAGAATCTCTATCAGAAACTATCACTTTGGGTAGTCCATGATGAGCAAAAATTTGCTTGACAAATATGTTCGCGGCTTGCTGAGAAGTTAGTGTCTTTTTACATGGAATGAAATAGGCTTGCTTACTAAATCTGTCCACTATTGTCCAAATCATGTCATGATGACTGGAAGTAGTAGGAAAGCCAGTAATGAAGTCCATAGACACTTGTTCCCATGGTCTATCAGGAATAGGTAGAGGCATAAGCAATCCTAAAGCTTTGCCTTTGTAGCTTTTAATTGTTTGGCAAATGTTACATTGAGCTACAAATTTAGCTACATCATTCTTGAAATGAGGCCAATAGAATTCTCGAGAAACTACTTGAAGTGTTGCGAAAACTCCTCTATGTCCCACAAATGGTGGTTGGTGCATCTCTTCCAAGACAAGTTGTCTATAAGGTTGAGTAACACACAATCTTTTCTCAAAGAAAAGATAGCCATCATTATGAGAATAACTTCCTTGAGGTGTCCAGTTGTTTTCACGCAATTTGATCCATATTTCAGAAAAATCTGGATCAACTTCGTAAGTTTCTTTCATAAGTACAAATGGTTCACTTTCAATAATGGAAATGTTGTTGATATTTGGTCTTCGACTCAAAGCATCGGCAACAACATTTTCTTTTCCAGGTTGATATTGAATCATAGGTTGGAAACTTTGAATGAAAGCTGCCCATTTAATATGCCTATCTGAAATAAGAGGTTACGTAAGCAAATGCCTAATGCTTTGTTGATCTGTCTTGATAAGAAATTCAGAGCCCATTAGGTAATGCTTCTAGATTTTCAAAGCATGCACTACTACTGCTAATTCCTTGTCATATGTGCTATAATTTTGCTCTGCAGGCTTAAGCTTTCTACTTTGATAAGCAATAGGATGGTTGTCTTGCATAAGAACAGCTCCAAATCCTTTGCCACTAGCATCAGTCACTACAATAAAGAATGGTCTTTGAAAATCAGGTAGTGTTAGAACTGGTGCTTGTGTTAAAGCATTCTTGAGTGTTGCAAAAGATTTATCCTGCTTTTCAGTCCAATTGAAATTTGTAGCTTTCTTAAGGAGTTCAGTCAAAGGATGAGCAATACAAGCAAAATTCTTGACGAACTTCCTATAATAACTACATAAGCCAAGAAAAGATCTAAGATCATGTATGTTTCTAGGCGTAGGCCAAGAAGCAATACACTCAATTTTCTTAGGATCTACACAAATCCCTTCAGCTGACACTATATGACCTAAGTATTCAATCTCTTCTTGAAAGAAAGAACTCTTTTCAGGATTGACATACAATTCATTTTCTCTCAAAAGGTTGAACACTTGTTCCAAGTGTTGTTCATGCTCTTGTCGATCCTTGCTGAAAACAAGAATGTCATCAAAGAACACTATAACAAAACTTTGAAACTTAAGGAATATGCGATTCATCATACGGCTAAAAGTAGCTGGAGCATTGGTCAAACCAAATGGCATAACCAAAAACTCATAATGACCAGTTTGGGTTCTAAAAGCTGTCTTGAAAATGTCAGATTGAGTCATACGAACTTGATGATACCCAGACTTTAGGTCAATCTTGCTAAAGATCTTTGATCCTCTAAGCTTATCAGGAAGATCATCTACCCTAGGAATAGGATATCTGTTCTTGACAGTAATCTTATTCAATGCACGATAGTCTACACACATTCGGTAAGTTCCGTTCTTCTTCTTAACAAGAAGTACTGGAGCTCCAAAAGGTGAACTACTAGGTCGAATAAGGCCTCTCTCTAGCAAGTCTTCTATTTGGCTTTGGATTTATTTTTGCTCTAAATTGTTGACTCTATAGGGAGCTTTACAAGGCGGAGAATTTCCAGGCAATAAGTCAATACTATGATCCTCATGCCTAGACTTAGGTAATCCTGGAGGCAGATCTTCCATGAAACAGTCACTAAATTTGGAGATAAAAAGATCAAACTTTGGACTTTTGGATGTGTCAGACTCAGCATCAAGCTGGTTAACCCATACCATATAAGTCTTGTCTCTTTTTCTTAGAGCTCTCTTTGCTTGAGTGTAACTCAACAAAGGACTCATTTCTCCTTTGACTTGACACTGGAGGATAATATTTTCATTGTCCTTTCTTAGAGAAATGCTATGAGTGTCATAGTCTATAATAGGATTGTACTTGTGTCTCCAAGGCATACCCAAAATTGTATCTACCCCTTGTAAAGGTGCAACTAAGAAATCCCTCTTTTCTGTTTTTGATGCATAAATCCAAACTTTTCACCTCTTGCATGCAATTATACTTTGTTCCAGTAAATGCTGCTTTGACTTTATAGTGCGTAGGTGAAGAATGAAGATTTAATGCTCTAAGTACCTTTTCAGAAATGAAATCATGTGTACTACCATCATCATGCAAAATAAGAACTTCATGTCCATTTATCGTTCCTTTTATTTTAAGCAAAGAATGAACATGAGGTTTACCTTCTTGTTCTGAGTAGTCTAGATCGGAATTACCCTCTTGCTTGAATGATTCTTCTTCATTGTTGTCTTCTTCAATCATATTGACTCGAGCTGCTGCTACTGCTGGTGTTGAATTCTTGGTATGCTCCGGACAATTCGGTGCTATGTGACCTTCTTTGTGGCACTTGAAACATTTGATAGGAGATGTCTTCGGTTTGCCACCATTGACTTTCTTATTGGTACTCATGTTGCCTTTAGCCTCGTCCTTGCCGTTGTCATAACCTGGTTTATACATCTTCTTTGAAGCATAAAAAAATTTAGTAAATGGTTTAGAAGAAGTACCCTCATGTGCTTTAATCTCTTTAGGAAAACCATTTTTACGTTCTGAATTAGTTGCCAAAGATATTGCAGAAGATAGTGAATGAGGTCGAAACATATTCACATCGGCCCTAATGGTAGATCTAAGGCCCGATATGAATTTCCTTTTTTGGTCCTTCTCGTTGACTCTATCCACAACCTGCACCTGTAATAAAGTATTCCAGAACTTTTCTACATACTGTGACATAGTTTCCTTTTCCAATTGATGCAAAGTGTCCCATTGGTGCCTAACTTTGGACTTGAATTGTGAGGGTAAAAAGTGCTTTTTAACCAGCCGTTGAAATCTTTTCCAAGAATCTGGCTTGTCACGACCTTGCTTTACTACACTCCACCATAAAACTGCACTGTCTACCAAATGATTGACTGCACATTTAATCTTATCACTCTCTGAAAATTTTTCTCCAGAAAAATAGTCATCTAGTTGACTAAGCCAAGCTAAAATGACCCTAGCATCCTTCTTTCCATCATAATTTTGAAATGTGAAAGCTTTCCGACTAATCTTGGATTCTTTTTGTGACCTTTGTGCTTGCAATGTAGCATTTACAGCCCTTTGAATAGTGTCATCTTCGTCATCAAAAGATAGCGAAGAGTCACGCTTGTGTCTATCTACGACTCGAGAGCTGTCTCTCCAATTCAATACGCTTCTCTCTTTCTTCTACAATTTGATGTTGTAAAGAAAGGAGTTGCTCTTGAATTGATGGCGAGATAGGCAAATCTGCCATAGTGCTTGTGCAAATGATGTAGATAAATAAAATTTTACTTTATTTGATGTAAATAAATAAAGCAAAAATAAGTACTTATCTTGTTTTTCTCCCGCAATTTGATCTTGGTTGAAGCTGAACAAAGACGTTGTTCAATGGCTGAATTGAATTCTCGTCGCCTCAAACAAATCCCAAACGATTCCGTGTGATTCAAGAGGGGCTAGTCGAATTGTTGATGAAATAATTTTTTTGCACTTTGAAACCTGCTGAAACAGTCCTATAAACCTTGCCCAATCTCTGTAATATTTTTTGGAATTTTTTTAGAATTTTTCAGAAGCGATTTTGGAATTTTCTGGCCTTTTCTAGGCAATTTTCAAGCCTTTTAAAACCTGTAAATCACTTTTCTACACCCAGAAATTTTCAGAATTGGAAACCTTTGAATTTCTCTTCAAATTTGAAAATAGGGAAAAGTAAAGGTTCAAAAAGGAGTGATGTGACTTGTATGGGGATTGGGAAAAGTAAGATTAGGATTAGAGAGAGATTAAGCTTATGGAGAGTATTAAGCTTTGGTTTTTTTTTTATATCTCCTCCACTCGCCGTTTTGCGTCGACAGGCTACCGCCGTGCGCCTCCTTCTTGGAATTCTTTGTGTGATTTATTTGATGGCTTTTACAGAGATTTACCTCCTCCGTCCATTATAGATTTGCTCATGCTTGAAGCTTTCTGATTTCTGAGAGAAACCCGTGAGGTTTTTGGCTTTGAGGATTTCATCCATATATACGGTCAGATTTTGATTTCACTGAGTATTTGGAAAAACCACTTTTTGATAGAGAGGGATGGTTTTGCAGGGTGGTGAGTGGGTTTGAGAGCAGATCTAGTTTTGAATCTTTGACCTTTGGGTAAAGACCTACAAAACACCCTTCTGTCCACTGGATAAATTCCTGCACTTTCTTGATTTTTGAGAAGTTGAAGCCCTTTCCTACCTTCTCCACAAATCTCCTAGCCCAAGCTCTGATACCACTATAACCGGAATCTTATTCTAGGAATTGATTGTGGAAGAGTAGAGAATTCACAAGAATTAATTCAACCATAAAAACCATTGCTTTGCAAGATTCAACTAAATCAAATCAATTGAAATTTAAACACTTAATAAAATTAAAATGGGAGGCTTCTATTTATAGGAAAAAGTGAGCCTCTAACCAAGCAAATTGATTCTAGAATTTTCCAGATTGGTTTGGTCAATTTTTGACCATTTTTTGGTCAGTTCAGCTTACTTTTTGGATCTAGTTTTGAAATAGGAGAGAGGAGAGATGAAATATCTCATTTTATTGATTTTAAAATTGGCGGTAATGATGAGAAAAAAGGCGCCTCCTTCATGAGGGAAGATCCCCACTCTAAGGTGTCAAAAATCAGATTTTTTAACTATTTTCTTGGTCCTTAGTCGACTCTTCATCTTATGTGAACATTTACTCATTTTTGGGGGGTTTTTCTTTTATTATTCAATTTATCTCCTCCCTACATTTGGATTAATCCTATTGGTCCATAGAAACCTTAATCCAAAATTTTTAGAAAATCTGGACCCTTTGGCTAAGGTCTTTTGTGCACATTATAATTTATTTCTAATGCACCTTAGGAATTTCTTTTTGAACTTCTGATTCGGGGAAATTTATTTTAATAAGAAGGGATATTTTTCCATCCAAAGATATCTAAAAATTGAATTACCTCTCTCTAGAACATTTTCCCTCTCTTTAGGCCAAAATAGATAGAAACAAGATCTGTCGTTATTCTGAAAAGGGGATTGATTATAGGGGGAGAAACTGGACATCTTGAGAGGCTGGGGAGGAATCTTACAGGTTATGGAATACTTATCTTGCCATTTGATCTACTTAGTGTGTTCACATTATAGACCCCTTGTACATAGTATTCTAGTACTTATGTTGGATTTAAATTATCTTTTGTAGAACTCTTTTGATAGCAACAAGAAGTAGAAGAAGATTTTAGCCTTCCATTTTGTGTGTGTGTCTTATATATTATTATGTGAGTATGTGTGTGCTGCAAAAGAGCTTAAGCACTCTCTCCTCCCCCAATTTTTTCATTAGATAGTGTTGAGGATATTGGATCTTAGATTGGGGTTGATGTACAAGTTGCCATAGGGAGCATCTAGCACATGCTATGGCTATTTTCACACATATTGCCTACTATGACTCAGGGTGTGATATATATCTTTGATTTACTTACTTACATGTATGCTAATGTCTAGGATAGTTGCCTTGAATATACGAATACGAAATTGACTTAACTACCTATCGAGTGTTAGGAATTAATGATCTCTTTGCTGTGGTACATCATTGATCCACAAATAGAGAGGCCAGTCTCTCACATGATATGCGAGGACTTGCTGGCTATTTCTTGTTGATCAGGCATTAAGACCATCCCGAGGGATTGAGTCAACCTGGATGGAGTGGAATGAGGTAGTTTTTTAGCAATTACAGGCTATTCTAGAGGAGAATAGGCACATACATGTTGGGCGGTGCTGGTCTTAGCAGCACATTAAGAAGCTGAGTCTTATTGAGAGAGAGCCTTGACTGTTGAGGAGATTAAATGTGTTGAGTGGGAGACACGATGTGTGGTGGCCGAGTGATGGCCTCTACAACACCACTGATAAACACACAAGAAGAAAATTAAAAGGGATCAAAATTAGGGGAAAGTGAAATCCCTCCAAGGGAACCAATCAACTCTGTTGTTGTCCTCAGCTTTGTCCTCAGCCCTCCAGCTCTAACACCTCCGGACACCTAAAAACCCTCCCAAAATCCCTATCTAACCCAGCTTCCTCCTCAAACTATCCTCTAAGGTCACCACCACCACTAACCTCCAACACCTCTGATCCTCCAACTACAAGCCTCGGCTGACATCCACAACAACTGACCAAAACCCTCTCTAGTTGACATAGAACTGGTTATAAACTTCCTTTGAATGGCTGATATGTTGACTCCAATCCAAAAAGAGCTCTCCACGATCCTTTGCTGCCTCTCCAACATTAGCTAAACTTATAGCCTCAAACCCAGGACCTTCATGGACCCTTGCTGACCCTGTTCTAACCATTTTCTAATCTTCAATAACTAAAAACTGCCTCAACAATCTGACACAAAACTGACTAACTCAGAAACCCCAACTGAATCAGAATCTTTTCTAACTTGTCCTTTGATGCCTCCAAGCCTATAGGCTACTCCAAACTAATCAAGATATCACACTATAGGCACTCTGCTAAGTGCAGCTATCTCCCAACTGCCTCAAATCTGACTAACTTCTCTAAAGCGACTAAACTGAGTAAATTATCTCCGAGCTGCCTCACTTCTCTAAACCGACTAAATTGAGTTAGCCGCCTCCAATCTAACTGACTTCTCTAAACCGACTAAATTGAGTCAGCTCATGCATGCTTCCTCTCCTCTATGTTTGCTAACACCTCTAGATACTCTGAACACTCAAACCACACTAGGATTCAACCTTATGGTGGACACTTAGATAGGACGAGAACAATTGACTCACAACAATTGTCACAAAAACACTACTCAGATCACAAACCCATCCGACTACTGACAATTGATCTCTGATAGACTTCTGACAGTCAGCTGTGACTCTCACAAAACACTTCTTCAAAACTCAAACAAGCCAGGGCAAACCCTCTACAACTTCAACTGTCCTATATTCTGACTCTGTACCTTCACAATTGACTCTGACTGAGTTAGCTCTGACTCAAAAATAACTCCTTAGTCATCAGACTGACACACAGAGAGAAACTTCATCTCCATGGACTTGACCAAAACAACATAGTCTCCATAATAGAAGCTTCAAGACAAAAGACAAAAACCATTAAAAACTGAGACACAACTAGCACAAACTAAACTTGTTGACTTCTTCATATAGACAAAAACATATCAGTGTCATCTCAACAACCCTGAGATATGGGCACCAACATAAGTATTAAAAGACTAAGGTCATGTAAAAGGGTAGGAGAAGGGTGTGTGTGTGAATAGACTAGGTTATCCACATCTCACTTCTTGTGGAACTAAACCCCCAGCCAGTGGAGGCCTTCTAGCCCAGCCGTATCTTGGCGCATCTTGGCATGCTCTCAACTAGGAAGTTAATAGCACACTTGGGCACTCAGTTTTGTACCATCAATTGCTAGGTTTACCCTCAGGAAGCCTCAACATTGAGCTATGAGCACAAGCCAGCACACGTTTTTCTGCATCGCTACTGTGGTACAGCCCATTCGCGATCTGTAGGCAATTATGGGCAATGTGAGCTTAGGGCTTTTAAAGCCCATGACCTAAGGGCTTACTCTCTTAAGTTTCAGCCCTAATGGTGGCATGAAGCATGCACAAGAGCCACAAAACCAGGGCAGCCCTGTGAGGAAGCCATGGAAGCTTCAATAAAAGCTTCAAAATAGTGTTTTTTTACACTAATCCTTGCTTAATTGATCTTAATCACTTAAGTGCTCCTTGAAAGTGCTTTTGCTCCAGATCTTTTGAAGTGGTGGGCATACACCATGAGGTGTTCATAAGCCTCATTGTCATCAACCTTCAACAAGGTTCCAAGTGTGCTTAAGCACTAAAGGTGTTGCTAAACACCATTGGTGGGTGTAGCCATCAGCAAAGGCGAGCCTCTTGACATTATGGAGTGCTTCTAAGCACTAAGAGTGTTCTTAAACACTAATGGTGCATCTAATCACCAATGCAAGTGTCATTTGACACTAAAAAATGTGCTCTTAAGCACTAATAGTGTTTCTAAACACTAATGGTGATCGTAATCACCAAAGAAAGTGTTTCTTTGACACTAATGAAGCTCATCTCCATCACAATTTGTGGTTGGGCACACACCCTAAGTGCTAAACCATAAGCTTCATCAACTTAATCTCCTTTTATGCAACATCCTTGGCTTGATTAAGGGTTGTTGCACTCTTATAAGCCATTCTCTTTCTACTTAAGCCAAAAACATCACAAATTTTTTGGTTTTCTTCTTCATAAATCAGCCCATCAACACTCTTGTAATCTCCCTTCAATACCCAATGTCAAAGGAAAACACCCAAATTAAGAAGTTCTCAGGAGAGGGCTTCCACACTTGGCAAGTTCTTGTCAAGTATAAGATGATGTCCAAAGGTTTTTGGCCATTCATTTCCGGCACTAAGGTTATTGATCGAACTAAGGCTGAAGATATTGAAGATGATGAGAGGGCACAAGCCATCATCATGCTCCATCTTGATGAGGCTCTTTTTCATCATGTGGACCAGCTTCCAAGACGACTGCAAAGGAGAAATGGGATGAGCTTGACAAGCTCTATGGAGCTCGTGGGTGGTAAGAATTCCAAGATCTCACTTAAAATTGCATTTTTGAGCTTGGAGCTCAAAGAGGGAGACGGCAGTGGAGCCTTTATCTCTCATTTGAAGGGCCTTATAGCTCAACTTGCATCAGTGAATGCAAGAATGGATTAAGATGATGCAGTGGCTATTCTGTTATTAAAAGTAGTCAAGAAGGTGTACCCCACCTTAGTCACCACCCTGAACAACATACCTAATCCCACCCTTGAAGGAGTCATTCAATCTTGTCTTGAGATGAAGAAAAGAGGTCAAAGGGAGGAGCTGAATCTTCAAGTGCAACAACTTCATCGAACAAGCTTTGTCGCATCAAGTGATCAAAGTAAGGTGTGTCCATTGCAAAAAAAGGTATGACATTTGGCAAATAATTGTTGGATCAAATATCCCAACAAGATGAAATGTAACAAGTGTAAATAAACAGAACATATCACTTCTAAATGTCCTAGCAAAGAGTCAGAGGCTAACTTTGTATCAGCATCTAACTCCACTGAGCACTTGTTTTAAATCTTAATGTAACAACACCTATATTCCTAACCTTGTACACCTAATGTTATAAAGGTACCCTATGTCAAAAACCACCTATTCCAATTCTTTCATAGTTGGTATTGAGGGGGGGTATTAAAAGACTAAGGTCATGTAAAAGGGTAGGAGAAGGGTGTGTGTGTGAATGGACTTATGGTCCACTAGCTCACCTATTTAAAGGCAAAGCTAGAAGGCATTATGTAGAGTGTAAAGGCCAAGTTGTATGCATAAGCAACTTAATAAACAAGATTTGTTCTTGTATTTTTGGGTCTCTCTCCTCCACTCATCTTGATCTAGCATAAGCACCACGTTCTCTCACTATGGTATCAAGGACCTTAGTCTTTTAATAATAAGAAGAAAATGAAAAACTCAAGGATCCCCCTCATGTGGACCTTGGCAACACAGCTTTATACTCTAAATCCACTGTCACACACAACAGGTCCTTCCCACATAATAACCAGCACTCAGCAACTACTATAGATGATCATAATTGAACTAAATCAAGTATCTAATGGAGTTTAGCTCCTCAGAGATCCTAGGGGATGCATATCTTAAACAACTCTCTAGCTTCTAGCTCTCCCTCCACTTTGATTCAAAACAGTTCTTCTCACACTGCACTATCTTCACTTCTGCAAACTTAAAAAATTATGGGAGCTCTAGCCTGTAAACTTTATCAATTGTCCTGCAGAGACACTTTACTACAATCCCTCTCTGGTGGTCTCTCTCACCTCTCATCAAAGAACCACACATGATCCATCGCAATTCTCCCTCTTCTACCCATTGTCGTTGTCTTGCATCCTTCTAGAAAGTTGCGCTGCCTATCTTCTTAGCTCACCCATATAGTTTCCTTTTTCATTTGCACACCTACATTTATTATCTCGATTTCCACACATCATTTGTCACTTTGGATCATCTACACACCATCATTTATACATTGCATCTATCTATAGATGGTGTTTAAATTGGGGTCAAGATGCTCCTCACATATAACCCACCCTCTAGGATCATCTACACACCATCATTTACACATCGCATCTATCTACAAATGGTGTTTAAATTGGGGTCTGGATGCTCCTCACATATAACCCACCCCCTAGCTGAAAACATTCATGTTTTCACTGTCTCCTTTGTGCTCCAACTCCTCTCTTCCACACAGCACACTCTATACAACCTTATGTACAGCCATAAAGGTACCATCCAACATCTCATAATCCTTCCGGATCAAAAGGGTATGACACCCTCCTCTACAGCCATCTAGCTGAACTGAACCAACCACTTGGATCAAACACTTGCAAACACTTTACAAACATCTTCACGGTCTTGCCTTTATCAACTGGCTACATCATCCATGCATACCTACTATCAGACCTCCTCCCTGCCCTCTCCATCTTTGTTAGATCTAAGCTCTCCATACAACTCAGGACATCTTGCATCTCTCTGTTCCTCCATCATGCCTTCATCCCATTTCCCAAAAGGATTCTCACCATCACAAAAAACCTCCCCAACTAAACCATTCTCAACATTATCCAGCAGCAAAGAACCCAAAATAGCAACCTTTTGTACTTCTTGGTTAGCATCCACAACTTCCTCACCCCAAAGCTTGCTAATAGTATCTAAAATCTCATCATCACACTGACATACATTTCAATATCCATCCTGGCATCAACCAGCTCACGATCATCTGGATCCACAGACTTCAAACATAGCACAAAAACCCTCCAAAGCATCATCCAACAAGGCATCTATATCATTCTTCACTCCACTATCCATATACTTGTCGAGTGCACCTGACTATTGATTCATGCAGGAGCACCATCATCACTTGTTTCATCAAAGAAAGGCATCTCTAAAAAACTCTCTACTGCACACTATGTCATAACACAAGACAAACTTGCAGACCCCAAACCGGCATCCTCTCACATGAAGCAATCCCAACTCAAGCTCTTGTGGTATCTCCATCTCTCTAGGGACCACCTACCCCTCTATGGCAGACTCACCAACAACTGAGAAATCCTCCACTTTGTTAGCTTCTATTACCTCCAAGTATGGGTCCACCATGGCCATACAAACTACATTCTCTTCAACTTCAGAAACACACTGTTCCACTGCCTTTGCATCTATTAACACATCACTCACATAAGGATCCATAACCTGCACACTGCTCCTAGCATGATAAACATCAAACAAATCAAATGCAACCACTCTAACTAGCCCAGTGGATGGCATATACAAACCAACCTTCTGCCTTGCCTTCCTCTCCTGGTATACAAGGCAGTCTTCACAGCTTCTTTAGCAAAAGTAAATGGGTTTTTCAGCTCCACTTTCTTTCTGATCCTCTCATGCAGCACTTTAGTGAACTTGTACCTCTTTAGAAAGTTAGGAGAGGAGCCTGATTCTCTTCCAAGGTCTTAAGCATCCTCCTCCCAAGCAGCTATAAACCTTTACACAAAATCTAGCACCTCTTCATTCTCTCCTTGGGTCAGCCTACCCAACTCTCTCCATAAGTCCTTAGGATTGTCAGCTTTCCCATATTTCATCTTCAGGACTTCTCTCAACCGATCTCAACTTTATGTCTCATCATCTTATGGATTCATACTCAAACCACTCCCTACCTACATCCTCTAGCAACAACAAACTAACCAACTTAAGCTTGTAGGCATCCTCATCTCTATTGTTCCCGTCAAGGGTGCCAACTCAACACTCCTTAGAAACTGAGTGACATCCTCATCCTTCTGACCTCTAAACACATCAAATCCAAATCCAGTCATTGGTCCCAAGTTCAAAAAGTGGACTCTAACCTGCTGATCACAACCCTTAGCAAGAACTGATCCTCCTCAGTGTGTGGGGGCACCAAAGCATGTGTCGTGGCTGGGTGATGGCCTCTACTACACCACTAACAGACACACAAAAAAGTAAAAGGGATAAGAACTAGGGGGCACTAAAATCCCTACTCCAAGGGCACCAATCAACTCTGCTGTTGTGTCCTTAGCTCTCCAGCTAACACCTTCGGACACCTAAACACCCTCCCAACCTCCCTATCTGACCTAATTGCCTCCTCAAACTGTCCTCTCAGATTAGCATTGACCTCCAACACCTCTAATCTTCCAACTATAAGCCTCGGCTAACCTTAGCTGAAATCCAACTGACCAAAACCCTCTCTAGCCCACCAGTAGTAGCAGTTAACATAAAATTGGTTATAAACTGTCTCCAAATGGCTGATGCTGACTCCAGTCCAGAAAGAGATCTCCAAGATCCTTTGTTGCCTCCAACATCAACTAACCTTATAGTCTCAAACCCAGTACCTTCTTGGATCCTTTGCTGACCCTCTTTTAACTGTTTTTTTATCTTCACAAGCTAAAAATGGCCTCAGTAGCTCAACACAAAATCGATTAACTCAAAAACCCCAACTGAATCAGAATCATCTCTAACTTGTCCTCTAATGCCTCCAAGCCTATAGGCTACTCTAAATTGATCTAGATATCACACTATAGGCACTCTGCTAACTACAATTGTCTCCCAGCTGCCTCCAATCTAACTAACTCCTCTAAACCGACTAAATTGAGCCAGCTTATATGTAGGCTTCCTCCGGCTGACACCTCTAGATACTCTGAACATTCAAACCACACTAGGATCGAACCATTTGGTCACTTAGCTAACAAAGCTGACTCACAACTATCACAGAAACACCACTCAGATCACAAACCCATCTGACTGTTGACAGCTGATATCTAACAGACTTGTGACAGTGAGTTGTGACTCACAAATGCTTCTCTCAAACTCAAACAAGCTAGGGCAACCCCTCTATAGCTTCAACTAACTATAACTAAAGCTCATCTATCCTATTCTGACTCTGTACCTTCACAACTTATTTTAATTGAGTCAGCTCTAACTCAAAAACAACTCCTTCATTTCCATGAACTCAACATTACATCCACGAACATTACTCAATCATTGAGTGTCAGCTCTAACTCAAAAACAACTCCTTCATTTCCATGAACTCAACATTACATCCACGAACATTACTCAATCATTGAGTGTATCAACTTGATGACATCCTTATGTCTATTTATATAACTACTAATATCCTTAGTTCACAAATATATTCACTTCCATGAACTCAACATTACATCCACGAACATTACTCCATCATTGAGTGTATCAACTTGATGACATCCTTATGTCTATTTATATAACTACTAATATCCTTAGTTCACAAATATATTCACTTCCATGAACTCAACATTACATCCACGAACATTACTCCATCATTGAGTGTTTCAACTTAATGGCATCCTTATGGCCATTTATATAACTACCAATATGGTATCAATTATCATATATTTGTTTGTAAGTTAGCCAAAGATAATAATGGAGATACAAAAATGACATTTGCAAATCTAAGAAAAATACAGCTATACAGACAGATCGATCATTAAAGATAAGGCCTTAACAATGATACTTACAAATGGCTATGACTATAAAGGACCAACACTCATAAAAATACAATTGTAGATAGATTGATCATCATTAATGATAACACCTTAACAATGACACTTACAAACTGCCATAAGTATAAAGGATCAATGCTCCTTTTACAAAATAGATTAAATGAAACATAATAACAAATGATGGAAACTTAATATTGATAACACATTGTAATAAAAACTCATAGTCGGCAAAGAGCTCATCTCTTGCCTTGATGTTACATATAGATTCAACATAAACATATCCATATTCAAGGTTATTTATTGACATGTGAGTTTGTTTATGCCAAGGTGGCAAAGATGGAGAAAACACATATCTCACATTTCCTCTCTCATTGAAACCCCTACAACTATTTATGTAACCCACCACATGTTTATCTCAAACACCACCTACTATATAAACTCGATCCTCTTCAATGTCAAATGTTGGGTCCTCACAAGAACGGAGTACCTCCTTGATCTGGGGTGCATGGAACACAACAAATTCTAGTCATCATCATGAAGAAATTTATATGCATAATAGTGCAACAAAGATCGGCCAATAGGAACACTTGATTGGATGAATAGCCCTTGACCAATACCCACAATCGTCGAGTTCTTAACCAGGCAACCTCATTAATGTAAAAGACTTCACTGGCAATGAGATGGTTGTGAATGGTCTCCATTGCTATCGTAAAGGCAAAGTTGAGAAACTTCAAATATCCTTATCGCTAAAAACAATAAAATTCATGATCACTAGTGTTTGCACTAGGCTAAACAACATAAAAGAACCCAATTAGTGTTGTACTTGTGGTATGCTTGGAGTTGTGATATGAAACCCATAGTTGTAGCTCCTCCTGAGGATGAACCTTTTCTTATAAGCTAGCTATTTGACAATAGTGCACAACAACCATTTCATTTAGTTTTGACATTGGTGGTATTTTTTTTTCAATATCTTTAATTGTGCAGTACTTAGAGTCAATGGAGGAGAGTGTATTGTTCTTGAAAATGTAACTTCAGAATCACATGCTGAATGTCTAATAAACCTTGGCATGAACTGAATACGTCATTTTCATCACATGTTGAGGCTACATATTCCTTGGATTCATCCTTATTAATCACACATCAAAAGTATTCATATACAAGGTATGTCTGTTGGATTGGCAACTATCCATATCTATTAAAAGAAATCATTGTATGGATGTCACCAGCCATATCCAAATGGTACAAGCATCTATATAAGTCTTCCAATGTGTTGTCATATGCATTAATGTCAAATTTGGGTGGAAAAATGCAATTCTCTGGTGGACTTGCACTTCCTTTATATGGACTATCATCAATGAGAACTATCCTTGTTACATATCATTGTGCATTACATTGGTGCCAAACCTTTTTGAGTGGTTTAACCATGGCCTCCACACCCATCTTTTATGGCCTAAATATCTTCTCACGATCATACACATAACACTGCTCTTGTCCCCACACAATAAAAAATGGTAATTGTCTCCCTACATGCAATTCTAAATTTTCCACCATATGCAACACATTTTTGTGCAACTCCGTGGACCATATCCAAACATGGAAATTTATGAATAGATTGGCTAAAAACTCTATGCATCCTGGATGAAGTACAATCCATTATTTCCCACAACTTAAGCTTGTATGATTATTTGACTTTGTGAAGCAACGTTCTAACAATAATTCATTCAAATCCAGTATTACAGACGTTTGTCCTATCACATTCCTTGTATCCAATCCTATGTTGTCATTATCTTCGTTAACACATCTGTGATATCTATCAAAAAAAATGAAAGACATGTTGTTAATCGACCAAAACTCAATCAAATAATCACATATAACTTCTCACAAATAAATATTACATATATTTTTCACTACATAAAGTTAAACTTGGTAATACGATCAGTTTTCCACATATTGTGGATGGTTTTGAATGTTGGATTTAGTTAGTTATCCAAATCTCACTAGATAATGTCTTGTGCATGGGTGTTATAGGGAAAAGAAAAGATATAAGACATTGAGTCAATCGATCAAAACTCAATTACAAAATCACAAACACATGCTTTCATTACTCTTAAATACTCGATATATCTCTAAGTACATAGAATTAAATTTGGTCATATATTTAGTTTTCCACATATTTGGATAGATTTAAATTACTTGTCCAAATCTATGTTAAGGGTGGGTAATGCTAATGGTCAAATCTTATAGATGGATGTGAATTTCTAGATTTACTCACTCGTTCAAATCTATGTCATGGGTGTTAATGTTATAGATTTGGCCAATTGTCCAAATCTTATGTACGACTATAAACTTTATGTTGCCTTATTGACATACCCAAATGATCAACTATATGTGAGGATTAAATTTGAATACGTGTCCAAATATTTGTTTGGGGTGTCAATCAAAAAATTATAAACACATGGTCTAATTAATCTAATGAGCATGGCATATGTTTTACTTTATAACAAATGAACAAATTATGACAGTCACTTTTTCATTATGAAAAAATTATGATGCTGTCAAGTTAGCTCAATAATAGTGTCTTTTAATTTAACAAAAAGAAATAGAAGTTCTTCTACTAAGTCAAGAACATAAGCACCATAAATACAAATCTAACTGATGATATTTGTAGAGCATTTACTTACATTCACAATGGGATAAACTATCCTACCAATAAAATGAGAACTAAACATGCATGTTGTGTCTGGCTCATCAGGAAGAAGTTGATCAACAAATTCTAACATTTCACCTTCATGCTCCTTTGTAAGTGTAGCTATATGCTCTAGTGCGGGGGCCTTCTATTAGAAGCTGATCATTTGTAAACATAGAATCATCTTCTTACTTTGTTATTCTAGCCCATGAAATAATTTCAAGATTCCCCTCAACAAAGCTTGAACACACTGATTTAATATCACATAATTGTAAACTTGGGATCATTGGCATTATCTTCTGTTTGTCTCCAAGAGCCATTCTACATGCACTTTCCAATGTGAATACATCAAAAACATACTCATCCTCTCTACAAAAAGATCGTATAGTTGTAGAAACAACATCTTCCATCTTTAGTAATAGTTTGTGTGCACTAGCTTGCTCTTCATGTGCATCTGAGTCACCACTATCACTATTGTAAGAAATATCCAAAATATATGGTCTACGCTCCAAATCTTGGTAGCAAGCATTGTCCATGAATTCCTTCTCTTTGCTCACTAATACATGTGCTAAAAAAGTATTGATTGATCCATCCACATGATCTATATGAGGGATAATATCCACACTCATCTTGTATTTCCCAGTTACCTTCTCTAAAGCACTCTCTAGGGCTACAAGTTGCTTGAATGTTACAAATGCGATGAGGATGAATTGTGGAGGTTCAGCAGCAGCTAGTTTTAAAAATCCATGCAACACCAGCTCAAACCTATTTGAGCTCCATGTCATGCTACGAACCCCATGAACTACATCAATCACCACTCTGCCAATGGTAATTGGTTCCTTGAATGTGTTGCACATGAACTCCATCCCTTCCATGTCTAATTCAACCTGGTATACACTCCAAGGATACTTATCAGAATGAAAACTAGTTCCCTGTATGCTTATGCTAATGGAGGCAATGCATCTTTATGATATCTATGAGAAAGCTTCTTTTCAGCCATATTTGACTTGCTCCAACAATCTTTTCATAGTATTCTAGCTGGATGCTGTAGTAAGTTACACACTGATCCCATGGCATGTCAACCTTATCACTTGACTTCTCTCTGAACTCCTTCACAAGATCTTCCTGCAACACCTTATCCTCCTTTATTTAACATGATTTTTCTAACATATCCATCTTGTCAATATCATGATTTCCCCTAACTAGAACAATCTTGGAAGATTCTTGAATGATCTTAATATTATCCTCATCTAAACCTTGTAAACACTTGAACATGCTAGCGGTCAGCGGTTGTCTCCCACCCTTATTGATATCATTACTATACTTAGCATGATAGGGTAGTGATCCATCTCTATATTCATTCATAATCCTCATCCATTTCTCAAACATGTCATCTGAGCAGATTATCATGTGTGCATCCTTGGTTGCAACACTATCACCAAATGCAACTCGTGCTAGCTCGATAAATTGTTGCACAACATTGTCAACATTAGGTTATGTTACGAACTACTTTATCAATGATAACCAAGAATATATTGAGGTATTTCTAAAAAAACCAAATATTGAAGGTTGATAATTACTTACATCCCATTCTGCATGTTGTTCACTTCCCTTTGCAACTCCTTAGTGAGGCTTCGTAGGTCTATTGTGAATGCAATCCATTGATCCCTTACTTACTTTAGGTTATCATGATATGGAGATTGCCGCATTATATTTTGAGATTCTAGGTTTGCCATTTGAGATAATTCCACACTCTCCTTTGGAGGTCAATTTTACACTATCCTTGCCACCCTTTCCATATAATACTATCCTTCTTTGATTCATGGCCTCATCAATCACACTCTCTGTGAAAACCTTGGCTGCATAAATGAAGTGTTGACCAGTATCCAATACTTGTATATTTGTCAAGATGGTCTCTCCTCACCGTCTCCAAAGTTTTGCCAATGACCTCATCAAAAGCCATTTGATTAGCGCATGATGCAGGTCATATAGAATGTAATCCAAAGTTGAGAGCTAATTTTTTAACATTATTCTTGCTCAATTTTCTAGACATATATTGCAAGAGCTTGTACACAATTTCTCATTGGGATGTGGAAAGTCTCTTGTAGTCCAAATGGGTAGTATTTCTCATAAGTGACCAACCCAAAATGGCCTTAGGCTACACCCTCTTTGTCCCTCTTGTGTGTCTTTTTTTGGTTGTGTGGTTTAGATAGGCTTCCCCTCTCTCTCTAGGGCATCCTCCTCAAGAGTGTGGAGGATATGTGCCTCTCCTTTCTCCTCTCTCTACGTTGAGCATCTTCCATAGCCATGGCCTTCACAAGCTTCTCACCGTAAGCTTCTCTCTCACACACAAGCACACAAGTGCAATTATGCATCCACTTTGCCACAATGCTTCCGCTTGTGCACTCCCAAATTCGTGTCATGGTATCAAAGCCCCGCAAAAGGGAAGATGCGGTGGTGCCTGAGCATGCGTGTGAAGAGGAGAGCAAGCATCAAAGGCGAGCAAGCATAAGGAGCCATTGCAAAGACTCAAGAAGGAGACGCCACCAACAAAGCCAAGAGAAAACAAGCCCAGAGGAGAAGAGCACTTCCACATCAACGAATCGAGCCCAAATCGGAGGTGGAAAGAGAAGGTATTTCGCATTGAGCATGCCTTTGTAATCCTCCTTCCTCATGTCTTGATTTGGATTCAAAACGGAAGAAGCTCCACAAATTGGTGCAAGCAAGCTGCCCCCCTTCTTGCTTGAAGCACACACCCCCCTCAACTTGCGCAATAAGCACACAAACCCCTCTGCTTATTCCAGTTTCTGCAGAGACAGATTTGGCCAGAGAGAGGTTTTGTCTTGAATCTTGTCTCGAGGGCATTTGTTTACACTAGCCCATTGGCAAAACAGTTGCATGTGTTGCCTGCACAGCGAGCATTCCCAAGGGGGGTGCCATCCATCTGTGCAAATATGTTCAATTAAAAAGCTCCACTGTTTATCTAAAACTCACCAACCATCATGCAAAAGCCCTTGTCTCTAGCTTTGATTTAAGCTAGCCCACGGACTATTTGGTGGAGTATTGGCATACTGGGGAATGAATCTGACAGTCGACACAAAGTTCACAGAAAGCAGATAATACCCTTGCTTGCTTAGGTAGGCTAAGCCCTTGCTTTCTCAAATTTTAAAATACTGTGTTCACATGGTATATGTTTTTAAACAAATGTGGCATTGATTTAAAGTTGTGGACATGCTCTCATGCCTCAGAGCCACAATCGATCAAAGTCGGTTGTATGAATGGTGCTTTCTACCTCGATGATTCATCCTTCCACATGACCACCAAAGCTCGGAATCGGCGCATGTATTGTCAAAGCATGTGCGGGAGATGGTGATGTATGTGCCATCATATCTCAAAGGCATATACAACTCTCGAGATTTACATCGACATGTGGGATGTATCAAAAGCTTGCATCTACATCGACATATAGGGTTACTCTCAAAAATCATGTGCACATGGTGTGAAAGAGCACTCCATTCAATTTTCTTATATCAATTTTGGAGCATTGAATGATTTGTATTTTTTTTACCAAGCATAAAGCCTAGTATTAATCCACACAAGTGATTATGTTAAAAAACACTCCCTAGCACATGGTGTAAAGCATTACATTTTTACTCATATGACATCTCTCTTGGAAAAAGGGTTAGACACTGCCATGTCATTTCTATACGGCATTGGTAAGACCTCCCTACACCCACGATATCATGTACTCATATAAGTATGTGATGAGGAAGAGACATAGATGGTTAATATGCATAACTCCCATGGAGCATGGAAGGGCAAGTGTGGTTTATAGGTCTACAAATGCTGGTGATATGGTCCTCTATACGACTAGAGGAGCATCTATATTAAAGGGCCATCAAAGCATGCGTGGTAGGCATGTGAAGACGTGGGAGTGGCAACCCGTCAAGGTGGACCGAAGTGTGTTTTTCATAATTCCATTTGCAAAAGAGCTATCCTTGTAAAAGCCTATTTCTATAAAGGCTTATCCCTATGCTTAGTGTTATAGTCCAATGCCCTCCATTGTAATGTAGGCATTGAGGGGGGGTGTTAGAATCTAGATGTTACTACACATAAAGTGGTAACAGTATATGTGTAACTACATGAAAAGTAGTGACCCACTTGTAAAAACTAAGCTTGGCTAGGAATGCTCAACAAGCATGTGGAGAGAATTAGGCCAACAAGGCCTGTAGCTCTAGTGGCTATCTATAAAGTCACAAGAGAGCCTGGCTGATAGCTAATAGATAAAGATCTTTTGGCTCAACCCTCTTTGTCCCTCTTGTGTGTCTATTTTTGGTTGTGTGGTTTGGATAGGCCTCCCCTCTCTCTAGGGCGTCCTCCTCAAGAGTGTGGATATGTGCCTCTCCTTTCTCCTCTCTCTACCTTGAGCATCTTCCATAGCCATGGCCTTCACAAGCTTCTCACCGTAAGCTTCTCTCTCACACACAAACACACACGTGCAATTATGCATCCACTTTGCCACAATGCTTCCGCTTGTGCACTCCCAAATTTGTGTCAAGAGGAGCGTTATGGAAGTCCCCCAATAGAAGTGAGATATGAATTGAAGATAGATTTAGACAATTGTCCTAGTCTATATTGAATGGTTGGCCACATGTAGTGAGATGAGCATTACGCAAGTCCCCAGTTAGGGTGAGTGAAAATAGTGAGAGAAGAATTAGGAAAATCCCTAATAAGTGTTAGTATTAGGCAAGACTCCAGGGTTAGTATTAGGAAAGCCCCCAATTGGGGTGAGCTATTGATTGAAAATGGGTGAGCTATTGATTGAAAATAATGAGTGAAGAATTAGGAAAATGCCTAATAAGGGTTACTATTAGGTAAGCTCCCCATAGGGACCATTAGGAGAGTCTCCAATAATGAGTGAAAATGGGTGAGCTATTGATTGAAAATGGGTGAGCTATTGATTGAAAATAATGAGTGAAGAATTAGGAAAATGCCTAATAAGGGTTACTATTAGGTAAGCTCCCCATAGGGACCATTAGGAGAGTCTCCAATAAGAGTGAACTATGAATTATAGATAGATTTGGATTGTCCAAATCTATATTTAATGGTTGGCCAAATATAGTGATAGGAGAATTAGGCAAATCCCCAAAAGAGTTAGGTATGGATTGTAGGTAGATTTGGACAAGAGGTCTAACAAGAGGACCATTAGGAGAGTCTCCAATAAGAGTGAACTATGAATTATAGATAGATTTGGATTGTCCAAATCTATATTTAATGGTTGGCCAAATATAGTGATAGGATCATTAGGCAAATCCCCAAAAGAGTTAGGTATGGATTGTAGGTAGATTTGGACAATTGTCTAAATCTACATTTAATAAATCTACATTTAATGGTTGGCCAAAACTATTGAGAAGAGCATTAGGCAAGTCCCTAATAGGAGTGAGCTATGAATTACATATAGATTTGGATAATTTTCCAGATCTACATGGAGTGGTTAGTCAAATATAGTGAGAGAGGAGCATTAGCCAAGTTTGTGGTCAGGGTTAGTATTAGGAAATACTTTAATGGGGGTGAGGTTTAGTCAAAGGAGCATTAGGCAAGTCTCCACAATAGGAGTAACCTATGCATTATAAATAGATTTGTACAATTGTTTAAATTTGTATTGAATGGTTGGCCAAATCTATTGAGAAGAGCATTAGGTAAGTCCTTAATAGGAGTGAGATATGAATTGTTTATAGATTTAGAGAATTGTATAAATCTATATTGAATGGTTGGTAAAAGCTAGTGAGAGAAGCATTACGTGAGTCCCCAGTAGGAGTGAGCTATGAATTGTATATAGATTTGGACAATTGTCTAAATCTATATTGAATGGGTAGTCAGAGGAACATTAGACAAGTCCCCAATAAAGATTAGCCTTAGATAAGTATCTAAGAGGGTTGAGGTCTAGTGAGAGGAGCATTTTGGAAGTCCCCAATCGGAGTGAGCTATGAATTGCATTTAGATTTGGATAATTATCCTCCTCGATTGGGGTGATCTATGAATTGAAAATAGTGAGAGAAGCGTTAGCCAAATCCCCAATAGGAGTGAGCTATAAATTGGAAGTAATAAGAGAAGCATTAGGCAAATCCCCAATAAAGGTTAGTATATTAGGCAAGGCCCCAATAGGAGTGACCTATGAATTGTAGATAGATTTGGATTATCCTAATTTGTATTGAATGATTGGCAAGTTTGTGGTCAGGGTTAGAATTAGGAAATTCTTTAATGGGGGTGAGGTCTAGTTAAAGGAGCATTAAACAAGTCTCCAACAGGAGTAAGCTATGAATTTTAAATAGATTTGGACAAGTGTCTAAATCTATATTGAATGGTTGGCCAAATCTATTGAGAAGAGAATTACGTAAGTCTTTAATAGGAGTGAGATATAAATTGTTTGTAGATTTGGAAATTTGTTTAAATCTATATTGAATGGTTGGTAAAATCTAGTGAGAGGAGCATTACGTGCATCCCCATTAGGAGTGAGCTATGAATTGTATATATAGATTTGGATAATTTTCCAAATCTATATTTAATAGATGGTCAAATCTAGTGAGAGGAGCATTAGAAAAATCCCCAATAAGGGTTAGCCTTATACAAGTCTCCAATAGGGGATCTAGTGAGAGGAGTATTTTGGAAGTCCCCATTTGGAGTGAGCTATGAATTGCAATTAGATTTGGACAGTTATCCTCCCCAATGGGGGTGAGCTATGAATTGAAAATAATGAGAGAAGCTTTAGGCAAATCCCCAATAAGGGTTAGTATTAGGCAAGCCCCCAATAGAGGGACGTGAGGTATAGTGATAGGAGCATTAGGCAAGTCCCCACCAATAGGAGTGAACTATGAATTATAGATAGATTTGGATTATCCAAATCTGTATTGAATGGTTGGCTAAATAGCAATAGGGGTGATGGATTTGGATAATTATCCAAATCTACATTTAATGGTTGGCCAAAAGTATTGAGAAGAGCATTAGACAAGTCCCTAATAGGAGTGAGCTATGAATTACATATAGATTTAAAACAATTATCCAAATCTATATTGAGTTTTTGGTCAAATATAGTGAGAGGAGAATTAGGCAAGTCCGTGGTAACGGTTAGCATAAGGATTAGTCACAGGAACATTAGGCAAGTCCCCAATAAGGAGTCAACTATGAACTATAGATAAATTGTCCAAATATGTATTAAATGGTTGGCCAAATCTAGTGAGATAAGCATAAGTCAAGTCCCTAATTGGAGGGAGCTATAAATTATAGATAGATTTGTATTGTCCAAATTTATCTTGAATGGTTGACCAAATGTAGCGATAGGAGCAATAGGTAAGTCCCGAATAGGGTTGAGGTATGGATTGTAGGTAGATTAAGACAATTATCAAAATCTATATTTAATGGTTGGCGAAATCTACATTTAATGGTTGGACAAATGTGGTGAGAAGAGAATTAGGTAGGAAATTCCCTAATAGGAATGAACTATGAATTAAATATAGATTTGAAAAATTATCCAAATCTACATTGAGCGGTTGGACAAATTTGGACAATTGTCCAAATCTATATATTGAATGGTTAGCCAAATCTTGTGAGAAAAGAATTAGTTACTAATATGAGTGAGCTATGCATTGTATGTAGATTTGGACAACTATCCAAATCTGTACTGAATGGTTCTAGGAGCATTAGGAAAATCCCCATAGAAGTGGTGTATGTATGTAAAAAGATTTTTCCAAATCTATATCAATGAATGATTGGCTAAATCCAATGAGAAGAGAATTAGATAAATCCATATTAAGTGTTGGCCTTAGGCAAGGTCTCCTTGGATAGGATTGAGGTCTACTAAGAGGAGAATTATGGAAGTCCCCAATAGGGCTGAGGTATGGATTGTAGGTAGATTAAGATAATTGTCAAAATATATATTTCATGGTTGGCCAAATCTACATTTAATTGGTTAGCCAAATGTGGTGAGAAGAGAATTAGGTAGGCAAGCCCCTTATAGAAGTGAACTATGAATTAAATATAGATTTGGGCAATTGTCCAAATCTACACTAAGCAGTTGGGCAAATATAGTGGGAGGAGCATTAGTCATATCCATGGTTAGGGTTAGCATTAGGCCAATCCCCATTAGGACTGAGCTATGAACTATAGATAGATTTAGACAATTGTCCAAATATATGTATTGAACGGTTAGTCAAATCTGAGCTCCAAGATGTTCAACACTATTTAAATAAGAGACTAAGGTTATGTAGAAGGGGAAGAGAAGGGTGTGAGTGTGAATGGACTTAAGGTCCACTTGCTCACCTATTTAAAGGTGGAGCTATGAGGCATTTTGTAATTGAGCAAGGCCTAGTTGTATGCATAAACAACTTAATAAGCAAGAGATTGTTCTTGTATTTTGTGAGCTCTTTTCCTCCACACACTTGATCTAGCATGAGCACCACGTTTTCTCAACATGGTATCAGAGCTAGGTTGATTAGGACTCTTGTGGTGTAGATTAGGTCACTTTTTGCTTCATTTTCCCTTATCTTCTACTTGTGGAGCTCAAGTGGAGGAGCTCTACCAGCTTGTAGAGGCAACATCTTGGGGAGACTCCAACTAGAGAAGTGTAGAAGAGGCGTGGGCAAATCTAGTCGTACAGCCAATTGCAAGATTTGGTGCTTCAACGCGGCAGCATTCCCACCTGTGCAGACCTGTGCTGTTCTCTGCTACGCTACTGGCCGTACAGCAATACGCTGTGTGTAGGCAATTGCTGGCTGCAAGGCTTTAGGGCTTTTGAAGCCCAATGTGTCTAGGAGCTACAATTCAGATTTTGACTCCAATGGTCGCTCCATTCGCTGGCTATACAGCAGAAAAACTAGTCGCCTCTTTCCTTCTCCATGCAAGCCTTCCATTAAAGCTTCAATCTTGGTTTTTTTCTTGCTCAAAACCTTCCCTCCTTGCTCTAATCATCCAAGGGATGTTATGAGAGCTTGTTTCTGATCTACCTCTTGATTTTGAAGCGGTGGCCAACCACATGAGGTATCCATAAGCCTCATTCTCATCAAGCTCCATCTCATCAACATCACTTTCAAGCTTTTAAAGCTTTCAAAATGTGCTTATGAGCATTAATAGTGTTGTTTAATACTAATGAAGCTGTTAATCCAGCAAAGGGAAGTTATTATAAAGTGTTCTTAAATACTAAGAGTGTTATTAAACACTAATGGTGAACTAATCACCAAAATAAGTATCATTAGACACACTAAAAATGTGCTTTTAAGTACTAATTATGTTTTCTAAACACTAATGGTGATCTTAATCACCAACCAAAGTGTTCTTTAACACTAATGCAGCTAATCCCCATCAAAATTAGTAATTGGGCACAAACCCTTAGTGCTAAACCATAAAAATTACTATTTCAATCTCCTATTTATGCAACATTCTTGACTTGATTAGGGTTGTTGCACTCTCATAAGCCTCTCTCTTTCTAATTAAGCCTAAATATCATAAATTTTTAGTTTTTTCTTATTCATAAATTTTTAGTTTTTTCTTCTTCATAAATCAGCCCATTACTCTCTCATAACCTCTTTCAATACCCAATGTCAAAGGACAACACTCAAATGAAGAAGTTCTCGGGAGAGGGCTTCCACACTTGGCAAGTCCTTGTCAAGTATAAGATGATGTCCAAAGGTTTTTGGCCATTCATCTCCGGCACTAAGGTTATTGATCGAACAAAGGCTGAAGATATTGAAGATGATGAGAGGGCACAAGCCATCATCATGCTTCATCTTGATGAGGCACTCATTCACCATGTGGACCAGCTTCCGACTGTGCAAAGGAGAAATGGGATGAGCTTGATAAGCTCTATGGAGCTCGTGGTAAGAATTCCAAGATCTCACTCAAAATTGAATTTTTTAGCTTGGAACTCAAAGAGGGAGATGGCATTGGAGCCTTCATCTCTCACTTGAAGGGCCTAATGCAACTTGCATCAGTGAATGCGAGAATGGATGAAGATGATGCAGTGGCTGTTTTGCTCAAAGTAGTCAAGAAGGTGTACCCCACTTTAGTCACCACCCTAAAGAACATACCTAATCCCACTCTCAAAGGAGTTATTCAATCATGTCTTGATGAAGAAAGAGGCCAAAGGGAGCAGTTGAATCTTCAAATGCAACCACTTCATCGACTATCGAACAAGCTTTGTCACATCAAGTGGTTAAATGTGTGTGTGTGTGTGTGTGTGTGTGTGTGTGTGTGTGTGTGTGTGTGTGTGTGTATACATACACACACACACATCCATATATATAAACACATACACTCACATATAGATATATAATATTTTATTTGTATATGTGTATGTATATGTATACATACATACATATATATATATATATAAACACATACACTTACATATGGATATATAATATTTTATTTATATGTATATATGTATATATGTATGTAAGTATATATATACATATATACATGTATGTAAGTATATATATATGTATGTAAGTATATATGTATATATGTATATAAGTATATATATACATACATACATACATACATACATACATACATATATATATATATATATATATATATATATATATATATATATATGTATGTATGTATGTATGTATATATATATATATATATATATATATATGTATGTATGTATGTATATATGTATGTATACATATATATATATATATATATGTATGTATGTATGTATGTATGTATGTATGTATGTATGTATGTATATATGTATGTATATATATATGTATGTATATATATATGTATGTATGTATATATATATATATATGAAGATATAGCTAAAGGTATAATGAACGACAATTAGCCAAAACTAGGGCCTTGTTAGAATTCCATGTTATAGACTGATTTGGACACTTGGTCAAAACTAGGGCCTTGATAGAATTCTATGTTAGAGGTTGATTTAGACACTTGGCCACAAAAACTAGGGCCTTCTTGTTAGAAATCCATGTTAGAGGTAGACTTGGACACTTGGTCAAACCTAGGGCCTTTCTAGAAATCCATGTTAGAGGTAGATTTGGACACTTGGCCAAAATTGGGGCCTTGTTACGAATTCATCTTAGAGGTTGACTTACACTTGGCCAAAAATAGGGCTTTCTTATTAGAAATCCATGTTAGAGATTGATTTGGACACACTTATTCACAAAACTAGGGCCTTTCTATAATTCCATGGAATAAGTTGATTTGGACACTTGGCCAAAACTAGGGCCTTGCTAGAAATCCGTGTTAGCCATTGATTTGGACACTTGGCCAAAACTAGGGCCTTGTTAGAAATCCATATTAGAGGTAGATTTGTACACTTGATCAAAACTAGGGAAGCCTTACTAATGGCTAGGTCTATAAAAGTAGGAGGTGATAGAAATCAAATTTTGAGGTGGATTTGGACACTTGTCCAAAACTAAGGCCCTGGACACTTGGTCAAATATTTGTAGAGAATTAGCATTAGAGAGATATGTATATATGGATGGTTACGTCCTTAAAAGTAGGGTATGATGTATGTCCATTTAGATATAGATTTGGACACCTAGGTAAATACTAAAGAAGTAGCATTGGATGGAAGAGGGTATGTAAAATTGCCTAGTTCACATGAGATGCTTATGAGACAATTCATATATATATATATATATATATATATATATATATATATATATATATATATATATATATATATATATATATATGGCTAGGTTCATAAAACTAGGATGTGATAGAATTCTAAGAGAGATTTAGACACCTGGCCATTTCTTTAGAGAGATGTAGCATTTGGAAGCAAGAATGGGATACGTACAAATATTTGGGTAATAATCCTAGGAAAAGGAGTAGACCATGTATTCGGTGGAGTTAAAGGATATTGACACCTGCAGGTGACGTAAAAAATATTCATATTGTATATAGATTTGGATAATTGATTAATTCTATATCAAGTGGTAAGTGAAAGAAGATGATACTAATGATAGATTATAGTGTATATTCTACTAACTAAATTTGGATACTTGATCTATTTTGGAGAATTGAAAAATGTATTTTCTTATGTGTAAGGAAAATGGCATCTCAGTTTTCTCGTGGAGAATGTGTCAAGTTGATCATCAATAATGTGATGGTGGTAATAGGGAAGATACATGCAACCCATGAGGAAGATATGTGATGGTGGTAATAGGGAAGATACATGCAACCCATGAGGAAGATATGTGCCATGGATAAACACAAGACCATGTATCTGTGAGAAGCATTGATAAATGCTTCAACCATGACATTGCACTACCATTCCCGACTTTAGATGCAAGCAAATTAGTTGATGCAATCGGTAGCATTTTCAAGTGGTGTAATAATTCTCTAGATATCTTGGGTGTAGCACCTAACATTCAAGAAGTTTTGGGTTCAACCATGGATGGTGGTCATGATTCAAGAGTAGTGCCATATGATGGAATTTCAATCTGTGAGCGTTGGAGAGAAAAATATGTGTTGTTGTGGGGTCAGAGGGCAAAGAAGAATGTGTTGGGAAAGGGATCATATTGTTGGTCTTTCCATATGAGTCTATTGGTTTTGAAGTTTTAGGTGGAAATAATGTTTGTGTGGTGATTGATCAAGCCATCTAACAAGTTCAGTCGTCACATCAGTACCTTCTTTAGATAATGGTGTTAATCTCATTAGGTGACATATTAAAAGACCCACATTTGAGAATGGTTCTACGTGAGAGGATTCTAATGATATGCATGACAAATTCATTAATTAATGTGTTGATGCTCCAACTAATAAGAGGAGATACTACATAGTTAAAAGGCAACCCAAAGTGTTGGGCATAACATGGAATTCAAAGAGGATAACACTAGATGATGTTTGGACCATGTAGTTACAATTGATTGTTACACAAGAAAATGTTGTCAAGTTATTCTTCATGATGCAAAGATACAACTCCACAAATATTTTTGGGGAAATTTCTTGCAATCTCGCATTAATTATGTGTATGATTCCATATGGCATGCCATGTGGGCAAAGTGGGGACAAGAGAGTATAGCTTCACATTCAATGGTATGGAAGTATGTTTAAGGGCATGGTATTCCAACTACAACATTTTACAGATACAAGGGTCAGTTTGAGAATGGTATATGAAGGTCAATGCATGGAAACAAGGAGATTATAAGAGAGGCATGGGATCAACCTAAACTAGGAAGGCCAATAATTCAAGAATTTATACAAAACAATTCTGAGAAGATGCCTCACAGGAGCAAGACCATACAGATGGTTCTAGGGAAACCCAACTAGTTATTTCAAATGTCTACAAGTAGGTGGACATTTTGAATGAGGTTAATATGATGTTGAAGCATCTCAATCAAAAAGAAATGTCGACATCAACATTTGGTAGGATATAGCCTTGCCAAAACAAGTGATTTTTCAAAGTGCACTATATGTAGTGGAATAAAGGATCAGTTGGGAGCCATAAAGTGCCAAGATGAATGTAATAGATTGATGCATCAAAGAAAGTCCACATGTTGCAACAATCTAGTTGTAGAAATATCTACTATGCTTGGAGATTGACCTCACAATTAAATCCTAATAAGTACTTATGCATAATATATGATAAGATGGACCAGAAGAAAACAACGATTTTGAGATTAAAGGTGTGTTTCAAGGAGACTGATAAGTTCACACAACTGCCAGTGTCACTAAATGGGAATGATAACCCATGGACATGAACAAGGGCACTATGGACATTTTGCTATCAGCTTATGGCCATTTGGTCTAAATTTCAAAATAGGTTCTCTTACCTTTTGTCTAAGAAACCTTGAGAGTTGTGACAGTGTCACGGATCTGATTTCTCTAGGAAGATAGAATTTAAAGAAACTTGCAAGAATTGATTCAATTTACCACATGCTCAAGATATTCAATAATTGAAAGAAACAAAATAAAAATACTTAGCTCACAAAGCATGACTCCAAGATTGGGTGCAATATCCCCCCTCATGTGTGTAGCTCCACTTCCACGACATGAGTATTTAGAAATTGTATTCATAAAAATAGCCCAAAGAGCTAATAATAGTTGAGCGTACAAATTGGGCTTGCTTTTCCCACTTTTGGGTATTGCTTTACATATTATTAACCATATGAAAGTTCCTCGGGTTTGTACATATAAAAGCCTTTGCCCAAACATAAATGCTATTGGGCCATTACACATGAAATAACTTTGTGCACACTCGCACATATATAATAAACGTGCGCACATTCACACATTCGATTAAGGTGATTTCTGCACACATTAAATCAAGATCATTATGCATAAAAAATATGGTAAAATATATACCTATAACAGTTATCCCGTTTGAGGAATCAACTATCCTCAATTGTAGAAGAAAATGCTACAAAAACAAAAATTCGTGCGACACCTAAATTGGTGACCCTCACACTCATCATCAAATCACAAATAATAATGAAAAATAACATGGTACAAACAAGATCCCTTATGTGCGATACATGCACTTCTCATCACCTATTTCTGTAAACATATCCCAAGTAATTGCCTTCTATACAATTAATCCCAATATGAAACATTGATAGGCACAAACACAACATATATTCACCACTTGTTTCACTATGATGAGAGTATCATTATGTACACATCATCTAGCATGGTGTTAGTTACCACTTGTTACACTCCAATGAGCATGGCTCATTAGTTGCATAAACCACTTGTTTCTCTTTGATCATGTGCAGTTGTCTAGCATAATCCACTTGTTTCACTTTGACCACAATACAATTTTCAAGCATGGCACTACTTGTTACACCTCAACAACATACACTCATCAAGCATGGTCTCAAGCTATGCCAATACCACTAGGTAATCAGTATTTAATGTGGAGTCACCCACTAGGATGGCACACTAGCATCTGGGTGTCCCCGTACAACTAAAGGGTGTACATTTTATAACATCCTATCAAGGACTTTTATGTGTAATAAATTCTAGTGTCCCATACCACCAAAAATTATCCCACATAGATCTAGAGATAAGTATGCATTGGAATCCATCGCACAAGATTAATCTCGTGTCCCATACCACAAGACTAATATATAGTGAAAAAATTTCATAAAGTATAATTCAAGATGGAAGGGCCGGTTCCTTCAAGAAGTTCTACTTTTGATGCATAAAAACTCTCCTTGAAATTTATTAAAAAGTGTTAAATAATCAAATAAAATAATTATGTTACCTCAAGAGTCGGAGTAATCATTGTGGTATTCTTCTTCTTCATCATCATCGATCATATTGAATCCTAGTAAAATAAACTTTGACTTTCGTGGACAATTTGATGCGATATGTCCAATCTCCTTACACCTATAACACTTCTTTGAATCATGTTTATTAGCTCTTTTTGAATCATCTATCTTAGTGTTAATACCTGTGTTATGGTCATTAAGACATGTATCAATTGATTTCAGAGAGGGTTTAGGCTTTAAAAATATTGATGTTGAGGTTTGGTGCTACATTGATTTCTTAGAAAAACCATTTTTCTTTTCACAATTTAAGGCTAATGAAATAGTCAAGCTAACAAAATACAGTCGAAACATATTTACCTCTGATTGAATTGTAGGTTTCAAACCTACTATGAACTTTCATCTTTGATCCTTGGTGCAAACCTTCTCAGAATACGGTCGAAACATATTTACCTCTGATTGAATTGTAGGTTTCAAACCTGCTATGAACTTTCATCTTTGATCCTTGGTGCAAATCTTCTCAATTACCTGCATTTGTAATAAGGTTTGCCAAAACATGTCCACATGATAAGTTGATATATTCTCTCCGATAAGTTGTCTGAATGTAGACCATCATTGTCAAGCCTTAGCTTTGTATTATGAAGGTAGGAAATCTTTCTTGATGAGTTTCTGAAATCTCTTCCAAGATTTTATTTTTGCGCTTGGGTTGTTGCTGGTTCTAATGATGTTCCACCATAATGCTGCATTGTACACCAAGTGATTAGTAGCACATTTGATTTTGTCTTTCTCAGAGAATTCCTCCCCTGAAAAATAATCATCTAGTTGACTGAAGGAAGCAAGTATGGTGCGAGCGTCCTTCTTGCCATCAAAATTCTAGAAAGTAAAAGCTTTGTGGCAGCTAATCTTCTTTTCTTTTATAGACTCTTGAGCTCTGAGAGTAGCTTGTACGGTTCTCTGAATTTGATCACTATCAAAATTTGAAGATATAGCACTAACATGTCTATGCCTCTTTTTGCGGAATAACCTATCTTCTAAATCCATCCTCAACTTCTTCTTAACAAAAATCTAATTTTGAAGTGACTGAAGTTGTTCTGGAGGTAGAGGATGGGTTGCCATTGTAGAAGAATGAAGTAAAATAACATGAAAGTATAGAAATAAAATAGAAAAAGTAACAAACTTATTTGAGTCCCATATATTTGAAAGAAAGCCTTGTTGAAGCACTTGAAGTCAATAGCGTCCGACAAGAATAATAATCCGATAACGCTTTATGTAGATAATAAGTCCAAATAATAATTTGTTGAGGAAGTCTGGCATATAGATCAACTCTTCTTGTGGGATTGATGATGTAAGAAACCTTCAACTTTGTTGAATGTGATTTGAACCCACTGAAATTTTCAAGACTCATGGGGCCTCTTGGAAATTGAAAGCGTTAAGATTGTAAAAGCTTAAATTAAGCTTACAATATAGATAAAAACAGTGCAATTTAATAATGCAAATAAATAAATGAAGATGGAAAACTTAGCTCTTGAATCATTGAAAGCGTCGTCAAATGGTTGGTCTTGACATAGTTCTCCAATATTTCTGAAAATCTGATCTTGCTGAATTTTTCCTTTGTGTAGAGTCCCTTCTTCTTCTTTAAGACCCCTTAGAAAACCTTTAAAGATAAGCTTATATATATATATATATGTGATTTTTCTTTTAGCTCTCGCTCTCTCTCTCTTTTGTAAAGCTTTATTATTAAACTTTATATAGAGCTTTTCAAAGGAAAAGAGAAGAACTCTTCTTCTTCTCTCCTGGAACCCGCCGACCGTTGCGCATCCATCATGAAGAAGAAGAAGAAGAAGCCGGCCACACTTGTCGCCACTGATTGGAGAACTTAATCCGAATCGCATTTCCCGCCACCCGTTGATAATTAGAGCAATGTAATAGTTTTTTTTTTTAAATTACCCTTCTTGATAATAAGAGGAATCGCAGTCCTCTTTTGAGAAAGAAGAAAAATCATCAATCCTCCATTATACAAATTGACCACAAAGGGAGCTTAGCAATTCTGAGATGAGACTCATTACCTCCTCAAAGAGCTGATTTCATCCATATGGAGAGGGTCTTGAATTGAGGAAGGTGGCTTTGAGAGAAGAAGGGTGGTTTTGGTCTCATATGTAGAGTGGTTTGCCACCCCTCCCCTTATCCTTTGGTCTTTGCCCCTTGGATAATAGATAGAACTCTTCAAAAAACACTTTGAATTAAGCTTTTAAGCTTTCAATTGTTGTCTCTCAATTATTGTTGTCTCCATCTTCCTAGCTGAATTAAGCTTTTACGCTTTCAATTGTTGTCTCTCAATTATTGTTGTCTCCATCTTCCTAGCTCTAGCTGTGATACCACTTGATACCATTGTCACCGATATGATTTCTCTAGGAAAATAGAATTTAAAGAAACTTGCAATAAGAATTGATTTAATTCAAAATAAAAATACTTAGCTCACAAAGCACAACTCCAAGATTAGGTGCAATCTGCCTCGTCATGTGTGTAGCTCCACTTCTATGACATGAGTATTTAGATAATTGTATTCATAAAAATAGCCCAAGGAGCTAATAATAGTTGAGCGTACAAATTGGGCGTGCTTTTCCCACTTTTGGGTATTGCTTTACATATTATTAACCATATGAAAGTTCCTAAGATTTGCTCATATAAAAGCCTTTGCCCAAATATAAATGTTATTGGGTTTTTACACATGAAATAACTTTGTGCACACTCCCACGTATATAATAACCTTGTGCACATTCGCACATTCCATTAAGTTGATTTCTGCACACATTAAATCAAGATCATTATGCATCAAAAATATGATAAAATATATAATTGTAACAGACAGACATGAGTATGGAGATATTTCCAAATGAATGATGGTATGCCCAGATCTAATAGCACATTGTTGAATGCTTTAAACTCTAGAAAGGCTCTTGATCAACATTACCTACATGAGCGTGGATACATGGGTGCTTGTTCAACTATATTTAATGATGTTGGGATAGCAACAAAAGTGTTAAACACAAATCCTAGTTTAGAATTCAAGAAGTTGCCAGATAATTTGATGTTGTGATTGAACAATTGTGCATAAGAGAACAAGAATCAGTATTTGTTTGCCTATCTATCATTGTTGGTTATCAACGGAGTATTTAAGATGGTCGAGTTAGGATTTCTAATGGTTGGTCATACACATGAGGATATTGATGCAATGTTTAGTAGGTTTTTTGAGAAACTAAGGACTAACCAGACATTCACCATCCCACATTTAATGAAAATATTCAAGGATAGCCAAGTATCTGCTTCAACCCCATTCTTGATGACAAATGTCCCATACTTCAAGGGATTCATTCATGGGTACTTGTCTAATGGACAAGATGTGTTAGTGGGGCACTCAAGACCATTACAATTCAGATTCTTCATGCAGGAAAAGGCTCCAGTCATGCAATATAAAGTGTATCCTAAATCCATTGAATGGTTGCCCAAAGGATGGCGGTATTGAATTGTGGAAGAAGGATAGTGATGGTAACACAATACTATGACAGAGGTTCCATGTGTCGTTCCAAT
Organism: Cibotium barometz; assembly: GCF_041138505.1. Classification (NCBI taxonomy): domain Eukaryota; kingdom Viridiplantae; phylum Streptophyta; class Polypodiopsida; order Cyatheales; family Cibotiaceae; genus Cibotium; species Cibotium barometz. The sequence continues at coordinate 23,816,641 of NC_141091.1, forward strand.
GTTTGATTATATTAAAGATCACTTAGAGGTGGTAATAAAAGGAATTAAGGATTACATACGATATTGGAAAAGGTGGGTTGATGTTCAAGGATCTGATGAAGCTTTCACCTTGTTCACGAACCCAATGATTGAGTATTGGGAGACCATGGTTCAGGCACTAGAGAGACCACGTGTCCAAGATGGAGGCTTCTATCAAAACTTTTGGGTGGCGAAGAACTCTAGGCGCACATATGGATGATATAACTATTGATATTGATGATGAATTCTTAAGATTGGAGGAATTTGATGATCATTGTTGTGGACCACAAAGTAAAAGGCCAAAGTAAGATTTTTAGCCCATGGTTGATGTTAGAAAGGGAGACTTTATTCTTATTCGACCATTGAAACCAATATATCATATATGGTTGGGTGTAGCACAGAGTAACATAGATGCCAATAGAACATCTAAAAACTACAAGAGGATTTTAATACAATATTGGGCACCTGTATGCAAAAAGAGAAATGTTAGTGGTGCTGAGGTTTATAGAGATTGTTGGAATAAATTTTTTGGATATGTAACAAGAAGGATCCTATGTGTTGGGAACTATCAAACATGATAGTTTTTGCGTGGGTCACTAAGGGGCAAAAGTGCCACAAAAGATTAGGATTCTAGCAAATGTGTGTGCTAAAGCCTAAGGCAAAGGAGAGTTTGGCAACATCTGAGGATTGTGATGAAGGCCAACGAGTTTAGATCATTACAATACTAGTTGGATCTATGTTGGTCACCTTTTGTGTATGAGTTAGCACATGTTAGTCTCCTACTATTTAGAATTTGATTGGTTTTTATACTTTTCTTTCAAATTTTATGGATATTTTCTTGGCTACATTGTAGCTTAAATGTTTGTAAACACCCCATATGTGTTATTATTAACTTTGAGTAGCAACACTTTCTCTTTCGAATTTAGTGAAATTACCAAAGTCATCGAAATTTCCAAAATTAATTTAAAGATATCAATTTTATTTTTTCCAAAATTCATGGATTTTTTCAAATTCCCTAATATGGAATTTTATACAAATACCTTGAATCTACTTCAAAATAGAGTAGTTACCGTATACAACTAAATTGTGTTTATAGTCAAGGCTTTGAACACATTATGGATGCAACTATTTTTAATAGTCTTGGGATGTGTCTACCTTTTTCAATGTAATCAATGTATCATTGTGTCAATGGATCATTGTGTTTATGGTCAAGGCTTTGAACACATTATGGATGTACCTATTTTAAATAGTATTGGGATGTGTCTACCTATTTAAATGCAATCAATGTATCATGGAACCATTATAACATCATATGGGTATATGCAAACAAATTATTAAAAATAATTCTAGGTAATTATTATTATTAAAACATACTAGTAGAAAATTCTAAGATTAACATTATCAGTGTGCACTGGTAGAGAATTATTAGTATAAGAATGAATATGGGTATTCTTATTAAAAATGAAAAAAACACATTTTTTAGAAAAAAAAATGTATAATTGCCATTGAGGGCTATATGCATGTTGCTAATCAAAGAACTCCTTTAAGCCTTTATTCAAATCATGATAACCACATTCTAAATATGAAATAAGGTGCTTCTACAACCTCTCTTTATTTTTGAGGGGATTGAACCATCATTGCTCTAGAAATCAAAGAAGAATAATTCCTACATTCGATTCCCCGTAAGATGTAATGCACAATATTAGCGGTTTATATGTAGTGGTCCAATCTTTTCTACTTTTTGAAATTTGGTTTTTTTTCTTATTTTAAGTCTCAAACAAAAACATTATTTATGGCTATTTAGATTTATACACATAAATTTGGGTTTAAAAACATGGAAGTTTTCATATCATTTTAGAAAGATGGTGTGCTTCCTCTACACTTTTTAATAAATGACACCAAGAAGGCTACTTTTTACTAAAATAGATTTAGAAAAATTTCTTAGTAGTACTTTTAGTCTAGGAAATACTATTAAGTTATAGTGAGCATTTGTGAGGGAGAGACTCGGGGGGTTCACCTAAAAATATGTAAGTATAGTCTAGGAAATACTACTAAGTTATAGTGAGCATTTGTGAGGGAGAGAATTTTGCCATTGTAATGGATAGCTAGTGGTTTCAAAAAGTAAAAAATTAGGCAGAGTTAAATTTTGGTCCTCCTCAGAGATTGGCACTTTAGCTATGTCACATTCTAATTCCTTGTGTGAATTTAAATAAGAATAAATTATACCATTATTTTTTAAAGTGGGATAGGCACTTTAACTACCTTTTTAGGCAATTATCTTATGTAACATGAGTAAGAATCTTGGCCAAAATTCCCAAGAATATTCCCTCTATTTTTTTATAGCCTCTTTTTCTAAGAAAATGGTCTCGCTTATATGGTAGTTGTCACTATGGCCCATGACTGCCCTTCTTCCACCCTCAAGGATATGAAGAGAGGATATTAAAAAGGGAAGGGAGAATCAAAGATGGATATCCATGTAAGTTCCAACTAATTCTAGCAAAAATCGACCATAGCATAACAATAACTAGTGGTGGGCTATAGGCTTTTGAACACAAGACCTCCGCCAATAAAGTTGGTTGGCCCTCCCTCATTTGTTAACTTCCCCTAGAAAAAGTTTGCATGTACCTTGTGTATATCCAAACTTTATACAATACCCAAAGACACCATATGTGGTGGAAGACAAAGTGTACATCGCCCAATTTCTCTCCACTTGTTTATGGCAATTCATGAATTCACCTAAGGAGCTTCGCATAGAGCTTCTCATCCATCTTCCAGGTAAGGGTTGGACGGGGAAGATCCTCCCTTTTTACAAGTAGGGATTATGGCATATTTCCCCCATGTGTTATGTCCTTATTAAAGCCCCTAAGTTTTAAAGTCACTAGCTCTAATCTACGCTAAATTTCTAGAACAAGACAAAGTTATGAAGTAAACTTCTTTGTTTTAAGAATTAAGTAGCATGTTTTTTCAGTATGCTAGGGCATGGATTTGGAGATTTGCTTAGTAGGGGTATGAAGTGTAAACTCTAAGCTAGAGAGCTTGTATGTGTTTAAACGAGGTGGGGCCAATATGGTCCTACAAGCTAGATAAAAACTTTTTTTCAACTAGTCAAAATAAGGACAAGCTAGATAAAAACCTATTTTTAACTAGTCAAAATAAGAACAATTCATTATAAATGCCAAATTTAAAACTAAGGACAATTCATTAAATCAATTGGTTTTTAAAAATGCCTAAATGTACACGAGTATTTATTCCTTAAAATAACGGCTACTAAAATCCTTAGCCACCTTAGCCAGTATAACAATATTTTTTTCCTAGAACTTGGGGTCTTTATCAATTGTTGTTATTAAGATCTAACAATCTAGTACGATCTTTTTAAATGGTTTCAACATCTAAAAGGCCATATCCAAGTTTTTTATGCAACTCAACTCATGTTCACACAATAAAGGATGTGTTGAGGTTACAAAGTTGAAGCTTGAACAAAAAGCTAGATGCATGCAAGCCCGGTGAATTGTACCTTAAGGAAGGCCCAATAATTAAAAGAAGGCGATGTTTAGGAGCAAACTCTTCTTTGTATTAGGACTTAAGTAGCATGTTTCCTCAATATGTTGCTAGTGGATTGGGGGAATAAGCATCGATTTGCTTAGTAGGGGTAGGAAGTATGAATAATAAGCTTAGGGAGCTAGCTTGGTGTACATTTTTTGAGGGAGGGAGTTGGGACATATAGGGCCATACAAGCTTGATGAGAATCCTTTTTTCAACCAATCAAAATAAGGATAACTCATTAAATCAACAGGTTTTCATTAAGTGATTTTCACTAAGTGAAACTATATTAAATGCCGATTTGATGACTAAAAGCATGAAATTGATCCCTTGAAAATGAGGGGTACAAAAATCTTTAGCCACGTAAGAATCAAAATAATGCCCATATCAGCAGACAATCATCTAGTAGGGCCTTTGAACTTTGAAGCTTTTGAGCTAAAAGGCCAAATCCAACCGTGAACGTTCACGTGTTGACAAGGCGAAGGACCTGTCGAGTCTGCAAAGCTAAAGCCTGTGCATGCAGGTCCCAGGGTCAAGAAGGTGGCGACAAACTGTCCCCGGAGGGAGGCCTGCAAGGCCATAGGCCTTTGTGCTCTCATCCACCACAAGCTTTGCCTTCTCTCTCATCCACAAGCTATGGTCTCCTTTGGCGTCAAGCTATGGTCCCCTTTGGGGTCAAGCTATGGCCTCCTTTGGCATGGCATGGCGACGCGACCTGGAGACGATCCGTGCAGAGATTCCGTTTTCCAAAACAGCACGCAACGCGTGATTGTTGACAGAGAGAAGGGCAAAGCACGGTAAAACAACGACGTCCCAAAAAGGTGAAACGGCCATATCCCGCAGCAGCGCATCAGCAGCAGTAAGCAGCTCCCCGGCAGCCGGATTACGCATAAAAGCAGCAGCTCTCTCAAGCATCACGCACAGCTTCTGCGCTCACAAGAAGCAGTTCTCAAGCATCACGCACAGCTTCTGTGCTCACAAGAAGCAGTTGAATCATGGCGAGAGCTATGGCTATCTCTGTGCTAGTCTACACTGCAGCTGCGCTGGCGTGCATGCTGCCGGCGGGCATGCACGCAGCGGACCCGGACCCTATTCTAGACTACTGTGTGGCGGATCTGACGAACACCAATCTTTTCATCAATGGGCTGCCATGCAAGAGCGCGGCGGCGGTGAGCTCTGCAGATTTCAGGTCGAGCTTGTTCAGAGGGACGGCGAATGTGAGCAATGCGCTGGGCATAGCTCTGGGCGTAGCTGCGGGAGCGACGTTTCCTGCTCTCAACACCCAAGGCCTAACCGTGATTAAGATTAACTACGCCCAGACGGGCGGGTTCGTGCCCCCGCACGTGCACCCGCGCGCCTCGGAAGTTATCGTGGTCCTCGAAGGGGCTGTTCTCGTGGGCTTTGTCGACACTAGTGGCAACTACTTCTCCTCCACCCTCTATGCCGGTGACCTCTTTGTGTTCCCACGTGGCCTCATCCATTTCCAACTCAGCCTCCCATCATCCATCCCTTCCCTCTCCTTCTCCTCCCTCAATAGCCAAAACCCTGGCCTCTCCCTTGTGGGTAATGCCCTCTTTGCCTCCACCCCCGGTATCCCCGACATCGTCCTCGAGAAAACCTTGTCCCTCACACAGGCCCAAGTAGAGGCAATTAAACAAGCCTTCCATTAGAAAGAGATTATGTCACTCTCTGTCTAGCTAGCTACATATGCATTCTACTACTCCTTCCTCTGTATAGCTAGCTGCATATGCATTCTACTATTACATATGTACTCTCTTTTTTTCCTTCAAAACCAGGTGGAATTTTTTCCTCACATTGTTGAACTCGTAGTGTGCGTAAAAGCCTTGGTGCAGTAGAAATGGAGGTTATGCCCAAACTTGTAGTGTGTGTAAAACCCTTGGTGAATAAGTAGATGTTATGTCTGCCACTTGAGTTACAACACATTGGTTTTCACATAGTCATCACTTGGCATATCATTATTAGGTTGTTGTGGTTATCCATTCAATGCTAATTATTTGTTAAGTGACATATCATCATTAGGTTGTTGTAGTTATCCAATAGATGCTAACTAATTGTTGCCAGGTCATGTTGAAAAGGTGCAACATATACGCTTTCTAAAGTTTCATATGTCACGCTTCTTATTTTTAGCAGAGTTGTTATCTTGAGCTTCAGTGGAGTACCTAAATTTATGAGAATTGCATGTGCCCATACATACCTACTTGTGGATTCCACAACTCTCTCCTCATGATAGAAGCACAAATTTTGATATATATGGATCTGTGTACCTAGTTTGGCATTTAGTCTTGAATTTTTATACATACAAAAATTTTCAAAAAATAATACACATTTGGATGCCATAGGCCTTTTTTAGCTACAATTAAAAAAAATCTTGGTATGGATAAATCTTAAAGTTTTTCTTCGAAGACCTCTGATTTTTTTCCAAAACATAAAAAACACATTTGAAAATGTATGTGTACATGGCATGTGAATGTGCATGGGTGTATTGTGTATGCACACGTGAACGGAGAGAGAGAGAGAGAGAGAGAGAGAGAGAGAGAGAGAGAGAGAGAGAGAGAGAGAGAGAGAGAGAGAGAATTAATTGCAATCTAAGTGGAGATTTCTTGACACGGATCCAATTCTAGGAAAATAGAGAAAAGAGGAACGTGCAAGAAAATAGATTATTCAACCCACTTAACATATCAAAAGACCACAAATTTAACATATTCAAGAATTGAATAAATAACAAATAAAATACTTAGCTCAAGATAACTACTCAAACACTGGGTGCAATCATCCCCCCTCATGTGTGTGTGGTCTCTCCCGACACATGAGTATTTACATAATTCTCATTCCAAAATAGGCCATGGCCTCTAAAAATACAAAAAGGTGCTTTTGCTTGCACGACACTCTCTTATGCTCAAAATAAAGTGTCCATAAATTGAGGCTAGGGTTAAGCATAGCACGCTTTACAAAAATATTAAAGTTCAAGTCTAAGCTTGATAAAATAAGCCTTTCCATAATAAATCAAAATGTGCACAAGCTAGCACACGTATGTATAAAGCTTGTTTACAAAAATGTGTGCCGACAAATAATAATGTGTGAATTCTCCTCAATCTTCTGAATCCTCTTCACCTATAAAATAACCAACAATAAATTGGTAAACAAATATTTCATAAGTATACAAACCATAAACACACACATATTTTCCAGGCATAAGTAACCCAGGAATCACCCTCCATATACAAACCAATTGTAACAAACATTGGATGCCCCAACCATACGTTAATGTATACCAAATGTATTAATATTTATAATGGCATCTAACATTTCTTGTGCATGCGAGGAACTTAGAGTATTTAAAGAGAGAGAGAGAACTTTATTTGTAAATCTAAGTGGAAATTTCTTGACCATGCGAGGAACAAGAGAATTTGTAAAAATTATAATAGGAGGTTTCCTTAACATGTTTGTCTCCAAGTGAAGGTTCTTTTACTTATGTAATGATCACTACAAATCTCATCCTTTTGGCACAATCCTTATGTTAATTTGTGAGCATCGACTTGGTTGTGTATAGGGGAGACAAGGGAAGCCTTATCCTAGCTCACATTTAAAGGCCATGCCAAATTGAAAAAAGTACCCATACAAAAAATTCCATTATCTAGAAAATGGACTCAACAATAGTCCAAAAAACCAAATGTCATGGTAAAATTACCAAAATTAACGTGGTACCATATTAGATTACATGTGTGTGATTTCAATGATTCCATTTACGTGAGTAAAGGGGTTTACTAAAGTTCACCAAAATCAATTCCCATCCATATGGTTAGATTACAAAAGGATGTATAGAGTCTAATAAGTCTACAAAGTCCATTGATAACTAGGCCCACCTATTCCACCATGTATATATGCCACCTTTAAACTTAACCAATGTGGATAGCTCATACACAATGATGACATGATAATAAGTGGGCTGTCAAGTTTCAAACATGAGACCTCAACCAATAATGTCAATGACCTTAACCACTAGGCCCACCGTCTTTTGTTGCCTCCGTTGGAAAAAGTTTACATGTACTTTTGTTAAGGTAGACTATGTACAAAGTGGAGACACTTGAGATGTAGGGCAAATGTGGACATTGCTCAATTCCTCTCATCTTGTCCATGGCAATTTGAAGGCAATTGACGAGAGGGGTTTTTGTAAAATCTCCCCCTTATAAGAAAATGGCACAATGGAAAGAGATAGCAAGGCAAAGCACAATAGACAATGCAATAGATACACAATGGAAAGAATTTAAAATTCTAATTATACGAAAGAGGTACAAGTGATGGTGCTGTCCACTTGTGCGCTCTTAAGTAGAGCTTTGATGGCGATCTAGACATACTCTAGATAGAGCATGTACGAGGTGTAGAAGGGGGTGGATACTCACAAGCATTGGATGCCTTAACTCATGGCAATCATTTCCATATATATTACTATAGGCAGTGTGGTAGGCGCGTATACAACAACGCAAGCAGTTACACGGTCACCGCCCGCGTATCAAGAACTCAGGCCCACCGACCACCGAGAAGACCACCACCCACATGATGGACCTGGTATCCAAGGGAATATTCCTCATACCGTCGCCCCGGACCCCAGCTCACGCACGGTACCCCCCTGACCATCTCCTAACCATCATCAATGGTCACAATAATGATCCCATCGGCGTCTAAGCCGGGGTTCCCACTAAAGACATATGCACCATGGCTACTCCTCATAATGGGAGCCTAACAAATGTGCATTATACATCAAAATGAGATACATGCTGAGAGGCGGGCATTGAGTGTATACTAACACCCCCCTCAATGTCCACCCGAAGATGAACTAGGGTTTTGGCCCAACGTCAAGTCGAATGAGCTAGTCCTTCCCAAGAGCGATGAAGATGCCGAATGAGCTGGTCCTTCCCAAGAGCCTTGGTGAAGATGTCGGCATAGTTTTGCTCTATAGAGAAATACTCCAGCTCCACTATCTGATCCTCTATTAGCTCCTGCACATAATGATACCGAATCTCAATGTGCTTCGTATGAGCATGAAACACAGGGTTCTTGGAGATAGCCATGCAACTCTGATTGTCACACCACAAGACTGTAGCCTCCCTGATCTGAACTCCCATGTCAACCAAGATTCTCCTCCATCATACTACCTCACATGCAACAAAGCAAGCTGCCTTATACTCAACCTCTATGGAAGAAAGTGCCACTATAGGTTGCTTTTTTTTGGTCCAAGAGAAAGCACCGGGGAACCAGGCGAAAAACAATATCTAAAAACTGATTTCTTAGAATCACAATCTCCTACCCAATCTGAGTCACAATAACTTGTCAGAGTGTCACCCATGCTGTAAATGATGCCATACTCAAGAGTATCTCTGATGTACCTTCCTTCCAATGACTCTCTTGTGGCTTGTTGGAAAGCCTACTCAACACACCAACTGTGAAGCTGATATCAGGTCTAGTGTTAGTGAGAAAAATCAAACTCCCACCAACTTCCTGTACTTCCTGATGTCAACAAGTGATGAAGAATCCTCTACAGAAAGCTGCATGTTCACTTCCATTGGCGTGCAGACACAGGCTTGCAGTTTGTCATCCCAAATGCTTTGAGAATCTCCCAAGCATACTTTTGCTACGAAATGAATATTTTACCTGACTCTTGCCAGACCTCAATCCCTAAACAGAAATGCATAAGACCCAAGTCTATCATCTCAAACTCATGGCTCAGCATATCCATTGTCTTATAGATCATCTCTTCATTGTCACCTGAAATGTTTAAGTCATCTACATACAGACAACCAAAACAATCTTGCCATGACTTTTTAGAACATACAAGTTAGCATCACAAGCATTTCTTATAAACCCAATCTTTTTGAAAAATTAGTCTATCCTTTGATACCATGCCCTTGGGGCCTGTTTCAGCCCATACAATGCCTTCTTCAGCCTGCAAACTTTGTTTTTTTATCTGGGCATCTCAAAACCTGGTGGATGAGCTACATATACCTCCTCCTTGAGATGGCTATTCAGAAATGCTGATTTGACATCCGTGTGAAAAGACTAGCCACTTTTTGTGAGCAGCCAAGGCAAGTAACGCCCTGATAGTTGTCATATGAACTGTGGGAGAAAATGTTTCATCAAAGTTGAAACCCTCTACCTATGCAAATCACTGTGCAACCAACCTTGCTTTGTATTTTTCAAGTGAGCCATCGGCCTTATACTTAGCTTTCCAAACCCATTTGGTACCACTTACCTTTTTGTTTGGTGGTCGGTCAACTAGCTCCCATGTGTTATTCTTTATGATGTTGTCATACTCAGACTGCATTGTGGCTTTCCACTTTGCATCATCCAAGGTGGCTGGCTCCTTCACTATTCCCATTATCTCAACCATCAAGGTCATATTGGCAACGAGATCAGATGCTCTTCTCTACTCCTCTATTCTCCTTAATCGGCGTGGTCCATCTGCTGAAGATTCTAGCTTCTCAGGTACTGGATTACGCTCATCAAAGAGCTGTTGTGCCCACTTTGGAAGTGGCTTTCCTTGTGGTGCAACAGCAGGCTGTTGTGACATGAGAGAGTCTTCGTCCTCCTCTGAAAACTCCTCCTTGAGAGGAAATCTGACTGGTGGGTTGGGTTCATGGTGGACTAATTCTCCGGCTAATGATAGAGTGGACGGACCTCCTTCCTCCACTGAGTGTGGCTGTTCTGCAAATATCACATCTCGGCTGGCCACAATCTTCTTTGCCTCTGTATCATAGAGCCGATATGCCTTCGACTCTTAACTATATCCAAGAAAGATAAACTTCTTGCTTTTGGAATCTAGCTTGGTCCTGGATGCATCTGGAATATGCACATAATATTCACAGCCAAATGTTCTGAAATGAGAAACCAAAGGTTTCTTACCAGAGTAGGCCTCTTGAGGTGTAACATCCTTGAGTGCCTTTGTGTAGCTCCGATTGAGGACATAAACTGTTGTGTTGACTGCTTCAGCCCAAATGTATTGGGCAAACCCTTTGCCTTCAACATGCATCCACCATCTCCATGACAATTCGGCGTTCTACAACACCATTTTGCTGAGGTGTGTGAGCAGTGGTGAGTTGGCACTTGATGCAATTCTCCTTTGAAGTAGCTATCAAATTCCATTGAAAGGAATTCTCCTCCTCGATCTGTATGAAATTTCTTCACCTTCTTTCCTGTCTCATTTTCCACAAGATTATGCCACTCTTTGAACTTCCAAAAGCTTCAGCCTTATCCCGAAGGAAATAAACCCACATCTTCCTACTGTAATTGTTGACTAACAGCATAAAGTAAGAAGATCCCTCTAATGCAGTAGTAGACATTTTACCACAAAGATCAGCATGTACCAGCTCTAGAGGAGTCTTTGCCCGATTGCTGCTTTCCTCTGAAAATGCCTAGCATTGTTGCTTGCTCATCATACAAGCTTCATATGGTTCTTGCAATTCTGAAAATGCGGGTAAATTAGCTACCATACCCTTTTTCTGCATTTCCTTTAGCACGGCAAATCCAATGTGACCAAATCGCTCATGCCAAAGCTTACTTGTGCTCTTATTTGCAGACACACTCAGCTCGTAGAGATTGTTGTGCCTTACTCCTTTGCTGACTACCTTGCCCAATAGTATCTAGAATTTTTGCTTCATTTTTCTTGAAGTGTACTTCAAGCCCACGATCTATCATCGCAGCAAACTGATAGTAGATTTCTCTTTATCTGGGGTACATAGAGCACATTTGACAGCTTATTCTCTTCGCCTGTATAGTTGCCACGAAAGATATATGGTTCCAAACCCTTTGGCTAGACATTTAGCATTATTCCCAACAACAACACTGATGGGTTCTTGTAGAGGCTTCCAGGAACTATACCAGCCCTTCTTACTGGTCATGTGTTGGGATGCTCCACTATCCAAAAATCTATGAATCGTCAACTAGAGCATGATCAGATGAACATACCTCTTCAATGGTGACCCAAAGTTTAAGCTCGGTGTCTCGACATTATTAACTGCCTCCTTTCCCTTCCATGAAGACTTCAAGGTGTCGTTCTTCTCGTCAACCTACTTCTTTCTGCAGTCTTTGACAGCGTGAGCCTTCTTGTCACAATAATAATAGCTCCCTTGAAACTTCTTCTTCTTTGGCTTCTTCTTCTTATCATAAGAAGATGTCTTGCCTTTTCCTTTAGCATTGGCCGAAAATGCAGCATCACTACTATCGCGGGTCTTCAACCGCATCTCCTCCTCAAGTAGCATAGCACTAAATTCTTTAAATGATAAAGACGGTACTCTAACCTGAGTGTTTAGTGATGTGGCCAAGCCATCATACTTCTGTAGAATATTTCAGATGTACCTCCGGGCCAACTCCTCACTAGTGTGTGTAATCCCTAGCAGCCATTTAATCTCGCAATTTTTTGATCCGCGAGATAAATGCTTCAGCTAGCTTCTCCTTCAGCAAACTTTTTAGCAAGCTGATTCTCCAGGTTCAAAATCCTGGTCTGATTGCAAGTCTCATACTGATTTATTAATATGATCCAAGTCTCTATAGCCTTGGTAGTATGTTGAATCAGAGTGAGAATAAAATTACTTACGCTGGTGACAATGGCACAAAGTGCATCAGCATTGCACCTTCTCCATCCCCGAAGAAGTGTCGCATCTGGCAGAAGAATGTTTGCAAGGTTGTTAGGGTCGGGACTCCCACCACTAGTTCTGCATCCATTCCCAAAATAGCTTCTAGGAGCTCATAAGAGTCTAGAATGGCATTGATTTTGAATTTCCAAAGAGTATAGTTCGTCCCATCAAGCTTGCCTTCCGTGAAGGTAGGTGGATGAATGCACAAGACTGGTACAGCAAGCAGCAACAATAGCAGATCTAGAAGCCATTACTCCCAGGGCTCTATGCAAAGGAAGACTAAACTTTATGCACTATTCCTGCTAAGAGCACCTAAGTTCTGATACCATATAAGAATATGGCACAATGGATAGAGATAGTAAGACAAAAGCACAAGAGACAATGCAATAGATACACAATGGAGATAATTTAAAATTATGATTATACCAAAAGAGGTACAAGTGATGGTGCTATCCACCTGTACGCTCTCAAGTAGAGCTTAGATGGCGATCTAGATAGACTCTGGATGGAGTACGTACGAGGTGTAGAAGGGGGTGGATACTCACAAGCGTTGGATGCCTTAGCTCATGGCAATCATGTCCATATATAGTATTGTAGGCGGTGTGGTAGACACGTATACAACACGAGCGATTACACTGCATAGACACGATCACCGCTCGCATATCAAGAACGTGGCCCACCGACCATCGCCCACTAATGATGGACCTGGTATCTGAGAGAATATTCCTCATACCGTCCTCTCGGGGGCTCCTACCCCCAAACCCCCGCCAGGGGGGCTACTAGCCCCCCCTGGGACCTCCCAGCGGGGGCAATGCCCTGGACCCCAGCTTATGCTCGTACCCCTAACCATCTCCTAACCATCATCAATGGTCACAATAATGACCCCATCGGTGTCTAAGCTGGGGTTCCCACTAAAGGCATATGTACCATGGCTACTCTCTAATGGGGGCTAACATATGCACCATGGCTACTCCTCATAATGGGGGCTAACAAATGTGCATTATACATCAAAGTGAGATACATGCTGAGAGGCCGGCATTGAGTGTATACTAACACTCCCTCCCCGCCACAGAGGGTTTTTGCAAAGCCCCTAGGGCCTACACCTTAAGGTCTCATCTATAGTCTTAACTAATGTGTTTCCTCAAGATCAAGTAATTTGGTCAGCAAGGTCTAGTGTACATTTTAAGCCACATGGGGCAATAGAGTCTTTCAAGCTTTTAAAGGCTAAGTTAGTTACTAGCATAACTCACGTGTTCACAAGGAAAAATACTTGTAGATGTTTACAAAGCTGAAGGGAAAAAAGGAAGCACTTTTCTTTTTTAAAACACCCCAAATTATCTCTCTATTTTTAGTTATTAACCCTCTAAACAAATCATTAATTAGTCCCATTTTACAAAACAAGCTTTTCTTAAACTCATTATCTATAAAATTGCTTTTACGCAGTTAAAATTCATAAAAAAAATAAACATAAGTCTCAATTCAAAACTTTTTCTAATTGCTTACCCCTACAAGATATTTTCTATCATTCTTATTCTACTCTTTCTATGTTTTTTTACTTTTAATCAAAAATGTTTAATGGTTTTCTTAATATTCACTAATTGTCATTGCAACATAATTTAAAGATAACCACCAACCCCTTGATTTTGAACAATGAATCAAATTTAGGTTATCAAATGGATGTGGCCAAGCCTTGAGAAGCATTCTCATTCATTCCGCTTTAATCTTTTATCATCTTTACTCCTTTTTATGCTTCCCACCTTCCTCGGTCTTGGCCACATCAACATGGCTTCCCATCACTTTATTAATTTTTCAACAAATAGGGTAAAAAATACATCAAAATGGCCTAAAATTGAACTATACACCCTAAAATAAGGATAAATGACAAAAAATAGAAAAAATGAAAAATATTCTAAATTATCTAATTTTCATACTAAAAATAACTAATTTTCATACTAAAAATAACTAATTTTCCTAATTTTGACCTCAAAATTACTAAAAATAGCTAAAAAGAGTTTTTTTTAAAGCCCAAAATTTGCTAAAAGTAACCCCAAAATGAGAGGTTATCAGCTACACATTTTTGCCCTACCAAGATATACATATATGTACTACTTTTCAATGCATGTATAATATCTTTGATTTTTATCTGATGTAATAGATAGCTTTTGGCCATTCTATTTAAGATAAAAAATTATTACACTTTTAGGTTGCTATTTTGGTGCATAAATCATCATGTAGAGATACACTTGGAGCTTTTTTGAGATTGGCCATGTAAAGGGAGAACATGAAGATGATGGTGTGTGCATGAGGTGTGCTTTATGGCATCACGAGCTTCGACATGATACAAAGAGGTTTAGATATGTAAAGCAGGTGGTGGAGTGGTGTACATGGCATTTGAGTGGTAGCACGATGCGAGGGTGGACCGGAGATTTTTTTGGTGTGTGGATAATAGCATTGTGGATCGCCCAATAGCATTTGACTGCCCAAACAGTTCCACACATTTTGGGCTTTCAATCCATTCGGAGAACCTCTAGCATCGACCCCACTATCTTCACATGATGGTGTGCATGCTTCTATGAAGCATACATGGATCATGACTGGGGTGAGTATGTCATGTCTGCAAGGGCATATCCTTGGAGTAAGCAGGTGATTACAAACACCCGAGCATCTAATGTATGTTTTGTATATACAACACATGATTTTGGTGCCATGTTTGCAGTTGAATATGATGAGCTTACAGATTTATTGACCATGGATTATGTCTTCACCATCATTACCCCTGATGGCAAATGAGGAGCAGGTAGACTAATATTTGTTGAGATTCTCTATGGCAAAGAGCATTCTCAATGATGATGCCATGGATGGTTATGGGATTTAGTTTGATGCACATAGCATTGTCAACTATTTACAGTATCACTACATAAGGTGTCCTTCATCGAGGGCACTCTTCCACTCGGTTTTTCCCCCTAGACATCTAAATGCGAACAGACACTTTAGGGTCAATTAGTCTCACCTTGTTTAAGGTTGTTACTCATTTGTACTAGTTGAGATCTTCACATCTTTTACTTCATTAAGCTAGCCATTCTACACACCTCCACCGCTTTGCTCCACTACATGTGTGTGTGTGTGTGTGTGTGTGTGTGTGTGTGTGTGTGTGTGTGTGTGTGTGTGTGTGTGTGTGTGTGTGTGTGTGTGTGTTCTTTCATGAGATATGTGGCAGTGTTGTTTCTTACTTCTTCCTATTGGAGGTATTTAGTCTTTGGTGGTTCATTGCTTCCTTTTGAAGCTTAGGTATTGTGGCTTTGGTATGTGAAGAAGGTAATTGTGTGTTTGTTCACTCAAAGCTTAAAGGAGGTGGCTTCTTAGTTTTGCTTCCAACAATCTAAAGCAACTCAGTTTGGGTGGGTGGCTTTAAGTGGCTACAAAGGCTACCAAAGTTGATAACAATTCAACGTCCTTTAATAGCACCATCGATGTTGACATCCATTAACGACACGTTAACAACACCCTCAATGTCGACGTTGATGTCCATCTAACTTCATCCCTACAGTGTTCATATTCTGGCATTTTCATGAGCTATCATTGAGCATTGAAGCATCATGTCCATCATCATCCATATTCATTGTCTTCAGTCTCAAATTCTTGACTTCTGAGTCAAGAGATTATGAGCTCCCACTCAATCTTTTGAATCTCTCTAGAGTCTTTCAAGTGTTTGGTGACCAATTCACAAATTTTTAAAGCTTCTTACTCACTACCAGTAATCAAATATGACCAACTCATCTATTAACTTGTTTGTCATTCTTGTAAAAGCACATAAACTTGATAGGTCCAATCACTCCCTCCAAAGTTTTATGGTCAAAAATGTCTTGGTTGCCAAGGGTTTATTTTCAAAAATGTCTTGGTTGCCAAGGGTTTATTTTCAAAAATGTCCTAGTTTTCAAGGGTTTGTTAGTGGTGGTGTGGGTGATGAGCCTTGACCTGCCCCAACTGTTCCTAACACTCCTCAATGGGGTGGGGCCAATAGACCTAGCCATATGTCCCTCTAACTATTGTTGATCAAAGAAGATGGGATTCAAATGATGCACAAGCTTTGGCATATTCAAAAAAATAGTACTCGAGATTTAGTGGATCTACCTCCTGGTAAGAAAGCAATTGGTACTACTAATTGGGTTTACAAAGTCAAGAGAAAGGCTGATGGGTCTGTGGGGTGGACAAGTTCATGGCCAGGCTTGTTGCAAAAAGTTATGCCTAGGAGAAAGGCATCAACTATGATAAACGTTTGTCTTCACTTCTTGTGTATGACCACTATCAGATTTGTTACTACTTTGGCAGCCTACTATGGATGGAAAGTTGGATGGAAAGTGTACTAATTGGACATCAAAACAACATTCGTGAATGGTGACTTATAGGAAGAAGTTTATTGAAGTCAACCCATTGGATTTTTCTAACTTCACCAATAACATAAGGTATACAATCTTAAGAAATCACTTTATATGTCAAAAAGGACCACAAGGATTTGATCATTACTATCCTCTAATGCTATGTTAATGCCATGCTATTGACTAGCACAAATGAGGATTTGATCACAGCCTTTTAGCTTACCTTGCCTTAAATTTTGAGATGTGAGATCTTGGTCTTTTGCACTACTATTTGGGTATATAGTTTATATAGCAATATTGTAATGAAGTAGATTTGGATACACATGCACATGGGGAATGGGGCCTAGGCACTTGGGCTTAGGGATATTTACATGTGTACTTTTGGGAGGGCCTTGGACTATATTAGGCATAAGGCTCATGGAGATTTGGTTACACATGCACATGGGAAATGGGGCCTAGGCACTTGGGCTTAGGGATATTTACATGTATACTTTTGGGAGGGCCTTGGACTATATTAGGCATAAGGCTCATGGAGATTGTAACCTTTTTTATCATTATACTTTCATGAGTACTCTTACTCTTTAGAGCTCTAAGCTTTCATGGTGAACTTCTCCCTCTTGAGAAGCTATGTGTGTACTCCATTATGAGTGCAATAGGGACTACTCTCTATGATGAGTGGGACATGTGTGTACTCCATGCTAATGAGTGCAATCTCCTAGGTTTCCTTCATTGTACAACATTGGTATCAGAGCTCTTGGCTTAGATCCTTGCTTAGGTAAAGATTAGTGATAATCATTTTTGAATTATACTTAATACAACTTTCAAAATCTATTTTCTTGGTCTTGATTAGTGATAATCATTTTTGCCTTACTGTTAATCCAATTTTTCATAATGCATTATCTTGATCATGATTAGTACTAATCATTTTTAGAATTGATTTTTACACAGTTTTCAAACTTGCTAATTTTTGTTTTGATAAGATTAGTAATGAAATTTATGTTAATCATTTTTGAATTTGTATTAATCACTGTTTTTAAAATCCTAATCCACTTTACTATATGATTTCTTGAACTTCTTGATCTTGATTTTTTTGAAATTTTTCTTGATTTTTGAAATTAGAGTTTGGACAGATTTAGAAACCAATTTTGAATGATTTTCTTGCATTATCTTCATTAGAGAGCCTTACAGTTGCAAATATCAATTCTTAAAATCCCTATTTCTTCAAGATCAAACCTTAGATTGCCAAATCTTGGAGTTCTTGGAGAAAGATTGCAAGAGGAAGATTGTGGTGCAAAAAATCAAGGTTGTTGTATAGAGTTTTAAGATTGATGTGCAGAGTTTTCAGATTGCTGTACAGATTTTAGACTGTTGTGCAAAAATTTGGTGCATTTTCAAGAAAGTGTGCAAAAATTTGGTACATTTTCAAGAACGTGTGCAAAAATTTGATACATTTTCAAAAAATTGTGCAAAGTACAGTGCAGAGTTATGCAGAACTACTATACCAGTTGTAGATTTCAAGATTTTATAGCAGTTTGTACAGATTTTTAAGATTTGACACAGATTTTATAGATTTTAATGCAAATTGTTGAAAACGATTTTTCTTGGGCAACAACAAAGTTCAGCAATGCAGATCAATATACAACAACAAAGCTCAACAACAAAACTAGGAAAGTCAATAAGTTTTAGCTCTATCGCTATTCTACAAGCATTTTCAAGGCTATTGATCAATAAGATTCATCTATCATAGTGAAAATGCAACATGCATGTTGATATGGTGAAAGATTTAATGTTTGCACACATGTTAAAACTGTAATACATGAAAAATGTTATGAAACTGGTATAATCCCTCTCAGATTTGAAGTGAGACATCTGGTTAGACCAAGGTGCTTCCATTACACCAAGGGATTCTAGTTTTCTATGCATAATTTTTAAGAGTAACATGAAAAGCAGAGTGTAAGCAACAACAAGAGGCTGAGTTATACAGGCTACTAGCCATTAAGGACCCAAATGACATGTAGGCTATTGGGTTAGATACAGATTGAAGTTCTTACAGAAAAGAGGTGTTAGAAGCACATCATTCCTACATAATTCCAAGTTTCAAGTTCATATAGCCTTTTCATTAGGCTACAACAGCTCTCAAACAGTGGTTTGCAACACCATTGGAATGCAAAAGGCCAATGCATCATAGCATTGTGGGGCTCAGCAAGCAAGCCAAGAGTGGGGCACATGCATGTCAAAATTGTGAAGGCCAATGCATGCATAACGGTGTTCTAACTCTAGGCACAAGACAACAAATCCTTCATAAACAAGGGTGGCCGCCATCAATCAAATGCAGGCCTCCTATGGCATAAACACCTGTACATTAAAAACACTAAAATAGAGTTGGGGGACATGCACAAAGTCATGCAATCTCTTTGACATGCAAAACAAAGTCTGAGAGAGACACTCCATTACCAAGACTGCATATGAAACAAGCCTTGAAAGCTAGAAGGTGTGGTGAGGTATCTAGTATTGCTAGTGGATCTTGCATCAACTATTGGTTGAAACACTGCTCAGTACTAATCTTGAATACTAGTGCTAAACTTTGCAAATATTGGCAAAAAAGTATTGAATAAAGAACAGCAATGCCATGGAATCAATGAAGGCTTGTGTCCACTATGCTTTGCCTTAGTGTGCATCTCTAGATAGCACTAAATATCAGCAAGCCTAGTAAAGAACTACTTTCATATTACAGAGGATCATCAAGCATCTATCATTCATTTCAAGAAGTTCAGTAGTAGAAAAAGCTTTAGTGCCTACACAGTTTCCTTGCCCATGGTTGCTGCACACGCCTAACAACATTCACTGTTGCCATTCAGAGTACAATGGTGAACAGATATGAGCTTCTTGTTTAGTAGCAGGCAAAAACGCACACACTGCAACGCCAGCAGACAGCACAAGCATCGTTCAGTAGCATCTACACAAGGCCAGCCAATAAACCCTCCAAAATTGAATTGCGCATGGAAGTTTCAGCATGGCATCCGGCTTCGCAGTAGCAGTGAGTGGGATGCTCAGCTGTTGCCATATGGGACTTCTGCGGGCACAAGGCGATCTCAATTACCCCCTCTTCCTAGTCTGTGCAGCTCAGCAACCGTTCGCTGCTTAGAGTACCCACAACAAACAAACAGGAACCAGTGCAACCAGTGTAGGGAGGGGTCTGCAAGCGCTGGTATGCAACGATGATGCACCTGCAAGCGCTGGTATGCACAAGCATCGTTCAGTAGTATTGCAGAGCAACCTTCGTCCGCCAAAGAAAGCAGAAGGAGAGAGTAAAATATGTAAAAAAAAACTGGCTGCCAAGACTTGGAAGGGTCTCGTTTTGTTTTCTTTCCCCTTTCCCTCCCCAACTTAGGGTTTGGACCCTTTTTTTTCACATTTTGGCCATTCCCATTCTCCCCCTATTGCCCACAGCCCACATTTTGGTTCACATTTTATTATCCTTGGCTACCCTTTTATTTTCTTTAGGCCGTGGCTTGCGCGTGTAGAGTATTTGTGGTGTTCTCACACGCAGTGGTGGGTAGAATTTTGGGATTTTTTTTTCGCTTTGTTCACACGCACTTCACACATTGGGTGATTAGTGTTGACTTGAGCACCGTGGGGGTTGTTCACGTGCATTGGAGCATTGTGTTGTTTTTTGTTCACACGCACACTTTTGGGCTGTTTTTCACACCTCACCCCTAGTCATTGGGCATTCACATGCACACTTTCGACTGTTTAGTATATTTTAGGCATCCACACTCGTATCTTGGCCCTTGTTTATTGTATTTTGGGCGTTCACAAGCGTGTTTTTTTTTTGCCACTTTGGTACATTTAAGGGTGTTCACATGTGAACCCTACCTTGTGGATTGATTTTTGCACTATTTTGGATATTTGGTGGTGATTTGCATTCAGTTTTGGCCATTGTTCATGCGCGGGCAGTCATTTTGAGCATTTTGGTCATCGTTTTGACCTTTGTTCTTGTGCAGGTGGCCATTTGATCGTATTGGTGCTTTTTCCACACGCGGTGTGGCATTCTTGAGCACATTTGGACATGGGGATCCATTACTACCTCTACTCCACCTACGATCGCCATGCTACCTACCATCATCATCATCAACATCACTATGACTCCATCCCAGCTGATCGTGCGGCATCCGCTCCTACCCTATCACTCTCGCTCCATGCCCATCATCTTGATTTACCATTTCAAGTGTGGAGATACATATCATTTACCGAGTTCATACATACATTTGGCACATCACGGCTTCGACCTCTAGATCCTTCTTCATTGACATCATGCTATGATGACACATCATATTCATGTCACATATGGATATTTGAGATTCATATGTTGTTGCCTAGCCAGTTTATACACTTATTTGATGAGGAGGATGTCTGTGCTAGATGGTCTAGGCGTTCTACACATGGTGATTTTGTTGAGGATCTATGTGGTTATCTTTACATGGATGGTTTGGTATTGCTTGCATGGGATGATGTATGTGGGGATTTGATGGAGAGCAGAGATGACTATATACTTGAGGATGGGTATTGTGATGACATGCATTCAGTGGGTGATGATGTGAGTGATGATGATCATCATGTTGATGATGATATTGATGTTGACACATGTACACATGGTGATGATCATACACATACACATGATGATATTGATGTATCACACACACCTACACATGATGATAGTGATGTATCGCACACACATACACATGATGATAGAGATACATGTGCACATGATTTCACTAACACATATGCACATGATGATGATGTATGTGATAGTGAGAGCAAGGGTGATGTGTGTGAGTTAGATCATGTGGACATGATCTCAAGGGCAGAGATGGTAACGAGCATACCGAGCATTGACACTTCTATGCCTATCATTTTTCCTAACAAATCATGAGGATAGTGTGCATTTGATTAGTGAAGTATCCATTAGCACACTTGAGGATAGTGATACTCCGCATACGAGTCATGGAGATACCTATGATGAGCATATGCCTGAGTTACTGCTATTAGATGCATCAGGCTATTTTGTTAGGATTTCTATTTGTGGAGATATCGCTAATAGGACCACTACTCCTAGTATTCACAACATTCCTAGCACTATTTGTGTGGATAGAGTTCATGTATTTGAGCAGTCAGGGATAGTGCATGAGAGTAGTGTGATGATTTCATTGATGTGAGAAATCGTAAGTAGGATTATGCATATTGACCATTTTCATAGTAGATCATATGGTATAGATCTTGAGAGATTTGCATTTGATCTAGACATCTCCTTTGAACCTATATTATTGGAGATAGATTTATCATGGGATTTAGGTCACATAGGGCCATCATTGATGGATATAGACCATGTTTATGAGGATGACCTTGGAGACCTTGGGGATGCCATAGATGATGAGTTAGGAGATGATGCCATGACTTCTGTAGGCAGGCACAAGGCGATCTCAATTACCCCCTTTTCCTAGTTTGTGCAGCTCAGCAATCATGCTTAGAGTAGCCACAACAAACAGGAACCACGCAGTAGCAGTGAGTGGGATGCTCAGCTATTGCCATGACTTCTGCAGGCACAAGGCGATCTCAATTACCCCCTTTTCCTAGTCTGTGCAACTCAGCAACTGTTCGCTGCTTAGAGTACCCACAACAAACAGGAACCAGTGCAACCAGTGTAGGGGTCTGCAAAGCGCTGGTATGCACCACTACATTGTTGCTAACGCAATTGTATTCAGAGGCTCATCACTCATTGCTTTACGGCTCAACGCAAAACTCCAACACAGCCAGCTCACATGTATTATGCTGAGCGCTTAGCTCTAGCATGCACATCAACATAGCAAGGGCAACACTCAGCGGGTATTCGCAGAGCGACGCATTTCAGTGAGATTCGTAGCATAAGCAAATGTTTATCACAGCGCATGGCAGGTATTTAAGCAAAGAAAATGTTCATAACTAAGCAAAGCAAACATTCAGTGGTATTGCAGCAACCTTCATTGCTCTGGTCCACCAAAGAAAGGAGAAGGAGAGAGTAAAATATGCTTGTGTGAGAGTGTGAGAGAGAGAGTGATTGTCCTATGCAAGGGTGTGAGCGACTCCATGGTGATAGCGTGGAGGTGGAGCTTGGAGCTTGGAGTTTAGAGCTTAACGAGCGAGCTTCCTCAAGGGACTCAAGATCGAAGCATTGGTAAGTACCCTACGACAGTTGTGATCTATTGCTAACCCATTAGGTGAATGTGTAGAGTTCCCTCTTGGAGGTGTGGTAGCCCATAACATTTTTGGCACCGCTGTGTCGAGGAAACACCTTTGTTTCTTTCAACCTCTTAGAGTTTCAGCTCCCATTGCATAGGATTCATTATTGCCCTTGCATTCTGGTAATGCATTGTGTTGAAAATGAATGGAAAAGATGTGTGTGGTAGAAAAAATTGTGAGAAATTATTTGTGATGTTGTGTGTGTTTGTAGTGGAGTGTTTCTAAGATAAGGTTTCACTGTCTGTTCTTGTTAATTTTTATATTCGCATCATTAAAACCACCAGCGTGAATGAGCAGGTTGGTGTGTTATTTTCTTTCTATTTCAAAAAAGTCATAAAAATCAAAAACATAAGGGACCATTGAATGTGCCAAGAACTTGCATTTCGTTCCTTAGGAGTGGCACAGTCGATTTGTTATTAATTGGATAAGTATTACGCACCCAAAGTCACCAAATTCGACGTGGGAAGTTTCACATGAAAGTGCAGAAAAGTCATTCCTGTCGTGAACCATTTCCTACAGTTTCACGCCATGAATCACTCACGAAATCAGTGTCGTTAAGTAACGCCGAAAATCACGGGATTTCCTTTCCAAAAATAGAAAACCTTATCCTGACACCTTCGTATCTGCTAAAATTTTTAAGCACGTGAAAGTTCAAGAAGGCGTTCATGACATGAAACGACCTGAAGCGGTTCACGGCATGAAACCCTTACTGTTTCACGCGATGCAAAATGACCTTAAGCGGTTCACAGTGTGAAACCCTTACTATTTCACGACGTGAAACGACCTAAGGTTGTTCACAGCATGAAACCCTTACTGTTTCGCGACGTGAAATGACCCTTACTATTCACAACGTGAAACCCTTACTGTTTCACGACGTGAAACGTTTTCTATTGATTCATGGCGGGTAGGCCAAAACCAATGATTAGACAGACTAATGCCACAAGGGTTGGTTAAGGAAGGCGTATTATACCAAAAAGAGGGAATCTAACCTTAAGGATACACAATTTTTTGAGCACGTGAAAGTGCAGGAGAACATTCATGACGTGAACCATTTCTTGCAATTTCACGACGTGAACCACTCTCTGCAGTTTCACGACATCTGAAACAGAGTGATAAAATCAAAAGCAAAATTAAATTGGGTTGACAAATAGCTTATCAAATCATATATACATGCACTTAAGATCCGAAAAACTCATCGGAGATGATCTTACGCTCGACGATAGTGCATTGAATCACCTAGGATCTTCCTACCAAAGAAGTGTGGGATGAGTACATTTCACAAGCACACACCTAAGTGTCTTAAGAAACTTGACCATGGCTGAAACTAGTAGTGAAGAGTCCATGGAAGAAGGTCTGAGAGATACACTGGTGGGTTTGGGGAAGAGGAGAAACCACCCTCCCTAACCAAGTCTAGTGGTATCATTGATATTGCCCGGGGATTTTTTAGTCTCCAAACTAGCCATGAGAAAGAAGCGCAATATGCGGCATGGGTCCGTCAACCAGTGCTAGACTCGGTCCACAATAAGAAGTGCCATTCCAACTGTCGAATTCTAGGCCGTCGAACCCTCGAATAAGACGAGACATGGAAAGTGCGGCTAGGACGGCTCAAATATTCTTCCCCACTACCGAGGAAGTAGAGTTAGACCTCAAACAGAGTGAGGTGGAACGGCAACTATGAGAGTTGAGCTTAAGGAAACAAGAGCTCGACACTCGTAGGACAAGAGCTGAGAAGAAGGAAACGGGAAGTCTTAACCCACTTCAGTCACGAGGGAAGGAACTAGAAATAGTTATGGGTAGAAGTGAGGGAGAAATGCCAAACTTGGAACCTATAAACGAGGAATCCAAAACGGAGGAAGGGTTTACAACCATAGAAGAAGAGGGTAACCTGGCTGGTAGGGTAGGTGAAGTAGAGGACTGACTCTACACCAAAAAGTATATTGAGCAGATGATCAATAATCCTACGTTCCTACAAGACATGGAACTCCTAATTCTACAAAGACGTACGGAGGCGACGACGAATGGGGAGTCATTCCAAGATACCGCAGCTCGACCATCCCATGCACCCCTAGAAGAGTCAATACAGGTAGGGGACGTGGCCTAGGAAGGGGGAGAGCAATTCCCCAAGTACCTAGGAGAGATCCAATCATGGACCTTAATGTAGCCACAAGGGCGGATCTGCTAAATATGGCAGTAGAGATGGGCTAGGGGATGGTCAGAGAACTAGCTACTACTCTAGAATCCTCACCTTCCCAGATGAAACCACATATCATTTCAAAACTTGTCCAAAAGTTCTTTGGGAACGGGGATCCTATCCAACATGTAGAGATTTTTGAATCCACATATGAAACCTGCGGGTCGGTCAATGATGTGACAATGATACATGCCTTCTCACTGACCTTGGAAGGAAAAGCTCATCAATGGTTCCAAACTCCTAAGCTGGAGGATAAGGTTAACTTCACAAGGCTAAAGAATGTTTTTGTGCCCAGTTTTTCCCGTAGTGGTGACAAGTGGAGCCTATGGTACAATTACATAATATTAAACAAAAGGAAGAAGAGTCGATGAGGGACTACGTTTCTCATCTCTAAAGCACTTAACTTCGAGGTGCAAGCTTTGGGAAAGGTTAACTGATGACCTGCTACTCTTGATGCATGTTGCAAATTGGCAATCCAATATGAAGACAATATGTTAGAATTACCACAACCAGAAGATGTTAAAACATATTCAGCACAACTACGACTTCACATGTCTCGAGCCACTAAGAAATTGGAACCCGAAGCAAGCAAGTCGGAAACATGATAGTGGATGAGCTCAGTAATGCCATACTAGAAAAATTGAAAGTCAAGGAGGGAAGAGAAACATCTGGGCATGGGCATAATCACCTTTACCCCCACATGGAATTGGTGTGGTGCTTTATGTGCAAATTAAATCACACCATCACTGAGTGTCCATAGTTAAGAGCAAGGCCATTACTCTATTGTGCTCACTATGTAAAATTAGGAAATCATGACACTTCAATGTGTAGATATCCATGGTTTCAAAATGTTACACAGCTACCAGTACTTAGAGCCCCATTGGCTTTACCGGCACCACCTGTACATATCGCCGCTATGGCGGGACAACCCAACTCTTCTTACTTGCCTAGGGGAATGTTCCGGGCACAAGACGCTTCACCCTTTCCATACCAGTTCTACCGCCACAACCACCACAGGCTAAGATCAATCAGGTGTTGATTGAAGAGCTGTCAGAAGATGTCAATATGGTGCAGGAAATAGAACTTAGCGGAGAGTATTATGAGGATACGGCTGAGGTTACACCGAAACTACATCCTACAGAATAACACACCAGTACCTATGTTTCAAACCACGATACAATGGAAGGCCAAGGACATGAACTCGAATTTGAGAAGGGGACCGCTACAATGCTTTGGCTGTGGAGGGCCACATCGAGTAGCTGATTGCCCAAACAAGAATATGAGTCATACACATCAACCCCAACAAGTGGCGGTTTTGCCCAATGACATGCCAGTGCTACCTATACTAAATGTGGGATTGATCATTTGATCAAAGACTATCCATCGAGCCAGTAGCCTTGCTTCTACTACCAATCAAACTGCCATCCAAACCATTAGTGTACAACCTGGGAAGATCACATCGCTCAATGTCTTGACAAGAGCTCAAGCTCAACTAGAAGACAAGGGAAGAAATCGAGCGGATGTGACTATTCCTAGAAGTGGCCAAAGGAGAAGAGTTAAAAAAGTGGGTAAGGGTGAGACACGAGTCACAATCCAAGACGGATTTGACTCTATGACCTCTATCTGCATGGTTAATTGGCAGACCATGGATGAGGAATCAGGAGGGAAAACATCAAGTACAGAAGGTACTATGGCACAAAGCCGTACCACTGCTCAATGCCTCAAACGATGGCAGAGATAGAAACGATATATAGCCCGACAAAATGCCCTGTTACGAAGAAGACCCACTGACACCTATTGGCTGAGATACCTTGAGGCTACTAAGGTACATGATGAATTCTCAAAGGATTGGGGCGAGGAGTTGAGTAAGATATTGTTGGAGGGGAGGCATAAAGAGAAAGTCATCCCCTTCAAGTGCCAGACGCACCCAAGCTTACAAAAGCAAGATGCCAAAAACGCAATAAAGCCCTAGAAAGGCAGAACGTGAGGCAAAAACGATCATGGCTAAAGCCAAAAGTGACAATGAGGCCAAGGCCAAACAATTAACACACAAAAGACTGATACATGTCAACATGGCATCTGTGACCCTTTTGGACGAAGGGGAACTGAATATTGAGCCAGCGCGCCTCAAGGTGGGACTGACTGTAGCTAAGAGCCATGCAACAAGTATTGCAGTAATCGATACTGGGTCAAGTCTTAACTTGATCTCCTATGAGACTTGGGTGGCATTAGATAAACCACATCTTGAACCCACTGATGCACAAGTTCGTAGTGTTCATTTGACAACCACAAAAGCCAAGGGGTATTTAAATGTTAATATTTCCATCAGAAATAATTCCTTGGTTGGAAAGGTGTTTGTCATGCCTATAGGTTCCATGGAAGAAGAGATGACTCTAGGACGATCCTGGATCTGTGCCAGTAAATGCAATATCCAATGGGAAGAGAGAACATCATTGCTAAAAGCACAGGCGAGAAGGTCATGTCCATACCCTTATGGAACTCGACAAACAAAGGGGAACACGTCATATCTGATAAACGAACAACGTGTACAGAGGCAATACCTCATAAAACAGCACCAGCATCCATTCCGAGAAGCTCGCCCACACAATACCCAACATCTAAGGATATGCAGAAGTGGGTGCCTAAGGACCTACTTAAGGATCAGCTAGTCAAGAAGGATACCATGAATAGTATAAAAACCCAAAGAAGAACCTGCACACAATTCAAAAGTCTGACCTTGCCGACATGAACCAAATGGAAGAACTCCAAGCATCCGAAGAAAATCCAAGGATTCTATAAGCAATGGGTCCAGAAGGACTTATTGCAAGCACAAGGCTACTATCGAGGCAATGCAACAATATGGGTACCTAAACCCAATCCAGTGGTCAATACCATAAATAGTTTGAATCATCAACAAGAGGGTGGTAAGAGTGTGCAACATCAACTCCCAGCCCAAGCTAGCACCACGCCAACTCTTGTGTGGAGGAAGAAGAAAAATCGACCAATTGGGATGAGGAGGGTCAAAGCAACAGAAGAACCCACCCTAGCTACAGAGCCGAACAAGGAATCCAAAGATAAAGGCAAGGAAGTTCAGCAGCAGGGAGATGCATATAGAAGCCCAGAAGTTCAGCACAGAGATGCAGACAGAAGCCCTCCACAACCAGAAATAGTGACAACATTCTTCAGTTGGGTGGAAGGAACAATAAAAAACTCCCACATGGAACTAAAATGACTGCATCAATGAATGCCCAAAAGAGCCCACGTGAACCCTTGGTTCTCATGGCAATAAACAAACAAGTATCCAATGCTTGCACAAATGGGTATGAGGCAAGCTATGTATCATTCACTCATCATGTCCATGATTGATTGCTTGAGCATAGTGAAAAAATGAGAAAAATTTGATCTTATGCACTTTGACGTGAAACTACAGAAAATGGTTTCACGCGAAAAAGTTTGACGTAAAACTGTAGAAAATGGTTTCACGCCGTGAAAAAGTCCGACATGAAACTGTAGAAAATGGTTTCACGTCGTGAAAAAGTCTGACGTGAAACTGTAAAAAATGGTTTCATGCCGTGAAAAAGTCAAAATAATTCACACCGTGAAACAATAATTTTCACAAATCCACTCACACAGCGCCACGTGGCTTTCTTTCATTAAGGTAGCCACCCTATCCGACGGCTGTGTTATAAAATTGATTTTTCTTTCTTTCTTCTTTTGTCATTTCATAATCGTTTGCGATAATCAATCCTCTGCATTTCGCTTTCGTGCGCATCTCCGAGCTCCCATCCTCCTTACAACCTTCTCGACCATTTCCTTCAAGGTGGGAGCTTGACTCTCTTATTTTCTTTTCTTTTCTTTTTTGTCGTCTTTATTTTTTGTTGTTGTTGTTTGCAAGGAATCATAGGCATCATTAATTGCTTCTCACTCATTCACAAACACATCACATAAGCACACAAAAAAATCACACAAGTATAAAAACACTATCTGTAGTTTCATGAACATCAAATCTATAGTTTCACAATAGTTATGACCCCTTTTCACGGGTCTGCACTTTCACGAGTCCACCATTTCACGGTCTATCCAGTTCATCACAGCCGAACCATCTCATGACCTAAGGGTTTCGCGGGTCTTCACTTTCACGGGTTAATGGTTTCATGGGTCTGCACTTTAACGAGTCCACCATTTTACGGCCCCACCATTTCACGGCCTATCCAATTCATGGCCGAGCCATCTCATGACGTAAGGGTTTCACGGGTCTTCACTTTCACAGGTTAACAGTTTCACGGGTCAACCCTCTTCGCACCCTGCTGATTCATGCCATATGCTGACTACTAACATACAATTACTTCTACACTAAGGAACTCTCTAACCTATTCCCCATCAAAATATATATATAAATATATGTATATACACACACACAAAAAAAGATGGTATCAAGCCCCACCAGTCATAAGACCGATCCCTTGTGATGACTGATATAGATGTCAGCCTTGGAGTCTGAAGCACACGAGACCCCAGCCACAACACAAGCTAGCAGTGCTACGGGATCCCTGGCCAGCCAGAGAAAAAGGACATCATATCGACCAAAGATGAATTTCTTGGGTCCCTATTCCCAAGCTTTCCAAGGGACCATCATCACCAGCAAAACTCATACACCCCATGGAAAGGTAGCTCTCCACTACCACAACCCCGAATGTCTATAGATACTAGAGGAAGCTAAAGTTCAAGCAAAGCTGGAAAAAGTCAGCCTAAGTGCAATGGCACAAGTACTCCCCCAAACAATCGACACAGAATTATGTGTAGAGTACCTGAAGACCTACAACAAGGGGACTAAGAGAGGGAGAATCACAAAGGCAGATGGCACCATTGAAGAGCTCCTCATCACCGAGGACTTGATAAGAGAAGCCATGCACCTTCCAGTATTAGAGATGAGGCAATAGCAAAAGCTTGCAGAGCAATATCTTTGATGCTGCAAATAAAGCCAGTAGATAGATAGGGTAAGCTCGTCGAGTCCCTTGTTGACAGTATCTTTTGATGCTGCAAATGGAGGAAGGAGTCCTAGTGATTCCAGAATACAACCAGATGTACATGACCGCACCACCAACATTGCGGGTTGATCCATTGTACATGCCAATCAAGAGAAGATGGACTCTCCTGGAGCTTCATGAAGCCAAAAGACGTGACTCTCATAAGTGCTACAATTTCCCAATCTTTGTACCAGCAACTTTTGGCCACATACAGGAACAAAGACAACAATTATTGACATGGATCCGGGCATGGCGCAACATTCCCGACCCCGCCATTATAGCCAGTGTTAGATTTTTGAAGCTGGTGGTGGTCCTCATAGACCAACCAAAGGAACATTATGATGGTCATGAAGCAAACAACTTGAGGTTCGACATGAACCAAGGCCCATCAGATAGAGGGATCATACTTTATTACCACCGTCTTCATTGTCTTCCAGGCTACATGCACATCACGTTTGAAGATATGGTGGATATTGGATTTTGGAGATCCTATTCAGCTTTCAGATGAACACTTAAAAAGCTCCAATCCAAAAGAAACTTTTACCGACATGAGTTCAGTGACCAGGTCTTCCGACCTAGGTAACAGGTTGTTCTGAGGACAGACCCTACATGGGGAAGGGGGGGATGTTAGTCCTATTTTGGATTAACAAACATGATCCTCAATTGAGGACATTAATAAGTGTCATGAAACGGCACTATTAAAGTTGTACATTATGAGATATTGGCCACCCAAGGCCTCGTAAAAGTAAGTTTTGGATGCCCAAGTGTGAATAAGGGCCAATTGTATATAAGGCATTTTCTCATAAATGAAGAGACACAATCCCCTTTGTGCTATTGAGAGTTCTCCCTTTGTGTCTTGAGAGAGATTGAAGGAGTGAGAGCCTTCTAGCATTATGCCTATTTTATGCTTGTATGATTCATGCTTGTTTGAGAGAGTGAGAGAGAGAGAGTGATTATCCTATGCAAGGGTGTGAGCCACTCCATGGTGATAGCGTGGAGGTGGACCTTGGAGTTTGGAGCTTAACGAGCGAGCTGGAGGCCTCAAGGGACTCAAGATCAAAGCATTGGTGGTAAGTACTCTATGTTTTGTGATCTATTCCTCACACCACCCATTAGGTGAATGTGTAGAGTTCCCTCTTGGAGGTGTGGTAGCCCATAACAAATATTCAAATTGATAGTTAAGTATGTATGGTTCACAAGATTGATGAAGGATCCTTGTGTCCCTTGTCAGTGTCCGGTCAAGACCTCACACTTCAGTGGTTTTGGACCACCTCCTGATGAAGAGTGGCGACTAACTCAATTGTGCCCAATGCGACAAGCCAGTGCTAAGCATTGAGCCACTAGTCTGCTTTAGCTTAGGGGAGTTAATCCTAACTACGTGCAGGTTAGTTCTTAGATCCTTTATGTTTTCGGATAGGAGTTAACACACAGTCAGGCATGCAATTAACATAGAGTAGATAGAGCTATGTCGTACAGAATAGAGATAAGATCGAGACCAACCCGCAAGACATTATTAAATATTAGCTGAGTCTTTTAAGTATATAATACCCCGACATCTCTCAATCTTTGAAATTTTCCCCTTTTTCTCCTTATATCCATTTGGGTACTACCCATTTCCAAGAAGCCATTACAAGGTTATTACAGACTAGACAAGATAATTTTGTTACTCAAAAGGGAATCTTGGCCGAAGGCCAGGTGGGCTAATCAGCTGCCAACAGCTAGCGATCACAATGGATGCTGCGTCACGCAGTGAAGCTTACATATTTCTATGTCATATCTGCATGTAAACTGTCTCTTTATACCATTCTTCTTCAAAAATTCAGAGAACTCATTGGAGAAGTACTCTCCCCCTCCATCTGACCTTAGGCACTTTACATATTTCCCTGTTTGCTTTTCAACCAAAACTCTGAAATTCTGAAAGTGAGTGAACACCTCACTCTTCTCCTTCATGAAATATACCCACACTTTCCTTGTGTGGTCATCAATGAATGTCACATAATACCTGCAGCCTCCCATAGACATGGTCTTCGTAGGACCCCATACATTTGAATGCACAACATCTAGTGCATTTCTGCTCACATATCTGTTACGTGGAAATACATGCTTTGTTTGCTTTCCAAATTGGCATGCTTCACATATTCTCTGCATACCTTCCACTTTAAACTTTGGCAGCCCTGTCACAATTCCTTTAGTCTGCATAGACTTCATTCTCTGCACATTCACATGTCCAATTCTTTTATGCCAAATGTCTGTGTCTGCAACAATTCCTGAACCATTTGCAAACATCGCAACACTCATTTCAGGCATGTCTACATTCAACGTAAACATTCTGCCCACTTTGTTGCCTTTTGCAACCAACCTGCACTTGTCTTTAAAGTCTTCAACATAACAACCATCAGGGTTAAATCGAACCTGCAAACCCTGCTCAATCATCTGGCCAACTGAAACCAGATTCTTTGTTATGTTCGGAACGTGAAGTACATCTGCAAGGTACTTCACTTTGCCATCCTGCATAGACAATGGCACATCTCCAACATGAGCAATTGGATGAGCAGTGTCATCCCCTGTTTCCACAAAACCTAGTCTTTCAAGGTTTTTCATCTCCTTGAACCACTCCCCATGACTTGTCATGTGGTTCGAAGCACCTGAATCCACATACCATACATCATCTTTTTGTGTTGCTTCAACATTTTCAGACATGGCATTCACGACATGCTGCATAACAAACAACCTTTCATTATCCTCATTGTTTCTGCTTGAGGATGCATAGTTGTTCTGCTGCACTTTCCCATTTTGCATGTCAACCTGCTTCTTATAACATTCTGCCTGCACATATCCAGGCTTACCACAATAAAAGCATTCACGTGCACCATTATATTGCCTTTGCCAATTTTCACGTCCTCTTTGACTCCCCCTGTCTCTAAATTTGCCTCTTCCACATGTGTGTTGTTGATATTGTTGTTGTGTATTCTAGGACTGTTGTTGTTGTTGCTGCTGCTGGCCATAATTCTGATTACCTGTTTGGCCACCTCCTTGACCGCGTCCACGGCCTCCTCTACCTCGTCCTCTTCCTGAACTTGTGTAGAAGGCCTGTTGCTCTGAACTGTTTTTGTTTTGTGAAGACTGTTGGTCTTCACCCAAGCTCTTCTCTTCTATAATCAGCATAGACACCAAATCTGTAAAGTTGGGAATGTTTTCCCGAGTCTAAATAGACGTCTTGAACGCCTTGTATTGTGGCCCGAGACCACGTAGACAGGCTTCCACCTTATCATCATCATCTACTAGCACACCAATAGATGCAAGGGATTCCACAATACCCTTTATCTTCAATGCATAGTCATTCACACACATGCTCTTTTTCTCAATAGTATGAAGTTCATTCTTCAACTATATCTTACATGCCTTGGTATTTGTTTCATAGAGTTTTACCAAGGTGTCCCACGCCTCCTTGGGGGACTTGGTATCCTGAATGTGCCCAATCATGGTGTCCTGTATACTAATGGAGAGCCAATACATAACTTTCCTGGCTCCTTGGTTCCAGTCTTTAAACTCTTTCACATCTGCAGGCAGTCGGATTTATGTCCGGTTTCTCTGGTGCCTCTTCATGCTCACCTTCTATGTAGTCCCAATAGCCCTTTCCCATTAGGAAATTCGTCAACCTGAACCTCCAAGCATGGAAGTTGTTCTTATCAAGCTTCTCAGCCACAATCTGGGTTATGCCATCATTTGACATCTTGCCAGACACACAAATTTACCATGTCCTCAAATGCGACATGCATGTAGGCAGGAAGACACCTTAGGCGATGATAGTATAGCATCATGCCTCAATCAGAGGGACCTTGAGTCATGTCAAATTGTAGTTACTCAACTTCATACCCATCATATGGTTCCTTGGTTTGATTGATAAGGACCAAACGAGCAATTTTAAGAATCTAACACTGGCCACTATTGCTAGGTCCGAGATTCACCGCCATGCATGTATCCAATTTAGCATCTATTTTCTTTGTTCCCTTATGTTTGTAAATGTAGCTGGCATGAAGATTGGGAAGTTATAATAGACATGCGAATCTCACTGCTTGGCCTCTTTAAATTCTAGACGTGTCCATCTCCTCTTTAGTGGCATGTACAAGGGATCAACTCGTTGAGTTTGCGGCGCACACATATATACATGGCTGTATTCTGGAATTGTTAGGAATTCCTTTCTCCAGTCTAGTTGTATGCCAAAATCTTCTAACTTGGGGTGTGCATCATCTGTGATAATTGTTGCATATTCCCCTTTGGTGTGGACTGTTGGGTGAGCCTTCCTCCACCCGCCGCCGCGGAAGCAATAACTGATCATAAATGTTACCATTCTAATTTCTAACAGGTCAGCCAATTGTGGATTGGCTAACGTGGTGTGCTGTGCCACATTAGACCACAAGGTGCCCTCTCCAGCCAAAGGTAGCAGTTCTTCTAATTTTGGGCGAGGTGCTTAGAGAGGGTACAGTACATAATGTTGCTTTGTTGGGGTGACATCGAAGTAGGCCTCTAGTAGAATCTTTCGAGTTGGCTCAAATGGTGTTATTTGCATTAACACCTTGAACATTAGTTTTGGCTTTAGTAGTGGATTGTTAGCTCATTAGAATCCTTCATACTCTGCACCAGACAAAGACTCTAGAATAGTATCATTAGTAAAAGCTTCAATGTTGTCTTGGGGGAGAGTATGAACGCACCTCCTGAGTTTTTCATGGGGGAGATTGGTCAGGTGCCAGTACCTCCTTGGGGGCGAGAGGGTTAGTGGGAAATTCTATATGTTGAGAACAAAGAGTAGAAAAAATGCAGTTTGCTTGAGACAGCATTAGGATGCGGATTAAGTAATTTGTTGGCTACATTAGAATACACGGGGTAAGTAGGGCTAGATGATGTACTGATGGATGTCTCTTCTTGACCATGACCTGAGCTAGGGGTGGGTGGTTAGGCTTGTGGAGTTTCATAAAATCTTGGAGCTCAGTGATGTCCTCAAAACTTATGTTAGAATATTCAATAAGTGATTTATCAAAAGTGTAGAGGAAATTTGTTAACATGGATTCTAAATGTTTATAGATATTATGGTATAGTTTTAGAATACCAAAAGGGTGATACAAGGAAGATTGTAGACTTCTAGCCACCCATGGCTTATAATCCATTGATAACTTTGTGCTACTACCTCGTAGTTGGCCGGTGTTTTGGGAATATCATCTGGAACAAACAGGTCTAATTTTTTGACACTGTTGTCCAGGATTTCAGAGTTTTGGAGCACTCGACAACAACTACGAAGGTTTAGCACAATAGGGTGGAATGGATAAAAGTAAATATCCTATGGATTAGTTAATACTACATCCCCCCGTAAAATTCCCATAATGACAGTGGGATCCGCATCACGCTCAATATTTTTCTTAATGAGGGTTAGTTCACCTAGGCTTAGGTCCTCATATAGATTTATATCATATTGAAGAAGTGAGAGGGTTAGTGTAGACAAAAAAAGAGTAAGAGTTTGAGGAGTGGCCCGAAGAGTTATTGGCAAAACTGTATCTCCGAGGCTCGCTCAAGAAGTAGGTGCATTTCATCTGTAGGTTCTTGTCTTTGACTTTGGTCCTGTATGGCCAGTTGTCATTCCAATTCTTATATATGGGAGTCATTTGGTACTGAGGAGGTTTGATATGGCTATTTCTCTGACCATCCTTGCAGCATCCAACTCCTCGAAGCACCTTGTTGCTTCCTCTTGTGCACATCTGGCGGTAGCCTCCCTTCCCTGAGCTTCTGTGGTTCTTTGAAGTCTTTCAGCAGCCAATCTTTGACTGTCTTGTAACGGTTGGGTGACTTGTACCATTGCCTCTTGGTTTGCAATTACCATTCTCTGCATCTCAGCCTAATTGGTGCTAATGGTATCATTAAGGGCTCTAACCTTCTCTGCATGTGCCTTGTTTGTTTGTTCTCTTTCTTGGTGCAAGTGGGTAGCTCTGCTTTTTGCTTCCTTTAGACTTAAGGATAATGTCTAGATCTGGCTTTGTAGCTCCTCTTCTTTGGCTAGGGACGTATGCTGGAGCTCTTGTAAATGCTGGGCATGGATGGCTACTAGGTCGTGGTTATGGGTAACTTCCTTCTGAAGTTGCTCTTTAGCTTGCTCTAGCTGCGCTTTCAGATCCGTATTCTCCTTAATTCTTTGGACAATAGTTTGGCTGAGAACCAAATTATTATTTTCCAGTGCTTGGTACCTAGTCTCTTGCTCCCCTCAAACTCTTCATAATCACATCCCTATGTGTGGCCTTCGCCAATGTTAAGTGTTCTTGCAAGGTCTATACTTGGTTGTTAGACTCTTGAACTTGCTTCTAGAGTGTGGCATTACAATCATGAAGCATATGTGTTGTGAGGAGATGGCACCTCCATACTCATTGCTCTTGCTCCCACAATGATGCACTTGTGGCCGCTACCCCTTCCAGTCTTGCATGCGGCAGATTCAGTAGTTTATCCAGCCCTTCCATTGTTTCTTGAAAGAATTTTTCATAGTCTAGGTTCTATAGGAGTGATAGCTATGGGATCATCTCTTAGCCTCTAGACACCTTCTTTTTCTTGGTCTGGGTGTATCTTCAACTCTTGGCCTTTTACCTGTATCCAATGGCACTGCTGGGACTTGCACACCGGGAGCGATGTTGCTTCTTCAAGCTCTTGGGGTTCTTCTTCTAGCACTGCTTTTGCTTTAGTCTCTGGCTACATCCCTGCAGGTGTGTCTGACATAGTATAATTTTTGAGTGGAGACAGGTTTTTGAATATTAGCTGAGTTGGGATTTAAGGAGGAGTCATCTGCTGTGTTTCTTCTTATGTGGCCTCGCTGACAATGGCTTCCTGCTGCTCAAGGACTTCTTGGTACGACTTCATCTCTTGTGCAAGTTTAGCCTCAATCCTTTGTGTTTCCTTAGCCACATTTGGAATAACACCTCTCATGTTCCTTTCCATCTTCTTTTTTCTTCCTTTCTTGATCTCCTTTATCATTGTCTTTGTTTCTATGAGGACAAATTGCCCTTCTTGCATCTCTGCGGGCAGTCTCAGCACTGGTTGCTTTGGGAGGAGTGCCAATTGCATTTACTTTGCTGGTTCTGGTTCTGGAAGGTCCTCTGAGAGCCACATGGTTCAGTACCTGTGTCATCAGGTTCGGGTTGCATATCTATGATTTATGGGCTTTGAGGTAGTTTTCCATCTCCCTGTGGATATAATATGCCGAGTCCTCCTCCTTTTCTTCATGGACCTTTGTGATTCTGTTCAACGGTACCCTATTGTATCGGTGTCTGGCTTCACCTGCATGATTAAAGACATCGCCTTGCATGCCTTCTCTGTGGCTTCATCTCTGATGTTCTCATATTTAGCTCCATTAGAGTTGTAGGAGCTCTTCTTCAACATAGCATCCAGAGGCATCTTGTCAAAGGCATGCACGTGTATCTTGACTGGTGGTGCAGAGCTTCATAAATTAGATCTTCAGTGATCAGGACTTGTTCTATGTAGCGCCATTGGCTTTTGTTACTGTACCCTGCTTGGTGTCTTTGTCATATGTCTTTATGTATTTGGCACAAAGCTCCGTGTCTATATTCATGGGGAGAACCTGTGTCATCCTGTGCGCCGAGGCCCACCTTCTGCAGCTTGTCCTTCACTTTTGCCTCTTCTAGAATGTGGAGGCACTCTGGGCTGCTGTGATACTGCAATGCCACCTTTCCATGTGCCGTGTGGATCTCCTTGTTGATGATGGCACCATGGAAGGCCTGGGCGTATGGACCCAGGTAGTTCATCTTTCGGCTCCATGTTGGCCTTTTCTTCTGGCTCACCCAGGGATCCCGAGCACTGGCCTATGTTACCGTGGGGGTCTTTGCGGCCTTTGGGTCTAAGGTCGACATTTGTAGTACATGTAAAAAAAGATCAGTCTATAGACTGGTAGGGCATGTGCCACTCCTTGTTGTTGTCTTTTCTTCTCTTTTAAAAAAATATTTTTAATAATGGCAAGAAGGTTAATTGTGATGAGAAGGGTGTTAGTGGTGTAAGTAATAAATGAGGTGTGTTAGTTGTGATATTGAAAAGGTCAAATTATGTAACATGAAAGTGGAGGTGTTAAAAACGTGAAAGTGCAGGTCGTGAGGGGTAATCCCATGAACTGGGGAAAATCTGTGAGATGGAAATCTGTGAGAGCTAGTTGCGTGAGATGGATTTCTGTGAGAGAAGATAATCCGTGAGAAGGAACTTTGTGAGGTTTAGTTTCGTGAGAGTTAGTTGTGTGAGACAGATTTCCGTGAGGTTTAGTTTTGTGAGAGTTAGTTGTGTGAGACGGGTTTCCGTGAGAAGGAAATCCATGAGATGGATTTCTGGAGAAGGAAATCCGTGAGGTTTAGTTTCGTGAGAGTTAGTTGCATGAGATGGATTTCGATTGAGAAGGAAATTCGTGAGAAGGAAATATGTGAGGTTTAGTTTTGTGAGAGTACAGGTTTTTGGCCTTTTTCGTGAGACTACAGGTTTTGCCGTGAAGTATTTATGTTTTTTTTTTGTAAATTTGATTAATGCATGATTGGATTAGACAGCCTAGGATGCGATGCAAAGAAGGCATGATTGCATTTGAGCACACGATGGAGGCGATTGCAAAATGATGGAAAAAGGAAAGAATTTTGAATTTATGGAACATCCATCAAGCTGGGCGGCTGCCTTAATGAAGAATGC
The DNA here is from genome assembly GCF_041138505.1 of Cibotium barometz. Taxonomy (NCBI): domain Eukaryota; kingdom Viridiplantae; phylum Streptophyta; class Polypodiopsida; order Cyatheales; family Cibotiaceae; genus Cibotium; species Cibotium barometz. The sequence goes on from NC_141091.1 coordinate 23,855,429, forward strand.
CACGTGTCATCCTACGATTGGTCCAACAAAAGTAACTGGTTCATGGCATGAAGCACTTTGGACCAGCTTACGGCGTGAATTGTTTTGCACCAGTTCACGGCATAAACTGTTTTGCATCAGTTCACGGCATGAACCTTTTAAGATAAGTTCATGGCATGAACCTTTTTGTACCAGTTCACAACGTGAATGTTTTTGGATCGGATCACGGCGTGAACATTTTTGTATCAATTCATGGCGTTAACTTTTTTGGATCATGTGTGTGCAAGATTGATACCTTTTATTTCTCTTCATGCTCATACATTCAAACATGCATAATAAGGAGTGAATGATACCCAGTTTTACCTTATATCCATTTTGTGACTAATGGATACCTTCATCTTTTTATTGCCATGGGAACCAAGGTGTCACTTTGGCACTTCTGTGTAGGTGTTGTTGCAGGCATTTTAACTCCGTGTGGGAGTGCTTGATTCTTCCCTCCACCTAACTGAATAGTTTTTCTACTGAGTCCTATAGATTGGGGCTTGTTTCAGTGTCCATTTGTTGAACCTTATTTTTTCTCCCTTTAAGGTCCTTGTCCCACTCGTTTGATCGAGGTGGTTATTATTGGTATTGGTTTGGCTATATTTAACTCATCTTGTTGGGCTGGCTTCTTCCTCTATATACCAGTGTTTGTGCATTTTGAGCATTGGTTTTAGTTGGGAGTTGGTTCTTCCGAATACCTTTACTTTCCTTTCCTTTGTATTTAGAGGTGTTTGCAAATGGTGGCCATAGGGTGGGGTTTGGGCACCTATACTGTCATATTGCCTTGGTAGTAACCTTTTGCCATTACTAAGTCCTTTTGGACCCATTGCCTACGAATACCTTGTGGAGTGTTGATTTGTTTGGAGTACTGCCAACTTACCTGTGAAGACCATTTTTCTTCCTTGACTCCCTTTTGAACCCTTCTTGTTGATTCCTTATTAACCTCCTTCTCCTCCTTGTGGAGCTAGATTCTAAGTTGAACCTTAGGCACCCAATGCTGTGTACCCTATAACTTGGGATACTTTTTGCGTAGGGATTACAGAATTGCTGCCTTTTTTACTTCATGAGTTGATGTCACCGTGCTTGGTGTTTCTATCTCCTCAATCATGGCCTGCTTCCCTGTGTTTATCGGGCTCCATAAGGGTACGGATATGACATTGTCGCCCTTGTTCAACAATGTTGTCCTCTTCTCCGATTGGATATTACAGTTGTTGTTGGCACCAGGATTGTCCTAGGATCATTTCCTCTTCCATGGAGCCTGCAGGCATGACAAACACCTTCCCAACCAAGGAATATTTTCTGATGGAAATGTTAACACTTAAAAATCCCTCAGCTTTCGTAGTTGTCAACTATACACTGTGTACTTGTGCGTTGGTGGTTTCAAGGTGCGGTTTATCTAAGGCTACCCATGTCTCATATGAGATTAGGTTATGACTTAATCCCGTATCTATCAATGCAATCCTTGTTGCATGACATTTAGCCATAGAGAGTCCCACCTTGAGTCATGCTGGCTCAATGTTTAGTTCCTCTTTGTCTAGGAGAGTTAGTGAAGCCATGTTCACGTGCAACATTCTTTTCTGGAGTATTTGTTTGGCTTTGGCTTCCCTTGCCTTAGTTTCCTCTTGAGCTTGCTGGATTTTTTCTTTTGCGAGCTGCTTTTGTTTTTTTAAGAGATGTTCTTGCAAGAGCATCTCTTGGGTCAGTGGTCCAAAATACTTTTTGAGTTTGCTCCCATTAATGTAACCCTCCATGTGTACGCCCTCAATTGTCTCAATTCTAACCGACCCTTGAGGTGTGATTTCATACACACTCGGAAGGGTCCTAGGCCTCTGTACTTGAGTTTCTTTTTCCTGGTGCTTCCTACCCCATACATGAGGACAAGGTCCCTCGTTTCTAGTTCTTTTTGTTTTAAGTTTTTGTCAAACCAATGTTTTCTTTGTAGTTTTTTGACCATGAGTCCGTGCGATGCAATTAGTCTGGTCTCATCAAGCTTCTCCTCTAAATCAATTAGCCTTTCAGCTAATCCATTCTCCATCAGACGCTCTTGCATTGGAATCCTTAAGCTTGGAACTAGGTATTCCATAGGCATTGTTGCCTCAACACCATAAACTAGACGGAAGGTAGTGTATCCTATCGCTACCTCATATGATGTTTGGTATGCCCATAAAGCTGCTGTCAACTTATGCTCCTAGTCCATTTGACTTGCTTTCAAAGTTTTTGTCAAGATAGTACACAAAATCTTATTTGTACTCTTTGCTTGACCTTTCTTTACTTGACCATTAGCCTGTGGATAATAAGGTGATGATTTTTGGTGGATTACTAAGAATCCAACAAGTAAATGATCAATCATCTCATTAATAAATGTGAACCGCAATCACTAACTAATTCTAATGGGTAGCCGAATCTCGAGATAATTTGCTCATATAAGAATTTTGCTGTTGTTCGTGCATCTGCTCACTTTGAGGCTCTGGCTTCTGCCCATTTGGTAAAATAGTATATGGCCATGATTCCATATCGGATGGATGTGTCGCTGGACTAATAGGTCCAACAAAATCAATCCCCCATTTCTCAAAGGTTTTTCTTACAATAACAGGGGTGAGCGCATCCTGTCCCTTTGTTGTGGGATAGCAAATCGCTAACATTCCTTGCACCTTTTGACAAACTCTATGGCATCCCTGAACAACATAGGCCACCATAGTTTTGCTTCTTGAAGTACCTTGCGAGCCGTAATCTCTCCAGCAAAATGCCCTCCGCCCGACTATCCCTAAATGAGCTTCATCCAATATCATGATGACGAACTCATCTTCTTAGGACATTGTCCTTCCCTAGCTTATATAGTTCTCTCGCAATTAATTGATAAGGTGTAGTAAGCTTGATAAGCCACTGCATTTTATCTTTGTTCAAGGGTGTTTCTTGCGCAGAAAACCATAAGCTATATAATCTGATATCTCCTTGCCCCATTCGGGCACCATGTCCAGTTTTGAACAAACAAGCATAAGGGAGGTCATCTCATTAACACCACTTTTTGCTGGTTTCCCATTTGAAATTCTTGACATACGATCAGCCAACACATGCTGTGTCCCCTTTCTTACCATAGCAGTAAAGTCAAATTCCAATAGTAATAGCAACCAGCATGTGATTCTTCCCATGGTGCAAGGTTTGTTCACCAAATATAATAAGGCTCGATGATCCACGAAGAATACAAATTTGTTGGCCAATAGGTAATGTCGATACTTCTTGACTACATAAACCATGGCTAACTCTTCTTGCTCTGTGGTGGTGTAATTCACCTTTGCATCATTCAATTGACTAGTGAAATAGATTGGATAGTCGAATTTGAACTCACCGAGCTATTCTAGTACACATCCAATAGCAAAGTTTGATGCATCGATATGCACATGAAATATGAGGTCCCAATTGGGGGGTCTTAGAATTGGCGTGCTAGCCAATGCCTGCTTCAATCGATCATTTGCAAGAACATCTCTTAAAACAACAAAAACAGCTCATAAAGGAAAAAATCCAAAAAGCTTAAGAAGAGGCTAAGGCAAGGGAGGCCAAAACTAAACAATTACTCCAGAAGAGAATGTTACACGTCAACATGGTTTCCTTGACTCTCTTGGATGAAGAGGAACTGAACATTGAGCCAACATGACTCAAGGTGGAACTCACTACAGCTAAAGGCCATGCAACGAGCATTGCACTAATAGTCATAACTTGATCTCATATGAGACATGAGTAGCCTTAGATAGACCACAGCTTGAACCCATTGGTGCACATTGCACAAGTATGCAATGTGCACTTGATAACTACGAAAGTTGAGGGATTTTTAAGTGTTAACATTTCCATCAAAAATAATTCCTTGGTTGGGAAAGTGCTTTTCATGCCTACAGGTTCCATGGAAGAGGAAATGATCCTAAGAAGATCCTGGATTTGGGCCAGCAAATGTAATATCCAATTAGTTCCACAAACCCTACACAAACAATATCCAAAGTCACAGGGTACACAAAAATGGGTGCCCAAGGTTCAACTCAAAAATTAGCCCCACAAGAAGGAGAAGAAGGATAATACGGAGATAGTAAGAAAGATTCACAAAGGAGCCAAAAGTAGACTTGGCCTTCACAAACAAGTTGGCACTACTCCAGACATCCCAACATCCCACAAGGCCTTCATAAGCAATGGGTCCGAAAGGATTTACTACGAGCTCAAGGATACTACCAAGGTAATACAGCAGTGTGGGTACCCAAACCTTGCTTAGTGGCCACCGTCTCACAACCTGTTTCGATAATGAAGGAAGGGTAGTAAAAGCTTGCAGCACCAACACCCAACTAAAACCAATGCTAAAATTGAACAAACATTGGTATGGAGGAGGAAAACAACTCAACAAGATGGGTTGAGGATTGCCAAAGCAATGTCAGTAACCACTTCGATTAAGGAGCTCGACAAATACCCTAAGAGAAATAAAGAAGCTCAGACAAGGGACATGGATAAAAGCCCCAACCCACAGGACCCAGTAACAACACTGTTTAGTTGGGTGGAAGGAAGAATCAAAAACTTCCACACGGAGCTAAAATGCCTGCATCAACACCTACCTAGAAGTGCCAAGGTGTTACCTTGGTTCCCATGGCGATAAAAGATGAAGGTATCCATTTGTTGCCCAATAGATACAAGGTAAAATGGGTATCCTTCACTTATTTAATGCATATTTAAATGACTGAACATGAAGAAAAAAATAGAAGGTATCGATCTTGCACATTCATGATTCAAAGAAGTTCACGCCCTGAGCTAATCCTAAAAAGTTCACGTCGTGAACTGGTTCAAAAGAACTCACGCCGTGAGCCAATCCTAAAAAGTTCACGCCGTGAACTGGTTCAAAACAGTTCACGCTGTGAGCTAATCCTAAAAATTTCACGCCATGAACTAGTTCAAAAAAGTTCATGCCTTGAAACGGTCACTTCTCACACGGGCCAATTGCAAGATGCCACGTGGCCTTCTTCATTAATGCAGTCGCTCTGTCCGACACGGCTGTGCTATAAATTCAAAAATTCTTTCCTTTTTTGTCATTTCGCATCGTGTGTGCATCGCAACGCACTTTGAGCTCTCGTTTCCGATCGTGCATTGTCTTCCCTGGTTCTTCCAGCCCTAATCGACAATCATCGATTAAGGTGGGAGCTTGGACCATTTCTCGTTTTGTTTTTCTTGCATGTAGGAACCTACTTTGTAAATTCGTAACCTGTTTGTATTAGAGTGCTAGATATACCTCTACTTATGGTGATTTATCAATTATATTTAAGTTTATTTTTATCATTTTAATAAAATTTTAAGGTTTTCCACATTCATAAAGAAATGCCTTGGAAGACAAATGGTAAAATATCACACCCATTCACAAGATATGATTTTTTTAACAAACCCCTAAAAGTGACATATTTATGTCCTGCTAAGCTACCAAACTAGTGTTAAGCCCATGAACTCTTAACCAAAGCTACTACCTCTTGGTTAAGGTGAGTCATGATGAGCTTTAAGCCCATGACCTCTTAACCAAACCTATGACCTCTTATTTAAGCCCATGGCCTCTTAAACAAACCTACGACCTCTTGGTTAAGGTAAGTCCTGAGCTTTTAGCCCACGACCTCTAGGTTAAGGTGAGTAGTGATGAACTAGGTTAAGTGCCCATTGTAGTTTTTATTTGATGTCCTTTTTTTAGACCATCATGCCTCGAGGCTTACTAATTCTAGATCATGAAGTCAAATCTCCATGGTACATCACTCAATCTCATTCTCACTCATTCATAATACAATCATCTTGTGTAGTATCCAACTTGCTCTCTCTTTTCTCTCTTCTTCTACCTCCTCAACGATGAAGAGCTTGTGATTGGCAACATATCTCTCACCTTTTTAAATACTATTGAGGCTTAAGAGAAATTTATAATGAGCGTGGTGTTCCAAACATGTTGATTAATGCACACCTTAATCTTGAACACCTCTTTTGACTGTAGGTTTGAAATTCTTGTTGAAGAGCCTCCTTCTCCAGTAGGTCCAATCCTTGGAGAAGATGTGGATAAGCATAGTGCTAACTGTACGATCAAGAGAGGGTGATAGGTACAGAAATTCGATCCACTTATATTAATTTTAAATATAATTATATGATCAATTTATTTGTCTGATAAGGTAGTGATGATGATTTAGCATTGTAGTACTACTAGTGGTATGATCAACCACGTTATCGTCGTGGTGTATTAGAAAGCTAGCGTTGCCCACACAAAAAATCCCGGACTTGGAAATAGAGAAGGAATCTTTCCTCCACAAGCAAAAATCAAACCTTTCCAGCCAAGGAAATGATCAAGATCATGATCTATATAACCAATATGTTTAACACACCACAACAAATTGCATGCCATCTGTAATTAGGGATAGTAACCCAACCACTAGATCCACGGATGATGTTATGCGTGTGCCCATGCTGATTGCCCTACATGGAGACACATTGAAGAGAAGTGGCCAGACTTTAATGAGGAACCTCGTAATATTCGCTCAGGCTAGCTATGGATGGTGTGAACTAAAAGTTCAACATGGAGCACATGGCCAGTTTGTCTTGTGAACTATAATCTTCCATCGTGGTTAGCAATAAATAAGGGACATCTTTTTCTTTCATTAATAGTCCCTGGGAAGTACAAGGTAGCCAACATGGATGTGTACTTAGCCCCATTAATAGAGGAGCTACAAAGTTTGTGGGAAAAGGAATTGATGTTCATGACAGTCAAAGAGGTTTGAACAAAGGGAGTTGTCAAACGAGGAATACTAATGTGGACTATGCATGATTGGCCAGGCTACGGTGAATGTAGTGGGGTAAGCTATTTTGTTATTACGTAATAGCTATTGATATATATGTGGATGGTTGTGTAATATTATTTATTTTAATATACAAGACTATCAATCTCTAGATACAATGCATGCCCTTTGTGTGGACCTAGACTAGATTCTCGTCATTCAAGAGGTTTGAGAAAGATGGTGTATGAGGGTCACAAGAAGTATCTACCACAGGACCATGAGCTACATGAGGACTATTTGGGTCAACCTCCTCCTACACTAAAGGCAAGCGATTGGAAGAGAGTGGGAGGACAATGAAGGGTCTCCACTCCCTGGAATGAAGCGGCTATCCATAATCTACCGACTACCATATTGGGAAGGTCTTCTAATTAACCAATTTCTTGACCCTATGCATACGAACATGGATTAGTTGTCACACCTCTGCTAGATCCAAGATCGGAGGTGAGCCAGCCCAGAGCCCATATAAACCAATCCAAACTAATCCAAACTAATCCAATGGTCTGGGAAGCCATGCCGATTGCCATGTTAACAGATTCATTCCAGGTATGTAGCCACCACCAGGCCTAGATCAAGAACTAGCTCACGAAGGTCCAAAGAACTCCTACCCAAAGAGAAAGAGTCTACCCAAATCTCTCCAGCCCCAGCGCACGCCCCAGCGCACGAAACACACCAGTACACATATACTAACCACCTCGTAAGGTGTATCCCAGATACCATATGGATCCTTACAAAGCACACATCGGTCCACACTCAAGCATGGTCCATAGATGGTATACTATTCTCCAAACCTAGCTCCCCCACCTATCATACCCCAATGCACACTAGCCTTAATCATGGAAACCATGTATTTTGATGGAGCTTTCAAAAGGAGCTTAGGCAGTGGTGGGGTTGGATGTATTTTTGAATACACAGGGACAAGAAGCATGGTGTGGATGCCATGAAATACATGTGAAAAGTAATAATGAAGCTGAGTATAGCAGTTTGTGTTGGGGATTAGAAGAGTGCAAGAAGAGGAAAATTAGAAAGTTAATCATAAAAGGAGAAACCCTATTGGTTATCAGAAAAATACAAAGGGTTTGGAAAGTAAACAAGGATGAGTTGAAGCAGTTGGTTAATTAGAAAGTTAACCATAAAAGGAGATGCCCTGTTGGTATAAGGGGTTTGGAAAGTAAAAAAGGATGAGTTGAAGCAGTTGTTCTTAAGAGTTGAAAAAAGGATGAGTTGAAGTAGTTGTTCTTCAGAGTTAGGAGGTTGCTAGAGCTTTCAAGCTATCTAGATTTGGCATGTGTCAAGGGCACAAAATCGAAGAGCCCATGAGCTGGTTGAGCAAGTATTGACCTCAGTTGTACATGGAATAAACTTCAAGAGCCATTATATCAAGGGAGAGAGGCTTCACATGAGGAAGAGAATGTCCTGTTGTGACTAGGTTTGCCAGAAGAGGTTTGAATGCTTCAAGTAGACAAGAAGTAGCTAAGAGGTCCATGAGGTATGTATTGATAGGGGAACAACTACATCACAAGGGTTTAGATGGGATTCTAAGGAGAGTACTATATCATGATGAGATACAACCATGTTTAGCAGCATGCCATGAGGAAGGTTGTGAGGGACACTATGGAGAATATGTCACTAGAAGGAAGATTTTAGGAGCTCAACTGATGTGGCCAAGCATGAATAGGGACATCACCCATTGGTGTAGGAGCTGTAGAGAATGCCAAGCCTTCCAAAAAAGGATATTGATGCCAGAACCCATGCAACATGTCATGAGTTACGGGCATTTGAGAAATGGGGAGTAGATGTCATAGGACCTCTTCTAGGAACCAAGAACAAGAAGCTGTATATCATCAATGTAGTAGTAGATTATATGACCAGAGGCAAGGGAAACCAATAGATCACATGCAAGGCAAGTTAGTTAATTTCTATTTGAGATAATTTGTTGTTGCAGATTTGGGGTTCCCTTGGAGTTGGTGACAGATGAGGGGGAAGGGAGTTTAAAGCTAGTCTAATTCAAGATTTGACCAAGTTGATGCATAACAAACATAGATTCACCACACCCTACCACCCTCTCAGTGCAATGGGTTGGCTGAGAGATTCAATGGGGTTTTATAGAGGCTACTATTCAAGCTTATAGAGGATCACCCTAGAGACTTAGATCTTATCTAGGTAGAGCATTGCGGGCTTATAGGGTTTCATAGAAGCATGCAACATGGTTCACACCCTTTCATTTGTTTTATGGGGAAGATTGTTTTTTGCCTCTGAATGTCATGTTATCATCTTTGGATTTCATACTGCAGCATGGTGTTGAACAAGGGGAATAAGAGAAGAATAGGTGGGCCAAGCTACATGCTTTTGCTAGACAGAAATGAAGCAATCAACGGTATGAAGAAGTAAGTCATAAGAGGATAGAGAGATTCAATGAAAAGCTAGGAAACAAGGATTTGACAGAGGACATGTTGGTTTTAAGGTATAACAGTGCTCTAAACAACACTTTTCAGACCAAGTTCAGGGTTAAATGGGAAGGGCCCTATGTGATATATCAATCCTTTTCCAATGGAAGCTACTAGCTCAAAGACCTAGATGGCAAACTACATGCCAGTAGAGTTAATGGCCTGAGGTTAAGGCCATATCATATCCAAATCATGTGAGGTATGAAGCATGGTGGAACCTTTAAAAGTATTCTACCCCGGGGTTGGGGCAAATGTGAGGGTAAATTTGGTGATGCAGAGTTCTTTGAAAAATTTGGATTTGTAAGAATCTAAACTAGAGTAGATGTTATGGCTCACCCTAACCCTCCTTAAAACACATCCAATAAGAGATTACCTGCAACAACTGTCGTGAGGATCTTTCCAATGGTCAAGCTTGTAAGCCTTGAGGTCTCCAAGCTCTACAACTCCTTGAGAAGCAATTCCACTACGCCCCCCCGCGAGCATTGTCACACTGCCATGTTGCACTACGGGTGCTCGTCCCTCCTCTCACCTCACTTCACTTACACACACTCACTAGCATGCATTAGGGAGAGAGATTAGCAAGATTAAGACTTAATTACACAATGGGAGAGTATCTTGTATTATCAGAGATATTCACTTATATACATGGCCATAAATGTTTACACTTACTTAAACTGTGGCGGTCGAACTGGGCACTTTAGACTCATAAGAGGCCTAATGGTATTACAATGACTACTCTCATAATATATCCATGAAGTACATCACTTAGGACTTAATCCTAACTTGCTACCACACGCTCTTGAAGCGAGAATCGCCATAAATACTCCGTCACACCATTACGGGCGCCTGTCCAAGTTGTAGCTTTGGACACTATTGCTTCATATCTTGAATGTATGACCCTTTGGTGTATCTATCGTGACTCCTTGATATAAGATAATGGTAGTAGATCTTGTTAACCCTAGAATTGGGTTAATAGCAGAGGTAGATGTACAGGTTGGTACACTGGTGAATTGGAGAAATAGAGCATTAGGGGTGTTAGAACTTGGTTCTCCCTAGTCCTATTTTTGGTGATTGGAATTTATATCAGTTGTGGGTTAACTATAGCTTGCATTAGAGAGGGCCTCGTCTTCTTCAATTTGTTCAAGCAGTCTTCTCTTTAAAGTGTAAAGTGACAATCGTTTTTTTTCTTATCTTGTTGCTCCTTTAAGAAGTGGTAGCTATAAACTTTGAATATAATAGAGTGTTGACATGGTATCTCAAGTCCTTTGTATTTGTTGGTTCCAAATTTGAGTAGTGAGCTATTGGTCATGAGCTAAGCTTGTGTAAGAAGAATAATTTCTGGCTGAATTGGGTTGCTTTCTTGGAAATGGGTAGTACCCGAATGGATGTAAGGAGAGAAAGGGGATTTTTTCAAAGATTAAGAGATGTCGGGGTATTGTAAGCTTGAGAGACTAAGTTAATATTCAAGAATGTCTTATAGGTTGGTCTCAGTCTTGTTGTCTCTATTTTGTACTACATAGCTTTATCTACTTAGTGTTAATTGCATGCCTGACTGTGTGTTACTCCTACTCGAAAACATGAAGGATCTAAGAACTAACTTGTGCATAGTCATGAGATTAACTCCCCTAAGCTATAGTAGACTGATAGCTTAACGCTTGGTGTTGGGTTGTTGCATTGGGGACAGTTGAGTTAGTCGCCGCTCTTTAGGAGCCAACTAGGTGGTCCAAAACCACTGAAGTGTCGAGTCTTGACCATACACCGACACTTTTGGTGATCCTACTAGGGAATGATACACCAGGAAGGGGTGTAGGAAGGTAAAGTTTAGTTCTACGTAAGAAGCGTGAATTGGGTTGTGCATGACATGCATGTTCTCCTTCCTAGAACACTTTTGACGTAGAAGAGCTAGTCGGGTATCTTCATGAGGGAGTTATAATAGTGTATGGAGAATGAGGGAAGTTCAAGCACATCAATGTGGTGGGAAGAGCAAAAGAAATCTAGAAACGGCCTCTATAGCATCCAAACTCACTCAAAACACCCAGCTCAAGAGACACATCAGCCCTACAGCTATCCTTTGAACCTCTACTCATATAGTCAGACACCTAACCCTCCTCAGCCTGAATCAACTGACCCACCAAAATGTCTTGCTAGGTCAAATATGACTCTCGCAACCCTAATCTTCAATCCTAACACCTCAGATGACCTCCTGTGTGATCACTTGTTGCTGACCTAATCTTAACCCGGTTGATTGTTGTTGACCCTTATCTGATTTCGGCTAACTCTATCAGACTTTTAGGAATCTTCTTGTCTTCTAGACTCCTAGATTTCCTCCACATACAACAATCCTCAAATCTCTTGCTCTAGAACCTAACTAAACATGTCAACACCCTTTTGCTGACTGTCCTGACTCTTTTTCTAATCCAGTTTTGATTTAGCCAACTATCTGACTCAGCTCTAATTCAGGTAGCTTTAGACCTTCCTATTTATGTGCTATCTGATGCTCATAGACCTTCAAACACCCCAGATCTCACAAAGATTCAACACTACAACAACCTCTTATCTCACCTCAGATGACTTTTAGCTGATGAACCACTGTCTGAATCTAAGAGTCCCCTAGTTGTCAGACTTGACCTTGTCTAGCTTCCTCTCACCCCAAAAAAGAATTTCTCTACCCTTCTACTTCTTATCTCACCTTAGCTGACTTTCAGCGAACCACTGTCTGAATCTAAGAGTCCCCTGGCTATTAGACTTGACCTTATCTAGCTTCCTCTCACCCCAAAAAGACTATTTCTACCCTTCTACTTCTTCAACTGCATCATCTTGACATTTAGTTGACTCTAATTGACCTTCATCTGACTTTGTTCCCAGTCAGCCAGCTCTCAACACTTAGACATTCCTCACAATTATCTTCTCACAGTAGTCTCAGTTAAAACACCATAACCATCACAATCAAAACACCATAGCATCACAATTATCTTCTCAATAGTCTCAAATAAAACACCATAACCATCACAATTAAAACACCATAACCATCACAATCAAAACACCATAGTACAAAAACTCATCCATCCACTCACAACACCCAAACACTCGGTATTCGTCATATGTGTAAAACCAAAACTAGTCTCAACAACCCTGAGACCTTGGGTTCAAACAAGAAAGAAGAAAAAACATAAAACAGGGAAGCCTATACAAATAGCCTCCTACAACAACTCTTCAAGTCCTTATCTTCATCTCCATAACATTAAATCTCTTTCTGGGTTCTGCAACCAACTTTTGCAGACTTCTTCTCTCTTTTACTCACTCTCAGTCTTCTTCTTCAATCACAAACTGCAGGTGAGTAAACTCTGGGTGGCACAAAGTTCCAACAGGGATTTAGAAAGAGATCCTGAGCTTGCTTCCTGCAACTGTTAGTTGATCCTCTGACTCACTCACTCTGCTATGTCTCTGGCCCATCCACACTTACTCTCACATTGCACTGACAAACTTCACTCTGAACTCTTCTTCTTAGCATGCTTCCTGTAACCCTCAGTGACAAACTTCACTATGAACTCTTCTTCTCAGCATGCTTCCTGTAACCCTCAGCATGCTTCCTGTAACCCTCAGTTGATCCTCTGACTCACTCACTCTGCTCTAGCTTTGGCACTATCCACACTTACTCACACTGCACTGATAGACTTCACTCAGAACTCTTCTTCTCTTTGAGTCTCCTTGCACGATGAGTGGACATATAATGTCCTTCCTTCAGGGTCTCGCCTTTGCCTCTGGAATCTCTCCCAATCTCTAGCAAAAAACCCCCTTCTATATATCAAAAAAGACTTTTTCTACGTTATTTCTTAAAAAAAGTTTTTGCCTGACATCTTTGATCTCCCCATTCTCTTTCCTTTTTTGTTGCCTTTGTTCTTCTGGGTCTCCCCACATCTTCACAAATAGCTTCCCTTTTAGCAAGTATATGTCTTACCCACATGCCCTAGCCATTTAGATTTTAAACTATGGCAACCACCTTGGACAATAAAAGCTCATTCTAAACTATAATATGTACATTACATCTACCTATTCATCATGTTTTGCATAGGGAAAAAAAAACCTGTCACATATTTGCCCCAACCTCATTGTCAAACACTTTCAAGTGTTTTACTTTGTCTTCTTTTATCTACATGACTCTGATGTGGTATGGCCTCAACATCAAGCCATTGACCCTACTTGGATGCACCTTGCCATCAAGATACTTCAGCAATAGTTTCCATTAGAAAAAACTTCATGCCACAACCTAAGGACCTTCCCACTTCACTCTACACTTTGGTCTAGAAAGTGGTATCATGAGCATTTTTATATATCTCAACACAAGCATACCTTTCTCCAAATCCTTGCTTCCCAGCTTCTCATTGAATGTTTCAATTCTCTTTTGACTAGTCTTCTGATACCATTTGATGGCTTTATCCCTATCCAAAATAAGAGAGTGTAGGCTGGTCCATCTCTTCTTTTCTTGTTTCTCATGTACTAAATCATGCCGTAAGATAAAATAAAGTGAAGGGAGCATGATATTAATAGGCAACACACATTCATCACCATAGACCAGATGATAGGGAGTGAATTGTGTAGCATTCTTTTCTGAGACCGTGTATGCCCATAAAGCTTTCTCAAAATACATATCCCAATCCCTTAGATGTTCTTCCATGAGCCTGAATAACAATTTCTATAATATACCATTAAAACTCTCGACCAACCCATTGCATTGGGGGGTGATAAGTATTAGTAAATCTGTGCTTTCTACTCATGGCAATATCCTTCATCACATTATCCCTAAACTCTCTTCCTTGATCAGTAAACTAGCTCTAAAGGGACTCCAAAATGACAACAAACTGTCTCATGAAGGAACTTATACACATGTTTTACTATAGCATTGCTTGTTGCCTTGGCTTCTGGCCACCTACTAGTTAGATAGTCCACTACAGTGATAATATAGTGCTTCTTGTTTTTGGTAAGAGGTCCTATAACATCCATGCCACACCTTTGAAAATCTCAATAACTCATGATATGATGCATAGGCTCTAGAATTGGCATCCTTTTTTGGAAAGCATGACACTAATGAGTGACAACTCCTGCTGCACACCAATGATTAATATCCCAATTCTTCATGCTTGGCCACGTAAGATGAAGCTATCAAGATCTTCCTCTTTGTGATGTCAACTCCAAAATGGTCTCCACATCCCTCCTCATGGAAAGTCTTTAAACAATCCTAAATCTCATCATGACATAAAACTCTTTGCATAATGCTATCAGTCCCTTTGTGATAAAGGTGATCACCAATCAAAACATACCTCATGGCTTTCTTGACAATGGCCTTCCTCTTTGAAGCATACAAGTTTTTTCTTGTAAAACCTATAAGAAGAACATACTCTTCCTCATGAAGAGACTCTCTACCTTGATACAAAGGCTCCTAGACCTTTATAGCATGTTTATCTTTGGTAAAGACTTGCTCTGCCAATTCATGGGCTCTCTTGTTATACATGCCATATTTGGAAAGCTTGAAAACTATTAAGAAGCTTTGTTACCTTAAAAAACCAGCTCTTCATCTCATCTTTGTTTGAATTTCCGAGTTCCCTATACTTGCCTTATGATGAGCATGGCATCACCTTTTATGATCTGCCTTTTGACTTCTCTTCTTTTTTCACTCTTCAAGACCCAAACATAGGTTGAAATATTTAGCCTCATTATTGCTCTTTACTTCTATCTCTTGATAGCCATACCATAGCTCTTTCCCTTGCTCATCTACAAAAATAAATCATGCTCCTCCTTTGCTAACACTTTTCTTAAAAGCCCCATCAAAAAATAATATACCATTGATATGTTGTAACTCCTCATGTAGGTTACGACTAGGTACAACTTGCTTTTCAACATCCTTGATAGACTTGGGCTTTATCTAAACTTCCCTGTAGGTGAGCATATCAGACATATGAGCACTCACATTATCCTCTTTGATGAAACTCATATCAAACTCTTGAAGACCCATTATCCACCTTTGCACCTTTGGGTTATCACTTGGGTATCTCATGACATGAGGCAACAAGCTACAAAATGTAAGTACCATAAAAGATCTATAAATCAAATAAGATTTCAGCCGTTTAGTAGCATAAACAAGAGTCCATATCAGCAATTCAACCTCATGCCATTACCTTTCTATCTCACCCATTGTCCTACTAATGTAGTATTCATGCCTCATGTATGACTACTTTGTGCCTTTATGCATAAGCACTACCCCTACTGCATGCTTTCCAACACTGAGACTCAAATAGAATACCTGGCTCTAATCGGGGGGCATCATGATATGAAGAGTAGATAGCATATCCTTGATGTTCTCAAAGGTAGTCTCCTCCACTTGACTCCACGTAAAAGGATCCTACTAACTAGCTTTTTGTAAAGGATATACATGCTCTACAAGCATACATGCTTTCCAACACTGAGACTCAAATAGAATACCTGGCTCTAATCAGGGGGCATCATGATATGAAGAGTAGATAGCATATCCTTGATGTTCTCAAAGGTAGACTCCTCCACTTGACTCCACGTAAAAGGATCCTACTAACTAGCTTTTTGTAAAGGATATACATGCTCTACAAGCATACAAAAAGACATGGACAAGTACTACTTGAGATTTTGGACAAACTATAAGCTCATTGGTTATCTTTGGGCTATCCATCTACAAACAAACTTCATTGGTGTGGTGCTCTATGTGCAGATTGAATCACACTACCATCGAATTTCTATAATTAAGAGCAAGGCCACTACTCTATTGTGCACACTGTGTCAAATTAGGGAATCATGACACTTCCATGTGCAGATATCTAAGTTTTTAAATAGTTACATAGCTGCGGGAACCTAGAGCTCCATTGGCCTTACCAGCACCACCTGTGCAAATCATTGCAGCTATGGGACAGCCCACAACTCTTCCTATTTACCTAGGGGGATGTTTTGAGTGCAGGATACTTCACCTCTACCACCACTTGTTCTACTACCACAACCACCACAAGCTAAAATCAACCAAGTATTGATTGAAGAGCCATTAGAAGATATGGAAATGGTGCGTGAAGTAGAACTTAGTGGAGAGTACTATATAAGGAAGCTACGGAGATCGCACCCAAATTCTATGTCCTACAGAATAACATGCCAGTACTTGTATTTCAAACCACAAAACACTATAGGGGTAAGGACATAAACTCAAACATGAGGAGAGGACCGCTATAATGTTTTGGTTATGGTGGCCCACATCAAATTGCTGAGTGTCCAAACAAGAATGTGGTTCATACGCACCAACCCTATCAATTGACTACTCCACCCAATGGCATGCCAGTACTTACTTGTACTAAATGTGGAATTGATCATTTGATCAAGGATTGTCCATACCGCATAAGTGGTTTGACTTCCACTTCTAACTAGGCCATCGTCCGAACCATTAGTGTGTGCAACCACCTAGAAATATCATGCCACTCAATGTCCTGACATGAGCCCAGGCCCAATTGGGGGACAAGGGGAAGAACCAAGTAGATGTAAGCACTTCTAGAACTGGCCGGAGAAGAAGAGTGAAAAAAGTGGGCAAGGGTGACACTAGGGTCACAATCCAAGATGGATCTGAAGAAGATACAATCGACACCGGATCCACCCAATTGAGAGAAGAAGGGGATCAAGCGATCAACCCAAAAGAGCCTGACCTAGAGATGCAAGAGGAAAGACCATCAACCCCTAAAGGATTCACAGAATACCCAAATGTCGAAGAGGAGATAAGGAAGCTTGAAGAAGCGAGGGCCTTAGTAGAAGAATGTCAATAGCTTCATGAAGCCAAGTTAAGAGCTAACCGGGTCAGGGATATAATGTATCCAAGAAACGAGCCAAAAAGGGAAAGAGAATTGGACGTACCTACTCCAATTCCAAAAGAGACGGAAGAGGGATCTCAAGAAAACACAATGTCAAGAATGTTTGAGGAAGATGCGCAAGGTGAGTCCATCCATTCCTTCCCTAGGGATGGATACGAGACACACACATGGAAGGAACCCTCAACTAAGTTTTCCATTCTTTTTTGGCACTATTACAATTGGTGACAATAAATCCGTGTCCGTAGCAACAATGAGCTTGTCTATTTCCTCCTTTACAATCACCACATACTTAGGATTCATCTGGTATGGTTTCTGCCGCGTTGGCCTTGATCCTTCCATGATTGTAATGGTATATTGCACTACCTCAGATAGTACACCCTTCATCTCCTTGTAATTCCAAGCAAAACAGTCCTTAAATTCCTTAAGGGCAACGAGCTCCTCTTCTTCAGCCAAAGTCAAGTCCTTAGCAATGAATACAGGTCTGGCTTCCTCCCCAAGTCCTGCAATATTAACTTCCTTGACTTCTGTTGTTGGGCCATTGTATGATGTGGATAGCCCATCCTCCTTAACCCTCGTTGTCGTCAGTCAGACCACTTTCCGTTCATCATCAATAGCATAGGTTTTGAAGTGGTCGGGTACTAAGAGCAAGTCTAGTTTATCCTCATTTTCACTTTTTGTTTTAGCCATGACCTTTCTAGACTCACATTCGGCTTTTGCCAAAGCTTTGTTCCATTTTCGATGCCCAACTTTCGTAAGCTTAGGTGTTTCTAGCTCTTGAAGGGTGAATTTCTCCTCATGTTTTCCTTCCAATGATATCTTACTCAATTCCTGACCCCAATCCTTGGAAAACTCATTGTGTACCTTAGTGGCCTCAAGGTATCTCAACCACTAGGCATCCGTGGGTTTTCCTCGTAATAGGCCATTTCATCAGGCAATATATCATTTCTGTTTTTGCCATCTTCTAAGGCGTTGACCGTTGGTACGGCCTTGTGTTACAGTCCCTTCTATGCTAGAGGTCTCCTCTTTTGATTCTTCATCAATGATTTGCCAATTAACCATATAGACAGAGGTCATAGGGACAGTTCCAGATTCCACATACTGGGTCCCCCTAGGTTGCATCACATCTATGGTAGCTAGCACATGCATCCAGTTTTCACTGAATTTCAGAGGAGGAAGTGATGCATACATTTCTGTTTCCTCTTCTTCCTTGGAATTTTCCACCGTGGTTTGGCATATTTGTACAGATGCAGTCCTCTCTGTTGTGACTAAATCATTATCGAATAATTGCCCTTCCATGTTCTCAGATCTATCTTTAAAATTTATGAATCCCTATACATATACACGTGATCTAATGCCCAATCATGCACCAATTTGGATTCCCTCATGAAGGGTCTCCCCAATATTATGTCATAGGAGTCAAGTTGGCACAGGAAGTTGGCACAGGAAGTCCATTACCACAAATGTCTGATGGTAGCGAAACATAAAGAGTTTGAGTTGCACATTCTCCACCAGAAGTCCAATGGGCCTTGAAGATGTTATGTCAACCATTTTAGTGATTAGATCTGCCCTTTTTAGATCGGGTTTTTTCCAATTTTCCCAGCAATGTTTTGTGATGATGCTAACCCCCACCCCACCATCCAGAATAGTCAATGCCTAGTACCTGTCATGAGATGAATCAGGATTGTAGCATTTGTGTCGTCGCTTTAATAATAATGTCCCAATTGATTAACTGGTATCTTAACAACTCAGGTTTCCCTTATGTGTTTTAGGGGTCTTTCTACCAAAGGTGGCAAAACCTCCTCTGTACTATCAGTTGGCCTTAGTCCCGCCTTCTACCCATTCCTTCATGTCTGTCCATAGGGTTGGTGAACTACGTAGCAGTTACCGTAATGGCATTTGTAGAGGCATGGACAATACAGTCCCGCGAGTCTTCCTATGTCTCTCGGTTCTGTGGAGATTGAGGGTTCTCCCTAGGTGTGTGTCTTGTATTCATCCCTAGGGAAGGAATGGATGGACTCACCCTGCGCATTTTCCTCAAACATCCTAGACATTGTGCTTTCTTGAGATCCCTCTTCTATTTCTTATGGAATTGGAGTAGGTACGTCCAATTCCATTTCCCTTGTTGGCTCGTTTCTTGGATACATTGTATCCTTGATCCGATTAGCCCTTAGCTTGACTTCATGAAGTCGTTGACATTCTTCTACTAAGGCCCTAGCGTCTTTGAGCTTTCTTATCTCCTCATCGGCATTGGGGTACTCACCGACTCCTTTAGGAGTTGATGGTTGCTCCCTTTGCTCCTCTAGCCCGGCCCTTTGTGGTTGATCCTTTGATCCCCGTCTTCTCTCGATTGGGTGGATCTGGTGTATCTCCTCATCGGCATTGGGGTACTCACCGACTCCTTTAGGAGTTGATGGTTGCTCCCTTTGCTCCTCTAGGTCGCCCGGCCCTTTGTGGTTGATCCTTTGATCCCCGTCTTCTCTCGATTGGGTGGATCTGGTGTTGATCGTATCTTCTTCGGATCCATCTTGGATTGTGACCCTTGTGTCACCCTTACCCACTTTTTTCACTCTTCTCCTACGGCCAGTTCTAAAAATAGTCGCATCTACTCAGTTCTTCCCCTTGTCCCCTAATTGGGCTTGGGCTCGTGTCAGGACATTGAGTGGTGTGATATTTCCAGACTGCACACTAATGGTTTTGATGGTGGCCTGATTAGAAGTGGAAGCCGAACCACTTGCGCGATATGGACAATCCTTGATCAAATGATCAATACCACATTTAGTACACGTAAGTACTAGCATGTCATTGGGAAAAACAGTCACTCGTTGGGGTTGGTGCGTATGAACCACATTCTTGTTTGGGCATTCAACGATTTGATACAGCCCTCCACAGCCAAAACATTGTAGCGGTCCTCTCCTCATGTTTGAGTTCATGTCCTTACCCTTCCACTATACCGTGGTTGAAACACAGGTACTGGCGTGTTATTCTGTAGGACATAGAATTCTGGTGTGACCTCTGCAACTTCTTCATAGTACTCTCCGCCGTTGAGTTCTACTTCACACACCATATCAATATCTTCAGATAGCTCTTCAATCAATACTTGGTTAATTTTAGCCTATGGTGGTTGTGGTGGTAGAACAGGTGGTGGTAGAGGTGAAGTGTCATGTACCCGAAACATCCCCCTAGGTAAATAGGAAGAGTTGGGTTGTCTTGCAGTTGCAGTGATTTGTCCAGGTGGTGCTGGTAAAGCCAATGGAGCTCTAGGTGCTAGCAGCTGTGCAACAATTTGGAACCTTGGATATCTGCACATTGAAGTGTCCTGATTTCCTAATTTTACATAGTGTGCACAATAAGTGTGCACAATAAAGTAATGGCCTTGCTCTTAATTGTGGACATTCAGTGGTAGTGTGATTCAATTTGTACATAGAGCACCACACCAATTCCCTACGGGGGTAAAGATGGTTATGCCTATGCCCAGATGTTTCTCTTCCCTCCTTTACCTTCAATTTCTCTAGTATTGTGTTACTAAGCTCGTCCACAATCATGTTTCTGACTTGCTTGCTCCAAATTCCAATTTCTTGGTGACTCAAGACACGAGAAGTCGTTGTTGCTGAAGATATTTTGACATCTTCTGGCTGCCGCAATTCCAACATATTATCTTCATATTCAATTACCAGTTTGCAACATGCATCTAGAGTGGCTGGCCGGGCTAGTACCAGCGGGCTAGTACCAGATAATCATGCAGCTTGTGGTCTCTAACCCCTCTCTCGAAGCAAGGCAATAATTGATCGTTAGTTAACCTCTCCCGTAGTTTGCACCTTGAATTTAAGTGCTTGAGTCAAGACACATAGTCTCTCATCGACTCCATTTCCTTCTTATTGATATTATATAGTTGTGCCACAGGGCTCCATTTGTCACCACTTCTGGCAAAGCTAGGCACAAACACATTCTTGAGTCGTGTGAAGTTAACCTTATCCTCGGGTTTGAGGGTTTGGAACCACTGATGCGCTTTTCCTTCTAGGGTCAGTGAGAAAGCATGAATCATTGTCACATCACTGACAGGCCTATAGGTTTCGCATGTGGATTCAAAAATCTCTACATGTTGGATAGGATCTCCATCTCCCCAAAGAATTTTTGGACGAGTTTAGAAATGATGTGTGGCTTCATCTAGGTGGAGAGAAGTGCCTAATTCCCTGACCATTCATCGGCCCATTTCTGCAGCCATATTCAACAGATCCGTCCATGTGGCTGCATTAATGGTTGGATCCACCCTTGGTCTTTGAGGAATTGCTCCCCCCTACCTAAACCTCGTCCTCTTCCTGTGTTGGCTCTTCTAGGTATCTCCGGTCCATGGGATGGTCTTGTCATTGCACCTTGGAGTGGCTCATCATTAGTTGCCTCTGTATACGCCTTTGCAGAATTAAAAGTTCCATGTCCTGTAGGAACGTAGGATGATTGATCATCTGCTCATCAATGTCTTTTTTGGTGTACAGACAGTCCTCCACTTCACCCGTCGCTCTTGCTAGATTATCCTCTTCTTCTAGGGTTACAAACCCTTCCTCAACTTTGGGCTCTTCATTTATGGGTTCTAAGTTTTGAATTTATCCCTCACTTTTTCCCATGACTAATTTTGGCTCCTTACCCCGTGATGATTAGAGTAGGTTTAAACCTCCCATCTCCTTTTGTTCAGCTCTTTCCCTTTGAGTATCGAGCTCTTATTTCCTTAAGCTCAACTCTCGTACCTGTTGTTCCACCTCAATCCTTTTTAGATCTAACTCTACTTTCTCTAAGGTGGGGAAGAATACTTGACCCATCCTGACCGCACTTTCCATGTCTCGTCTCATTCGAGGGGTGTCGATGTTCAACAGCTTTGAATTTGACGTTTGGATAGGCACTTCTTGGCTTGGACCAAGTCCAGCGCTAGTTGACAGACCCATGCCCCCAGATTGCGCTTCCTCTATGATTAGGTTGGAGACCGAAAAATCCTCGAGTGATATCAATGATACCACTGGATCTGGTTGGGGAGAGTGGTTTCTCCTCTTCCCCAAACCCAGAGTAGTACCTCAACCCTTCTTCATGGACTCTTCACTACTAGTTTCAATGGTGGTCAAGTTCTTTAAGACACTCAAGTGAGGGCTTACTGACTGACCTAAACCCACACTTTTTTTTATAGGAAGATCCTGGATGATTTGATGCACTATCGTCAGGTGTAAGATCATCTCTGATGAGCGTTCCAGATCTTAAGTGCATGTATGTATGATTTGATAAGCTACTTTGATATCCCAATTAAGTTTTGATCAGATTCGGTCAATCTGTTTTTGAGGCCGTGAGATTATAGAGAACAGTTCACGACGTGAAGTGTTAGAAAATAGTTTACATCGTGAACATTTTTTTGCACTTTCACGTGTTTAAAAATTTTTGTTCTTGGAATCAGAACTCCACGTTACCTTGTTATGGGTGTCAATCTTTTCAAGACTTCTTTAACCTTAACTTGACTATACAAAGCTTGTGAGTTGAATTTGATTAGGCTATGAGATTGTAGGAAAAAGTTCATGCCACAGGCTTTTGACAGACCTTTTGTCTGGCCTTAGAGTCTTGTTACTTCATGGCACTATCTTCCGAGAGAGTGCTACAGATAGGTGAGAAAGCTATGAGCAAGAGGGTAGATTGTGAATGTGAATGTGCATGTTTAGACTCCTTGTGCTCTTTTTTGCGATGTTTTCTCCTTTTCGCTTCCTTTTTGGGGGGCATTGTCATTTTCGACTTCCCAATTTTTGATGTGATGTCACCTTTGATTCATATCATGCCTGTCATCTTGGCTTAATGGCATTAAAGCATCCTTACCGTCTTACCGTTGCAAGTGGAGTTTTAATGATGTTGTGACACTTGTCCTCCATGCAATCGCTTATGTCGACATTGTGGCCTTTTGTTTTGTTGACATGAATCGGCGGGCTAGCACACACCTGGTCACTACAAGGTCTCCTTTCTCAAAAATCATGTGCTTGAGATGCTTGTCAGTCCAAGCCTTTCTTCTCCACTACAGTTTCTCCGCCTGTAGAGAGTTGATTTGCCTTCCTTTCTCTAAGGCTAGGAGTTCTTATATTCTATGCTCTCGGGATTCTTCCATTGGCAGCTTCTCTCGAATGGCCACTCTCATGGGCACCACAAATTCCATAGGCATTACTACCTCCAACCTATAAACTAGCTTGAATGGTGTTTGCCCAGTTGGAGACTTTGTAGGAATGAATGCCCATAGGGCAGCATCTAGCTTCTGGTCCCAATCATTTTTGTTGGCATTTAAAATTTTCTTTAGAATTTTGGTCAGAACCTTGTTGGTAGATTCAGCCCTGGCCATTGCACTATATGGGTAGTAGGGTGAGGACTTCTTGTGATTAATCAAGTACCTCTCCATCAACCCTTTCATTACTTTGTTCATTAAATGTGTGCCCTGGTCACTGACTATTTCCACTAGCAACCCATGCCTAACAATGATGTCCTTGAAGAGGAACTTCACCTCCTCCTCTGCGGAGTTGTTCTTTATAGCTTTAGCTTCCAGCCACTTGGTGAAATAGTCAGTCCACAATGATGCACTCACATCTCCTGCCTTTTGTGGGTGGCTTGATTGGTCTAACAAAATCCAATCCCCACTTCATAAATGGAGATAGCGGCAATATGGGTGAGATGGAAAATCTATCAGAATCTTCGGGTTGACCCATCCCCACTCACAGACATCACACTTCTTTGCTTCATTGTTGGCATCCCTCATGACTGTTGGCCACCACAGGCCTGCTTGAAAAATTTTCTGGGCTATTATTTCTCTGCCCATATGTCCTTCAATGATACCACAGTGTGCTTCTCTTAACACTACTTGCTGCTCATGATCCGGGACACATCTGCGTAGGATCTAGTCTATGCCTCTTTTGTAGAGCTACCCAGAAATCATGGTGAAATTTCAACTCCTTAGGGCAATTCTCTTCTTCCTGTCAGCAGTGTATCCTTCCGAAAAAGTCCCATCTTCCATAAACTACATCATATCATAATACTAGTTTTCTTCCACTTCAACAGCTGCTACTGTGAATAAGTTGGTATCTAGGAGTTGATCATCTACTCCATCTAGAGCAGGTTTTTCGGAATCCAGTCTGGACAAAAAGTCTGCCACCACTGCATTTTCTTTTTCAAGTGTGCGTTGGATGGTGAACTCAAACTCTTGAAGTAGGAGCATCCATCTTACCATTTTTTCCACCAAAAAAGCTTTGTTCACTAGATAAATGAGGGCTTCATGGTCCACATGGAAAACAAATTTGTTTCCCAAGAGATAGTGTCGGAACTTATTCATGGCATAGATCATTGAAAGGGCTTCACGCTTTATAGTGTTGTAGTTCCTTTCCGCCCTTGTGAGGGCTTTGCTGGCATAATGGATGGGCTGCATATATTCTTTTTGCTTTTCCTACATCAGTGCACTGCCCACTACCTTGTCTGAAGCATCTACATAAACATGGAACATTAGATTCCATTCCGTATTGATCATCTCGCTGGTGCAGATGACACCATGCTCTTCTGCCATTATGAAACGCCTTCTGACACTTCGGACTCCATTCATATTTTGCATCCTTCTTGGTAAGTGCATACAATGGGTAAGCTACATGTGCTAGATACTTTAAAAATCTAGCATGCCACTTCACGTTACCAAGGAACCTTTCAAGTTGCTTAATGTTATGAGGAGCAAATACTTTGGATATAGCCTCCGCCTTAGTTGGATCTATAGCCAATCCTTGGGCTGACATAATGTATCCTAATAGTGTTCTTGATTTTACTACAAAAGCACACTTGGTCGGATTTAACTTCAGCCTTGTATCTTTGCATCTCTACTCTACAGACATAGCCTCAAATAATAAATGTTTTTTGCCTTATCTCCGGACAAACTGAATCATCCACAAAAGCTTTCATGAAATCTATTAGGTAGTCGTAGAAAATCTCCTACACCATTCTCTGAAGGTAGGAGGTGAATTTTTCAAGCCGAACATCACAAAGACACCCCATTCGCTAAGACGAAGGTGGTCTTCTCCCTATCTTTTGGTGCCATCTTCACCTAGTTGTATCCATCTGAATCCATCCAAAAATGAGTACATCTCCTTTCCAGCTACCTCATCCACCAGCAAGGAGTTCGTGAACGGAAGTGGAAAGGGATCTGAGTTAGTTGTGGCATTCAGCTTGCGTAGTCCACACAGATTATGATTTTCATGTTCTTTTTGGGAACAACTACAATTGGGGATATCCATGCAGCTTTTTCCACTGGCACAATGAAACCCACCCTCAACAATCTGTCAATTTCTTCTTTGACTTGCTTTGCATAATTTAGGTTCATGCTTTACCTTTCCTATCTAACAAGTATGGCTTCCTCTTTTAAGTTGATGCTGTGCTGGAAGAATTTAGGGTCGATGCCCTCCATGTCTTCATATGACCAAGCAAAGACATCTCGGTATTCTTTTAGCAAGGACACCAACTCTTGTTTGAATTCTTCTTCCAGTTCCAGACTGATCTTCATGTGCTTTTCTTTTCCATCCCCTAGATTTACCTCCTCTAGTTTGTCAAGGCTTACTTTTGCAGCATTGTTTTTCTAGTTCTCCTTTTTCTTTTGCACCGAGTCTCGGATCTCCTGGATCTCTTCTTCTTGCTCCAGATTCCGTGCCCATTTAATTTCTTCCAAGGCTTTCTCATCCAAGGTTTTGCTCAGTTTTGAGCCCTCTATTTTTTTACGAAATCTTCTTCTTTTTTCTTCTTTTGTTTGTCTGCTACTTCCATGTTTTCACGCTTTGCCTCCCTATTACTTCATCCACATGTAACACGTACAAGGGCACCAGGTTCGGGTGTTTGTAGAGTATTATGTTCTCTTCATCATCATCAAAGCCTTCTGACATGTTGAATGTTTCAGCATGAACTAGCCTTTGAGCAGATTTTATTGATCCCCTTGCATCGGAAAGATCAACATGAACTTTTCGCTTTTCCTTTCTGATGGTGATTTTGTTTCTGCCCCACTCCTCCTTTACCTTGCCATGTCTCAACTAAGGTCTTCCCAATAACACTTGGTAAGACTCGGTGTGGTTTTCTATGGCAATAACCACTAAGTTGACCTTGAAGAAACTTGTTAATTTTCATTGGGACATTTTTTTATGATTCCTTTAGGCACTGCCACCCTATTATCTACCATTCTTATGTTGAACGGAATGGGCTCCCACTTAAGACCCAATCCCAATACAATTTCCATAGTGATGACATTCACTCCGGATCCTCCAACTAGCACTGCATCATTGATGAGAGTACCTTGTTAAGTTGAATTATGACTTTGGCCACTTCATCATCTCTGGATATGCTAGGGGTTCTTCAGCTTGCATATTGCTAGATTCGGGGGTTTCTTCTTCTACACTAAGTTCTTCAGTTCCTTGCTCAGTCCTTCAATGCCTGCCATCAGGATTTTGGCCTTGAATCTCAGACATAAGTCTAGCACTTGTCTCAGCCGCGCGGACCTATCTATCCAATAGCATTGACACTTCATTGGTTTGCAACAACCAGTCGGCATTCCTCTGGCTTTCTTCCAAGCATTCCTCATAGAGGTACTCTGTACACTTGCTCCC
This sequence comes from Cibotium barometz, assembly GCF_041138505.1. NCBI lineage: Eukaryota > Viridiplantae > Streptophyta > Polypodiopsida > Cyatheales > Cibotiaceae > Cibotium > Cibotium barometz. The sequence continues at coordinate 23,882,215 of NC_141091.1, forward strand.
GCTTGTTTCCGATAGATCTACGATGGTTCCACATGAGCCATCCTCTTCTTGCTTACCTTGCCTTCTCTCTATTTCCTTAGTGGTTTGGATTCTCACCTTTTCCTACTGTTCCCAGTCCATAGTTGCCTTCTTGTTGGCTTTGGGTGAGTCTTGATTATCGACCGAAGTTATTACTACACTAGATTCATTAGCTTTAGCCCTTGTGACTGCCAAGATGTCATGAACCTCTATTTGGATGTTATCTGCCTGCATCATGTTGGCACTTGGTGGATTTTCTTTGAGCTGCATCAATTTTGCTTGTCTTTCTTCATCATGCTTTTTCTTCATGGCACATTCCGCTTTGGTGTGTCCAGGCTGTTGACAATAGTAGCATGTAAAGGTTGTAAAACCATCGAAAATGGTTGTTTTGATATCTTGACACCCACTCCATAGCTATGTCTTTGAAGGTATTCATGAAAGCATCTCTGCGGATTTCACTCATCTCAGGCTCTTCCACATCCCGAGGTCTAGCCACTTTCTAGTATTACTCTAACCTCCTCACATGCAGATCTGGATCTTCCCCTTTCTCTCTTGAGAACACTGGAAAATTTTTGGCTAACGACACCATGGCTCCCTTGAACCTTTTTCGAGTGGTTGCTCCACCCTTTTAGGGCTTTCCTCCAGACCTGGATTGTGCATGGCTTCTCGCTCTTGGCACTCCTTTTCTTGGTCCAAATTATGCTTCAATTCTGACACTCCCACTTGCTCGTGCAGGGCTACCCAAGTTTCCCTCGCTGACTTCTTGATTGTAACGGTGCAAGGCACTCCCAACAGCTGCAAGCTTCCTAGAGGATCTCTTTGAAGGCATTACTTTTCTCCATCCTTAGATTCACGATCATGCGGAAAGCATGCCTGAATCTGGTTGGGTTGTGTGGTGAAAGGTTCTCCGCTCTGACTTTTTTGGAAAAATCCTTCCATGTTATGGTTTCTTATTTTTAAGTGGACCCACAACTTTCTTTTTCATAGTTTTCCTTTACCTGAAGGTGCAGAATGCTACTCAGAGGAGGATTTCTTGCTTCGCTCGTGATTTCCTCCACTTGAGAGATTTTCAACCAAGATGCTGTAGAGTTTTTTCCACATGAAGTTTCCCAGCGGAGTTGCAATAGCAGTCTAGTAGAGTTGCGGTAACGGTTTTCCTCAGCACCAGTAGAAAGTTTTCTCCCAGCAAGATCGCCAAGTGTTTCTCGCTGATTTTCCTCTGAGCAAAATGGTAAGACAATAGCCCGGTGTGCCATACCAGTCAGGCAATGCTGCGGGAGACGTGTAGTCACCTGCCAGGGTATCTACATACAAACACCAACTCTTAAGTGGTCATGGGGAGACTCAGAACACCACTATGTTGTGCAGACCTTCACTCACACTCTCGGCTCTCACTCTACAACTCACCACTGCATATCTCACTCACTCTCTCACACATACATGGCATGTTTATTTAAACAGAGACACAGCATGCTTAATTAACACAGTGTAGAGAGTAATGCAAGGACATGATGGAAAGGCAACATTACTCTTGATTACTTTCTAGAAATATTACAAACTATTACAGGGCATTTGCCCAATACAAAGCTATGACTTCATGAGGACTATCTCTATAACAAGCTTCATAACACTGACTACTATCAACTACCAGTTAAGAGCATACAATGACTACACTCTTCATACATCCATTCTATTTGTGTGTCTGACTCTCTCTATCTCTCATCAGTGATTAGTTTCCCTTTTAAGCTGAGACTTATCATTCTTGGCAATGGCTCTCTAGTGGTTACAGTCCGCCACCTTCCCATGTGCGATGTCGAGGTGGTGCTCACGACGTGTGGAGTGGGTTAACTATGCCTCCTGCTGCCACTGAGCCTTCTACCGCTGTCAGCATCACTATCACCAGTAATAATTAAGTCATCCACATAAATGACTAATAGCATGATCCCTCTATTTGTCTTTTTCACATAAAGTGAAAAATCTGCAGTGGACATCTGAAATCCAATGGTAACAAGATACTCCCCAATCTTGTTTGACCATGCTCTAGGTGCCTGCTTCAAGCCACACAGGGCTTTACGTAACCTATATATAAAATATGGGTGTGCATCACTCTCATAACCTGGTGGTTGCATCATGTATACTTCTTCTTGCAAATCACCATGCAAGAAGGCATTCTTTACATCCTTCTGATGTAAAGATCAACCCTTTGCTACAACCATAGCAATGACAGCTCTCATGGTTGCCATTCTCGCACCTGGGTTTGAATGTCTTCTCATAGTCAATGCCATATGTATGAGCATAGCCCTTGGCAACCAATCTCGCCTTATACATGCTCATTGAACCATCTGTGTTATTGTTATGATTGACCTTATACACCCACTTACATCTTATCGCCTTTAAGCAAAGGCACTAACTCCCATGTTGCATTTGCATCCAATGATGCCGTCTCCTCATTCATAGCATCTTTCCATTTTTAACTTCCAAGTGCCTGCTCAAAACAAGTGGGCTCCAACTCTTGTAGTATTACTTTAACCATGTAAGCATAATGATGGGTTGTATATCCATCATATCTCAACTTGTCAATAGGGTGCCTAACCCTCATGGACCTGCTATTGCATAAGAGGCTTTTGAAGTATAAATTTGAGATGAAGGATTTGGGTGAGATGTGGTATTTCTTGGGCATAGAGGTGGTGAGATCACCTCATGACATTTTGTTATTACCAAGGTAGTATGGCTTAGACATGTTGTCCAAGTATAGTATAAGATGTAAGCCTATTTCAGTGCCATTGGAGCAGAACACAAAGCTTTCCACAAATACAGGTGAGCTTTTGGAGGACCCCACTATATATAGGCACTTAGTGGGGGTAGCTTGATCTATATGACCATTACTAGATAGGCACATAGTGGGTAGCTTGATCTACATGACCATTAACTAGGCCAGCTTGAGCTATGCTATTCGACTTGTAAGTCAGTTTATGCAAACCCCTAGGAAGCCACACTTGGATGTAGTTACATGGATATATAAATTCCACAGTTGATTCTCAGGTATATAAAGTCCACAGTTGATTATGGACTTTTCTGTGAGACTAGTACAGAGATCATATGCTCATTGGGCTACTAGTGTGAGGTCTACCAGTGGATTTATGTTTTCGTTTGGGAGTGTTGCTATGAATTGGAGCAACAAGAAACAACCAACAATTTCTTTGACGAGTATAGAGGCAGAGTATAGGGGTGTTACTATGGCAGCTTATAAGGTAAATTGGTTTCAGAAGCTACTTAATGATATGGGTGAGCCTAAGGAGGACAGGGTAGTTATCATTTATTATAACAACATGAGTAGTATAAGGTTGGCCAGTAACCCAGTATACCATGTTAGAATGAAGCACATTGAGGTGCATTATCGCTTTGTGAGGGAGAAGGTTCTAACAGGTGATGTAGATCTAGTATATGTAAGCACTAATGTAGATCTGGTATATGTTAGCACATAGGATCAGGTAGCTTACATCTTTACGAAGGCATTGGGTATAGAGAAGCTCCATACGTTTAGGAGCTTACTTGGAGTGTAGTGTTTAGAGTTGAGCTTGAGGGGGAGTGTTGAGATATCGAGCTCAACTAGTGCTGTGGACATTGATGACCCACCTAGGTGATAGCTTCCGCACTTATGCCGCTGAAATGGTTAGTGAGACTATTGTTGATATGCAGCCAGTGGATGACAAGCTGTGTGAGCCACTTTGTAGTACTAGAGTTATGGCATAGATATAGTGCCAGCTTATATAGTCAAGTTCACACTATGGACCAACCATTGTATGTTATTATAGAAGAGTACTTTTCCTTATAGTATGTACTCTTATCTTTTTAGATATATGCCTGTAGAGAAGAGAATAAGATAGAAGAAAGTTTAGCCATCCATATCTCTCTTGTGTCTTGCTCTCTCTTGTGTGTGTGTTTGCTTACAAGGAACTTAAGCTCTCCCTCTCCCCCACATTCTCTTTATTGGGGAGGAGAGCGAGCTTGAGCTCTTACAAGCACGCACACACCAGTGGAAGATGAAGTCTCATCAACCACCACATATCTGCTAAAATGATGATCTTCGAAGTTGCAGGATTGTAGAGCTGATAACCTTTGGATTATGAGCTGTAACCAACCAAAATATGTTCTTGGACTTAGCGTCCAACTCCCCCCTGTCACCATCGGGTTCATGATGAACAAATGCATATGACCTAAAAACTTGAAAGTGTGAAACCAAGGGTTTTCTTCCTATGTAGGCCTCAAAGGGGCTCTACCCTAGAACAATAGTAGTAGGGGACCGATTGAGAATGTAAACGGCGGTAGCAACTACCTCTGCCCAATGCTTGTGAGGAAGATTCTGATGTTTCAATATCGTCCGAGCCATCTCAATCACCATTTAGTTTTTTTGCTCCACCATGTTGTTCTCTGAAGGAGTACACGTGTTAGCAATCTCCCATTAAATACCATGGAGGTCACAATAATGGCTAAACTGGTGAGAAGTGAGCAAGAAGTGAACTTGCCTCCTTTGTTGGCTTGTAATGTCAAAATAGAGTGTCCTGATTGTTCCCCACCAAGGTTCTCCATGTTTGGAATTTGTTAAAAGTTTCATCTTTAGATTTGAGGAAATAGACCTAGGTATACCCACTAAAATCATCAACCAAAAGAAAAACATAACTGGCAAAACCAAGAGACGGAGTGCACATCAAGCTGCATAAATCTGCATGAACCAATTTGAGAGGTGCCGTAGCTCACTGTGTAGCCTTATTTGGAAAGGCCTCCCGACGTTGTTTCCCTTAGATACAAGAGTGACAAGGGCCCTCACGTGTGCCAACATCTGGCAACCCATCCACTAGTAGCTGCTCCTGAAAAAGCCTTCCATAAGGCCTCCAAATGAAGATGTCCAAATCTAGCATGCCAAAGATCACTTATGCATGTATCTGTGTGAGAGTAAAGAGCTATGAGCTTATAGAGGCCATATGGCCCTCACGTGTGCCAACATCTGGCAACCCATCCACTAGTAGCTGCTCCTGAAAAAGCCTTCCATAAGGCCTCCAAATGAAGATGTCCAAATCTAGCATGCCAAAGATCGCTTGTGCATGTATTTGTGTGAGAGTAAAGAGCTGTGAGCTTATAGAGGCCATGGTCCTCTATGCCCTGCCATAGGATCCTATTAGTGATAGGGTCATGAATGATCTATTAGTGATAGGGTCATGAATGATCACACAAAGTCCTCCATAAATTCCACCTTAGTGCCCAATTTGCAAATCTCATATACAAAAAGGAGACAGAATCATAAATCTGGCACATATAGCACTCTCGAGATGTGTAATTCCCTCCACTACCATCTGGAATGAGGGGTATTGTCCCTTTGCCAAGAATGGGGGTTGTAGAGTTATATCCAATGGCAACTCTTCCTTGACGTTGCTACAATGCGTCAAGCCAGTCCTTGCACAATAAGTTATAAGTTGTGTGGTACCGCTATCCAAAATCCATTGAAGTGAGTTGGAACAAGAAAGAAAAGCCTACTCCACCACTGGATGGGGAGTATCAGACTTGAGATCAATTTAGGGTGATGACAGTGTTGACACCTTCCCTTTCAAGTCCCGCATGCAACCTCGGCATTGTCACCATAAGTGCCCTCTTTGGAGCAGTAATCACAAACCTTATGGTTGCCAGAAGAAAAGATGAAGACCTCTTTGGCTTAGCATTCATAGAGTCCTTAGAGGGAGGTGCAACACTGTCACGTAGGCTGTAATGCCTGTGACCGACGGGCAGACCGGATGGCGAAGGACGTGGCCATCCGCCGGGGTTCAGTGGGAGAGGATGCCCATGCGAAGTCATGGGCGACCAGGCTAGTGTGGACGGCAGGCCACACACTATATAGCCTGGGGGATGAGGGGCAATCCTCATTCTTCCTCTATGGCTGGGTGGTGAGCCAGAGGCCGTCCCCTCATGTGGTAATGCCCGTAGCGGCGTTACGGGTATCTAACATACGCGTACGCTATGGCCGCATGGCCACGAGTGCGCTACGGCACAAATACAAGCAGATAGGTAAATATGCTCTACGGCACAGTTGCACAGCTGAATGTGTTATGGCACAAACTAATTTGTAAACGGAAGGGCACTATGGCACCGCCGTCAAATGGGGGTGCTCTACGGCACCACTGAGATGCATGCGACATGGCGCATGGGTTTGCATGGTTCAGCTTGGCCTATCTCCGTCATAGACGAAACACATTGTGGATGGAACATCGAATAGGTGTGGGCTATCCAATGGAAGCAAACCGAGTGTGCTACGACACTGCATGAGCATCAATGCTCGACTACGCACACATATCGCAAATTGAAGACTAAGAAAGCATAGCACCTTTATGGTCATATCACACCCACGTCTCGTGTCACATCATAGCCGTGCATTACCCATCCCATAGTTTATGTGCGCAACGGCACATCTCTACTACATGAACTGCCCTTAAAAGAGCTAAACCAACACGAGAGAAGAAAAAATCGGGCGCCAAGAATAGTCGTTGCAAAAATGGGCTACACCCACGCTGTTAAAAGTGCTCTACGGCAGGCACATTGTGATCGGACTTAGGCAGCAGCTTGCAGCACATGATCTTCCACTCTTTATATCTTTGACCCATGGGAACTCCTCACAAAAGATTTGCAATTTTTTTTTTACAAGGTTCATGGGCCCTATGTTCTTGCTGCGCCACGCCAGCTTTATCTCCTTGAGGGTCTTCTACGACCACACAGTGGCAAGCTGCGTTAGCTCTCCTTATCTACATCAGTCCGGCACAGGTGGGACACGGCCTTCATTTCCTGCAGCCCCGAATATGTCCGCACATGTGTTGACCTGCTCGGTTGCCTTTGCTCACCACAAGCTGCGTGGTGTTCTTGTTGCTCCCGACCTGCTACTACTGTTGCGGTCTACTGCTGCACGGCTCTCCGCTCTGCTAGTCTCTTACATGGCCATAGCTTGGGGGTCCTTCAGCTCATCTAGGGCGCTGCTCCAAATAGCCTACAGCCATAAACCTTCGCTCCTGCTGTTGCGCATCTGCTGGCAGTGATGCGCAGCTTCAAGGCAAGCCATACCACGCTCATTTCAGCTTGACAACTACGCGGGCTGAGTGCCCTTTACCCCTTTGCCTCATTTTCGAAAAGAGTTTTTGCATGTTAATGAGGCAGAGAGAAGCTGGGAGTTATGGGACAAGTGCTCGATGGAGAACAAATCCCTAACTCAGTACATCTCAAACTATAGGGAGATAGTACTCAAGCTAAAGGGAATCGATGCATTCCAGACATTGCGAGGCTTTAAAAGAGGCCTCAAAGATGATTACCTTGAGTACGTAGAGCCCTTACAGCCTAAAGACTTAGCAGAGGCAATTAAGTATGCGCAGATATTTGATGGCATCAAGCGCCGTAGTGCGCGTGGTGGTTCTAGCAGGGCCGAAGGTAGTGAAAAGAGGAGGTCAGGTCTTAAAAGAAAAGGGTTCCGTAGTGATAAACAAAGGGGATAGGACGGACCAGGAAGGACAGGGTGGTCATTGGTCTAAAAAACCGCGACCATCCAAGAAGAAAAGAGACAGCGAAATCCAAAAGAAAGAGCAGTATATTAAAGCGCGAAAGAAAAATCGCTGCTTTAATTGCAATGATGTAGGGCACGCGAAGGCTGAGTGTCCAAAGCCTAAAGCCAGCACGAGTGGCAACGAGCCCAAAAAAGATGGTAAATCTTGCATACAGTGCAGAGACTCCCTCTCAGTTCCGCAGAGCTCAAAGAGGTTACAGTGTGTCATTGTGATGAGCATCACGCTTGTTCAGTGACACGAGCGATGTGGCAGCCTACTGTAGGTCCGCATGACATGGTGCGCATGTATGGCATCATAGGTGGCCGCCGTAGAGTCATAGTTTTTATTGATGATGGAGCTAGCCACAACTTCTTGAACTACTCGTTAGTCAAGAAGTTGGGGTTGACTGAGACGACCCGGAGTGATCATCAGTATACTGTTGGCCTAGCCAATGGATATGACAAAACGGTATGGAATACTGTAGTATTGGGGGTCCCATTATCTATGCAGGACTACGAGGCTCCGCTTGACTTTCAGGTTATGCACTTAGCCAGAGCAGACGTATATCTAGGCATGGAGTGGCTGTATAGCTTGGGCCCTAGTCTAGCTCGGAATTACCTACATAATACGCTATGTTTTGAGCATGGAGGTAGAGTCATTACCCTGCAGGGCGACCGTACTGTCCCCGCCACACCACTTATTTCCTCCATGGAGCTGTGTACAGCGGTCCGCAGAGACCAGATAACAGAGGTATATGCTTGTTACCCTCTTTTGAATTTTGTTTCCATAGATGAAATGATAATTGATGTTTGCATAGACAAACAAGGAAAACAAAATAGCCTTGGACGATACCCCTGTTTGGCATGCATGTGATTCAAATAAGAAAAAATCCAAGGTGAAAGAGACATTAAAGAAAAAGTACGTAGATACTTTAATGAATTTATTAGAGGAATTTCAGGATGTTTTTCCTGATGATTTACCAGTTGGTTTACCACCATCTAGAGAAGTAGACCATGGCATCGAAGTTATGCCAGGATCAAAACCTATAAGCAAACCTGCTTATAGATTAAGCCACTCCGCGAGGCATAGAAGGTGGAAAAACAATTGACGAAATATTTGAACAAAGGCTTTATTCGGCCTAGTTCAAGTCCGTGGGCATCGCCTATTCTTCTGGTAAAGAAGAAAGACGGATCTATGTGGATGTGCATAGACTATAGAGCTCTTAATCAGATCAGATAACGATTAAGAACAAGTATCCAATGCCACGCATAAATGAGTTGTTTGATCAACTCTATGGATCGAGATACTTTACAAAAATAGACCTGAGATCTGGGTATCATCAGGTCAGAATAAAAGCAGAAGATGTTGCGAAGACAGCATTTAGGACCCGTTTCGGGCATTTTGAGTTTTTGGTAATGCCATTTAGGCTAACCAATGCTCCAGCGACGTTTATGACGCTGATGGATAATATTTTACGTCCATATCTGGGAAAATTCGTAGTAGTTTTCTTAGATGATATTCTTGTGTACAGTAAGACACAGAAAGAACACATACAACATTTGCGTCTAGTGTTCGAGTTATTGCAACGAGAGCACAAATTATTTGCAAAGAAGAGCAAATGTGAATTTTTTGAAACAAAAATTCACTACCTTGGCCATATTATATCCGCCGATGGTACGCGGATGGAGCCAGAAAAAGTAGAGGCTATTCTTAAATGGCCAGCGCCGAAGAATCTCGAGGAACTGCAGATTTTTCTTGGCATGTCGGGGTTCTACCGACAGTATGTGAAGGACTACGCAAAGATCGCAGTCCCGTTGACTGACCAGTTACAGTCCAAAACAAAAAACATTAGTTGGGGGGGAGCCCAATAGAAGAGCTTTTATAAGCTCAAGGTGACCGTAGAGCAGCTGCACCTGTTTTGACTATTGTCGATCCGAATGAGCCATTTGTTTTGGAAACAGACGCTAGTAATGAGGCCATTGGGGCCGTACTTATGCAAAGGGGCCCAATTGCATTTGAGAGTAAAAAGTTAGATCGTGCGCAGCGTAACTACTACTCGGCTTACGAGCAAGAGTTGCTAGCGATAGTTCATGCACTGAAAAAGTGGAGACACTATTTATATGGTGCTACTTTTGAGGTCCGAACGGACCATGAAAGTCTGAAATGGCTTTCAAGTCAAAATGAATTGAAGGGTAGAAAAGCTCGGTGGGCAGAGATTCTACAGGAGTTTGACCTTCAGATACGTTACCAGAAAGGTAAGTATAACGTGGTGGCAGATGCACTTAGTCGCATGCCACAAATTAATGAACTTAGTTTCACAGTCTTCAAGAATGATTTCTTGGAGTCACTACGTGGTTTATGTGAGCATGATCCATCTTTTACAGAGGTCTGGCGCGCTGTACGCGTACGCACTTCTTCACAGACGCGACCACCTCCCTCGTTGGCACGTATTGCTAGTCCGGAGAGATTGGTCGAAGGTGCAATAGGAAGGGAAGCGAGAGTTAGTCCGGAGAGACTAGCCGTGTCTTCTGGGTATAGTTTGGAGCCGGAGAGCTCTGACATAGGCCCTTCATCACCTTTGACTGCCACGGCTTCAAAGGGGAGTGATAAACTTCGTCGGGGGAAGAAATATGCTAATTACTCCATTGACGACGGATACTTACTCTACAAGTAGAGTATTTGTACCAACTATTGGTGACTTTCGGGCCCAAATTCTTAAAGAAAGTCATGATAGTCCAAGTGCGGGTCATCCCAGGATTCAGAAGACCTATGCACTAATGAAAAGACAGTTTTATTGGCCTAGTTTGTTTAAGGACGTCCAGACTTATGTGCTGAAATACAGTAAGTGCCAGGTCAATAAACATGAATGTCTTGGAGGACTACTCCATCCACTAGAGATTCCTCAAGGGAAATGGGAAAGCATTTCCATGGATTTCATTACCGGTTTACCCAAGACGAGTCGAGGGAATGACTCGGTGTGGGTGGTAGTGGACAGGTTAACTAAAATGGCAAAGTTTATTGCCATGAAGAAAACTGTTAAAATGCCAGAGTTGGCAAAACTCTTTATTGAACATCTCTACAAGCTATATGGCCTGCCCGCAGATATAGTGTCGGATAGAGATAGAAAGTTCAACAGTCATTTTTGGAGGGAAGTCTTCAAAAAGTTGGATACTACTCTGAGTATGAGTACGGCATATCATCCGGAGTCTGATGGTCAAACTGAAAGAGTTAACCAAATTCTAGAGGATATGTTGTGTTCTTATGTTAGTAAGAAGCAATCTAATTGGGAAGAGTACTTGCCCTTATTGGAGTTTGCCTATAAAAACAGCTCCAAACACTCAGCGAGTGACGACTGGATTTACACCATTCATGTTAATGTATGGATTCCAGCCGAGATCTCCGATTGCTGTAGGCCTAGAAAAGGAGAAGATTCAATCTGTCAAGGATTTCCTTGAAGATATGAATGATATGCTCAGAGCCGCACGTGAGAGCATTCGTAGCGCTTAGGATCGTGCTTAAACTTATGCGGATAAAGGACGTAGAAAGGTGACCTTTGCAGAAGGTGACTTTGTATTCCTCAAGGTTCCTGCGTAGTCAGAAACTATGAAAACGGGAAAGTGTGATAAACTTTCTCCGAGATATTGTGGTCCTTTTAAAATCCTTAAGAAGATTGGGGACGTAGCATATAAACTTGAGTTATCGGAGAGTTCTCAAGTCCATCCTGTCTTCCATGTCAGTAAACTAAAGAAATCAGTTCACGGGTTAGAGAACGCAGTTTCTCCAGAGATTTTGGTGGACTTGATAGAGCCACCAAAGATACCACATGAACCTGAAAAGATTCTAGAGTATCGTGACAGACAAACCCGACATAAAGTGTACCAGGAGGTACTTGTTAAATGGACAGATAGGGATGAGGAGGTAGCTACCTGGGAACGCCGTAGTGTAATTTCCAAGAGGTTTCCCCAGTTTGTTTTCGAGGATGAAAACTCTTCTTAAGGGGGGGTAATGTCACGTAGGCTGTAACGCCTGTGAGTGACCGACGCCGGATGGCCAAGGACGTGGCCATCCAGGGTTCAGTGGGTGGGAGAGGACACCCATGCGGAGTCATGGGCAGCCAGGCTAGTGTGGATGGCAGGCCACACACTATATAGCCTGGGGGATGAGGGGCAATCCTCATTCTTCCTCTATGGCTGGGTGGTGAGCCAAAGGCCGTCCCCTCCTGTGGTAACGCCCGTAGCGGCGTTACGGGTATCTAACAAACACTTTGCCTTTGTTAGGCGGCCCCCCTCTCTGTTTGTTACCTTTCTTTGAAGAAGAATCCTTGAATCTACTCTCCTAATCAAGGACCATAGGCACTAGCTCATCCCAGGTAATGGTTTTTGTATGTCCCGAAGGTAAGAAGTGTAGAATAGAGGCTCTCAAATTTTGGGGGAAACTGAGCAAATAGCCGGATGGCCATATCCTCTTAGAGAAAACCTCCTTCCCACACCCAAAAATCTTAGATTGCAACTCCAATTTGTTGATGTGATCCCACATGGAAGTGGAATTACTTCGTGAAAGCTTCAACATTTGAAGCTCTAGGGAAACTCTCTTCATGGGTGTCTTCCAGTCATAGATGTCGAAGAGTTTCTTCCAAGAAACATGTGCATGGGTATCCCGTTTGATGTGAATGATGACCGAGGGTTCAGAGTTCAAAAGGATGAATGACTGAGCACAGGCACATTAAGCTGATCCCATAGAGAAGCTTTGTGTGTAAGGGTATCCCTCGTAGCCTCATCCTCTTCGGTATCCGGGTTAGGCCAGAGGATCGAGCGAGTGATGAACTCCATAAGATCATATGTCTTTGAGACTACTTCCACAATGACTTTCCAGATGTCCTAGTTTGTGCCATCCAACTTGGCATCTTATAAAAAGTCAAAAGAGTGGGTATCTGAATTGCCCGAGGTTGAATGAGTGCCATGATGTACCTCCTTTGAAAAACACTGACACCAAAATAGCCCAAAGTTTCTCTCAACACTTGTAGGGAGGATGGGCAGGATAGAAAGTGAATGGAGAGGAGAAAAAATGAAAAGAATGCAAATCTACCCCTCCATAATGAAAATGCAAGTGTAAAACACTGTAGGAAACCACTAGGTTTGCATGAAAACATGATAAAAATCAGCACCAATCAGCGATCCTAGGTCTAGACACCTCTGCTCTGATACCATGTCAGAGGGCAGCGTAAAGATGTAGATGATTGACAAAAACATTAAAGCATCAGGTGAGAGATGAGAGAAATAACAAAACGCTAATGCACTGATCCTCAAGAAGAAAGATAGATACAACCAGCCTGTAGGCAAGGAGTGGTCTTCGTACGCAGAGGGCTGAGAGTGCTCGCCATATGACCAAAAAATGATGATAATAATGAGGGGGAGGGGTAGCATATATATACTCTCCATTTTCACTGGCCAACTCACCCATGACTCCAACACAACCTAAAAAATGGAAAAAATAGGCATAAATGCTACAAAGGGTGGGCAACCCATATTAGAGGCCCAAGAAAAATAGGGGGGTGCCTGAACATGGGAAGGGCACCTGTAAAATAGCCACTAGAGATGACATATGCTAGCACACCCACTAGGCACTCCATGAGTGTCAGCTTGTGTTGAGCTTGATATCTCAATAAACTAGCCTTGCATCTCTCGTGTAAGACCTTTTGAGGATTAAAGTGTACGAACCTCTTCTTTGGAAATCCATCACCACAAATGAGTGGTGGAAGCTTAGCCCAAAGGTCTTGATCTTTACATCCTAAAGAATGCCCAAATGTTTTGTTGTGTTCTTGCCCCCACAAGCTTGACCAAGAGAGTAGTGTCTACAAGTGATGGGCTTCCCAAGCCTCCCACCAATAGTCCTTGTGATTATGTTGAGAGGGGACCTACCATTTTCCGAGCTAAAACCCACAAGCTCCTGAGCTAAGGTATTATAGGAGAGGAGCAATTACTAAATTTTTGAGAAAAATCACATGATCCTACCAGGATGTTTATCCAAGAAATATGAATATATTATTAAATTACGTGTTTTTTACATTCCAAGAAAGAAACATTGATATTACATGATGGCTAGAAAACAAGCATAACTGAATATTAGGAGTTACATGTGAGGGTGGCATGGAGAGAGACTGGTGGATTTAAGACACGTTAATGTAGGTAGATGTAAAGGAGATCATACTCCTCTCCATGCACTTAATCAACAAAAGTAGGAAGGACAAGGAGTTCATGGGTCTATAAAGAAGATCATCCCTAGATACACAGTAGGATAGACTTAAGTAATGTTACCTTAAAAAAGCATTAGAAATAGTTTTTAAACTTATCCAACTATAGATCGAGATCTTTAATTTTACAAATTTTCATAGTAAATCATGTTTTTTTTGGGTAAGAATTAACCCATTGAATGCACTCAAATGGCATTTTCCCTTCTATTTGAGTGGCTGGATGATTATATTTGGGCATTAGATGTGAGAGTTATGGTAGTTTTGAAAAGTTGTCCCAAGTACTAGCAAAAGTACTTGGGCTTGCCTTCTTTCACAAGCTATCCCAACACTTTACTTGGGCTTGCCTTCTTTCACAAGCTATCCCAACACTTTCTTGGGCTTGCTTTCTTTCACACCAAGTTATCCTAGTTCATGTGCATGCAAAGGAGATCTTGCTATCTTAGGGACTCCTTCTTAAGTACTTTCCGTAAGGGGGAAGTAGAGAGGAAAAGGTGGTCATAGTAATGTAATGGAGAACATAGCCATGCTAGGGACTCTTCCCTAGGTACTTTCTACGAGTAAATAGGGAGGATATGGAGGTCATGTGTGCTTGCAAAGGAGGCCATGCCAAGAAATTCTACAGAACATGTACCTCCACTAACCCTTTTTTTCTAGTATGTTGTATAATCTCTTGGATAAATATATGAACTAATGCATGTGGGGCATTTCTTACTCGGAGGTTTTAGATCGGTAAATGCGCATACCCGATTGTGAAGACTGTCTTTCCCTTATGCACATGCCAAGCAGTACCTCATTGCTTTTGAAATAGTTTCCTGAATTGTTCATGGTCACTTCTGGCAATCCTTTGGCATAGTTTCCTGAATTGTTCATGGTCACTTCTGGCAATCCTTTGGCATTGGGTATGGAAGGAGAGTGCTCAATGCAGCATGGCTCATCCTCTTCTAGCTTTGCTATATGGGCTTATAAATTCCCATTCATCCAGTTAGTAAAAGTCTCTCCAAAATTGAGAATTTCCTTGCAAAAAGAGAGCTTATGGAGACTTGGACTTCCAAGGACAATAAGGTTTTGAGGCCTGCTATGTCTTACAGGCAATATTCATGCTCAATTGGAGGTGGGCTAGGACCTACAATAGTATAGTGAATGTGCACTGAGTCTTCCCAAGGAGAGGCAGTGCTTGATAGACAAAATAGAAAACATTGTGTTAACTCATTAGAGGTAAACTTTGGCCTTTCTTTAAGTCATTGTCAACAACTATATCTAAGGCTCCCTTACTAGTTTAGGGGTTGGATTTGGAATGGGGCATGGGATACACTTAGGCATGATCAATAGTTTGTACTTAACCACTTACACAAGGATAAGCTTGCACCTTCCTTACAAGCTCTTAGGCTTGTTTCACTTATTCCATCTGCAACACTGAGTTAGGATGCTCTTGTAATTTCTTGGGGATGTTAGCATGGTTAATGGGTTTCTTCTCCTCTCATGAAGAGATGGCTTGAGTAAGAGATCACCAACTATTTCCCCAAGGGAGGGAGCTTCTGAGCTCTCCTTCAATGGTCATAATGTCATTCTATTTGACAAATGATTATACGCTCCACATGCTCTTTGATGTCTTCTTCTTTTGAACCTCTGGTTCTAGTCTTGCAGCCTTTTCAGGGGCTACCATAGCCTTTGGGGCTTGCGCCCCTCAGGCTTCTTCCTATTATGAGTTAAATATGCTATTAGATAATTAGTTACACATCTCCTATATAAATGTGAAGACTAAGCTCCTTACTTTGAGGTTGAAGCTTGAGTTTTTACTTATTTGTAGCAACCTTATATTCCAGCCAACGCCTTACAAGAGATAGTAGGCTTTTGTTACATATATGGGCAAGATGGTGAAGTGCCTTCTGGTAGGACAATCGGGTGAAACCATGGTGGTTGACATATATGTATTATATTTGCTAGCAGTGCTAATCTATCCCTGTGCCAATGTTTTAAGAATATCTTTAGTCCCTTTGTAAACTTTAAGTGAAATTGTGACAAAAAGAAATCCTATATAATATTTCCTTTATGACTCTATCCCTCCACATAGTTTAAGGGGACTAGTGATTCCACGTTGGATTTTCTCATTCTAGAAAGACATTAATAACTTTGTAAAGTAAAGATAATTTAAATCAATTAATTAATCATGACAATTATAAACTTGACAATGTAGTGATACAAATGGGGAGAAATAGACAAGATGGAAAGGGTTTTCAACCATAAAATTCTTGTATCCTTTTGATAGGGTCTTTATGCATGAAAATGGGAGATCTCACTTGTTGCTTATGTGATTGGTCTATAACATTTGAGCCTCGTATTCTATATGATGGGCAATGCCAATTTGTGAGAGCCCTTCATGGCCCCCTTTTAGGAAGTACGCATTGTGACTTGAATAGGGTCTCTTGATTTTTTGATTTGGGATGAATACTAATTGATTTAATATATTATCGAGCGTTTATTTTCTATGGTTTCAAATAATGAAAGAACATTTTGGTTATGCACCTTAATTGCATGCTTGCTCATTCTTTCTTTTTTATTAGTCTTAATGTTTTCATGTGTTATTGAGGCAATGTGCATGTATGAAGCTTGCATGGTTAAAGATTAATAGGGGCCTACAATGAGTAAAAAAAGATATTCGATTAATTAATAAGGGAGACTTATATAATTTTGTTAGTGTTCGTAAGGTTTGTAAACCTTAATATGATCATCTTCCTCTTTAGAAAATTAATACGGATGTCTTCTTGCTGAGTAGATGCCTCCATTAACTTTTACTCTGTTGCCTCACCTTTTTGCTCGGTGTTATGCACCATTCCTGCTTCATCATCTTGACTTGTGTGTGTTGTGTTTTGACTTTACTTGTATTTCTCCTTTTATTTCCTATGTTTCATAGGGACTGCTTTGTCCAATGACTCAAAATAGGAAAACTCTTAGGGGCATTAGAAATGTCGTAACCCCTCCTCGCGTGCCTTCTCCATGCTATAGTTTTTGTCCTTATTTTGATTGGTTGAAAAATAAGCTTTTTTCGAGCATTATGGCGTTTTTGGGCCGGGTGGCCGCAATCTCCCTCCTCGGACTGCTTGGCACCTTTCTTGCTTACACTTGGCTTGAGTAATGAAGGAGAGAGAACGATGTGGTTATAGAGGCAAGCACGGTTAATCTTGACCGCGGCTGGGTGGTGTCATACGTCCCTAAAAAGAAATACCTTATCGACCAGAGCCGGCTAATGAGGATTGGACAGAGGAGAGGCTACTAAAGGAAACCACCGCCTTAGTAGAGGTGGATAGTTCGACAAAAGGAAAAATCACCCGGCTTTACGAGGAGGTGGAGGGGGCACAATATATGGCCTATATCGTGCCTCAAGCTTAATAAAAAAACAACTTGTGGAGGCATCCCTCATTCATTGATGGGGGGGTACATATGCTCATTGTTGATACATTGCATATTGTATATTATATAATAAAAAAGAGAGATATATTGTATACAGAAAAAAAGCGAAATAAAAAAGAACCCACCAAACTGGCGTTCAAACCACGCACAGAAACAGACGCTCACGTTCTGAACTAAGCATCTCGCGCTTCCAGCTTGAAAAAAAAAACCTCCCCCGTCAGAGGGATTTTCTACACGTTTTGCAAGAATCCCCGCCTCCGCTGCCTCCTCCTCCTCCCCTTCGCCCCGCCCCCGTTCTTCTTGTTCGCCTGCGTCGCCCCTTCCCCTCATTGTCCTCTTCTCTTTTGGCCCTTTCTCGTTGCCCTGTATAGGAGAAGCGGATCCTTGCAGCTGTGCGTGTGCACCTCCGTCATGGCGGAGAAGCTTCTGGATTTCAGCCGTCCCTTTGATGTGCCGCTTCTCGACGCCACAGTTACTGCCTTCTACGGGACGGGCTCTAAAGAAGAGGTATGTATGTCCCCGCTCTCCCCCCATTCCTCCTCTTTTGCTTTTTGCTCCACCTTTTTTGACTAACTGTAGCAGAAAATGACACATAAAGTGTCGCAGAAAATGTTAAGCCTCCAATCCGAAGAGCTTGAGATAATGGAAAAGAGGAAAGGAAAAACAAACCTTAAAGATTCAGCTAAAAACACCTTTTTTTAATACAACAATTTTCTTGATGCCAAAGAATATCAACACACACACACACACACACACACAAACAATGCACCCATGTTCTGAATAATCAACATATCATGCAACAGGAAAGCCCTTATAGCATACTTAGGCCCTTTATACATCGCCCAGCATGGGTGGTGGAAATCCCTCTTAGACGAACCTGAGAGCCTGGCTATGGAATATGGACAGGGACATTCTCCTCTGAATCAAAAAGTCAACAACAAGGCGCGCTGAAGATCTTAGATGACTCCACCGTGCATATTCTATTGCCAAAAGAAAATGTTTTTAAAGAGTTGTAGACATGGAATGGTGTACAAAAAAAAAGGCTTAGGGTAGGATTCACTAGCACACTTTTGATGTCCTAAACATGCCAATCTCAAAAGCACTTTTTGAATGACACCTACACCAAAAGCACTTCTTGTTTCGTGCCTGGTATTTACTACATGCACGATTTGAAAGGACAGCTGTGATTCTGCTTTAGGGCATAGATGATCCCACATATCAAACCTCACACATTTTGAATGGTGCATACATTAAAAGCATCCCTCAACCTAAAAAAAGACTGAAAGGCACTACATCATTTTGTAGCTCAAAGCCTACCTGAACAACAATGGAGGCTGGCCAAACCATCTCATTTGCAAGATAATTTTTTATTTTTATTTTATTATTTTATTATTTTGGGGGGGGGGCCGGGGTTGTTTAACTGCCAAATGGGTAGGTGATGGTGCTTGTATATGCTCACCCTATGCAAATGGAAGCATGCCAGGAAAACTTTTGCTTCCATCTGTCATGTAATGAATTCTACAATCAGCGTGCCACATTATTTCTACCATCCCATCCGTGCCTTGCATCACATTGCATCACTTTTGGAGCAAAAGACTATCGTCATTGGTTTTAAATACACTCAGCCATGAAAAACCTCCTAGTGTCAATGGACTTTATGCTTCATCTTGCTGGTGCTTTTGAATGTACTTTTCCAAGTTGTTTCTGTGGAAAATGGCATGATCTTCCTAAAGATGCAGCACATTCCTTTATTCATGAAGGTTTGCCAAACACATTAGTTCAATCTTTTGCAGTGCCATCTGCATTGAAACATAAGACTTTTTAAGATCCAGCAGGCAACGCTTATGTTTGCATATTCCTCTGCTTGTGAAATCACACAAGCCATAGATCTAGCTCCAAATTTAGACCACATATTCCTTTCAATGCTGACCTAAGACTCTCTTTTAACCCTAGAACTAGAATCATATGCAGGCTGGGCAAACATATGGAAGGAAGTTATAAGGGGCGTTTTATGCGGGAGTCTGAAGTGGATTTTGAAGCCAATAGAGGGCGTGTTTGTAAGTTAGGCAAAGGGCACTTCAATGTACCAATAAGGGAAGGAAGACATATGTGTAGCAATTTATTGGATTCCACAACCAGGTCATGATTAGGGAAGAAGGGCACAGGTGAATAGCAATTTCTTGGATTCAACAACCAGGTATTGGTCCTATGGGAGAGAGAACAGCTTTACAGATTGTCCAGGCAGGAGCTTACAGCTCGCCACCTAGCTTTGACAGTCTATGTCATGTGCATCATAGATGCCATGGACATTCTCAGGGCTAGATCCAGAAGAGGCAGCCAGATAAAGAGTAGAACCAAGATGAAAGAGTACAGAGCACTTGTGGCTGTGTAGACTGGAGACCGGCGTGGAGAACAAGCTGAAGATCAGAAGTGTGTCGGCTGCAGGATGTTGGTGCTGGCTGCACAGAAAGGACTGTCGGCTGCTCATGGAGGTGGTCGGCTGAACCAGCAAACAGGGGCAGCATCAGGCGCATCAAGATCAAGGAGAAGTGAAGACAAACAGGGTTAGGGTTAGGGTTTACACAGGTTCAAGCAAGCGTGGAAAACTAGGAGAAGGAGTGAACACGACTGCTGTATATCTCAATGATAGATAAAATCAAGTACAAGCCACATGATAGTGACCCCTAAAGGATAAGTGTTCACATGTCCGGCCATAAATGTGCCGGGTGGACCAAAACACTTATAAACTGCATATAAGTGAAACTGAACTAAACTGGGGGAAAAAACCTCCACTAACTGAAGTAAAAAGTGCCCCAGTAACCTACTGATGATCACTAGCACTCCTCTGGGTGCATACACAGCATAAAACCCAACAAACCCCCCTGGAGTGATATGTGATCACTGTACATCATCCACCAAAAGGAAACAAATTCAAAGCATTGCGGAATGCTTCAAATTTCGGACGTGGTAATGCCTTGGTGAAGATGTCTGCCACATTCTGATCTGTAGGACAGTAGATCAGACTGATATCTCTTGCCTGGAGTCTCTCCCGAACAAAATGATAGTGAATCTCAATGTGTTTCGTGCGAGCATGAAACACAGGATTCCTGGCCACAGCAATGGCACTCTGACTATCAGTATAGATAGGTGTAGGCTCCTCCACTGAAATATCCATATCAGTCATAAGACGACGCAGCCAAACACACTCAACAGTAGTAGTGTAGGCTGCTCTGTACTCTGCCTCACAAGATGAAGTGGCCACTGTGGTCTGTTTCTTGCTTAGCCAAGAAATGCATGAAGAGCCAAGAAAGAAACAATTTCCACTAGTGGAATGTCTGGTATCAAAGTCACCAGCCCAATCTGAATCACTGTAAGCATGTAACTGCATGTCACCCCCCTCAGGATAAAGCAAACCAAGAGACGAGGTACCCTGCAAATAACGGAATACACGCTTCACAGCTTGCCAATGTGACAATCGTGGGCTGTGCATGAATCTGCTCAACTGAGAGACTGCATACTTAATATCTGGCCTTGTATTACACAAGTATATGAGGCACCCAACAGCCTGTGCATATGTAGTGGCATCAAAGGAAACACTGTCATTTTGTAGTGACAGTTTCATCCCAGGCTCCATAGGAGTACTAATAGGCTTGCAGTCCTGAAATTTAAACTTCTCCAGAAGTTTAGCAACATAACGTGATTGCAACAACCCAATGCCTCTGTTATCCTGCACAACCTGTATGCCCAAATAGTAATGTACAAGGCCCAAGTCAGACATGTCAAATGTCTGTTGCAGTATCTCTTTAAAAGCTGCAATTTTGTCATCATTTGATCCCATGAGCAAGAGATCATCCACATAAAGACTGATGACCAGCAGATCTGTCTCTTCTTTCTTCACATACAAAGTGGCCTCTGATGGACTGTTCGCAAATCCCTGAGTGAGTAGAAAAGCATCTATTTTTGCATACCAAGCTCGTGGAGCTTGTTTCAAACCATACAAGGCCTTTTTCAGCCTGCATACTTTCCCCTCATGACCATGTTCTGCAAATCCCATGGGCTGAAACACATAAACTTCCTCCTCGAGGTCCCCATGTAGGAATGCAGTCTTTATGTCCAACTGGTGAACAACCCAACCACGATGTGCAGCCAATGCAATGACACACCTAAGTGTCGACATACGGGATGTAGGAGCAAATGTCTCCTCATAATCAATGCCCTTCTTCTGTGCATAGCCCTTTGCAACTAGACGGGCTTTGTACCTGTCAATGGATCCATCTGCATGTCTTTTCAACTTATAGACCCATTTAGTACCAATGGCTTTCTTGCCTTTGGGCAGATCAACCAAATCCCATGTTTGATTCTTTTTAATAGAATCAATCTCATCCTGCATGGCTTTGTTCCAATGCACATTATCTCGTGCATCCACAAATGAATCAGGCTCATCATCATCCTGTAAACTGGCTGCCATAACCAGATTCAAATCCATGATGTGTGCATGCTCATTGGTCCTTGTCTCCCTACGAGTACGACCAGCAAGAGGACCCTCTAAATGGCTGTCCTGTAATGTCCTCAAATACCATCTAGGTA
Source organism: Cibotium barometz (assembly GCF_041138505.1). Classification (NCBI taxonomy): domain Eukaryota; kingdom Viridiplantae; phylum Streptophyta; class Polypodiopsida; order Cyatheales; family Cibotiaceae; genus Cibotium; species Cibotium barometz. The sequence goes on from NC_141091.1 coordinate 23,904,052, forward strand.
TATGTCTGACCTGTGGTGCCTGCTGTCCCATATTTGGTTCAGCTTCTGGCTCATTTGGCTGCTGAATTTCTGCACCACCTACATCATTTGCTGGCTGTCCAGTACCCTCATGAGTTGGATCACCAACTGTGGAATGAAACTCCATGGGTAGTAGACCTTCAAACACATCATTTTCAGCCTGATTTGCCTCATAACCAGCCATGGATATTTCTGATTTTTCATCAAAAATCACATCCCGACTGATGAATATCTTCCTGGATAGTGGGTCATATAACCTGTAGCCCTTGCTCTCATGGCTATACCCAACAAAAATGCATTTTGTGGCTTTATCATCAAGCTTCCTCCTCAACTCTTTGGGTATGTGTGCATATGCAAGACACCCAAAGATACGAAAATGCGATACAGAAGGCTTGCGGCCATGCCAAGCCTCAAAAGGAGTAATAGAAACCAATGCCTTTGTGGGACATCGATTTAAAATATGACAAGCACACATTACTGCTTCCACCCAAAAGATATGTGGTAGTCTTTTTGCCTTTAGCATACATCTGGCCATCTCCATGAGTGACCGATTTTTCCTTTCTGCAACCCCATTCTGCTGTGGAGTGTAAGGAGTAGTATACTGATGTTTTATACCTCTACTCCCAAGAAAAGAATTCAGCACATGTGACATATATTCCCCCCCTCGGTCAGAACGGAGAGTCTTCACCTTGCATCCTGACTCTGTCTCAGCAAGTGCTACAAAGCCCAAAAATGCATCATATACCTGTGATTTCTGTGTCAAAGGATAGACCCAGCATATACGAGAGAAGTCATCAATAAATGTTGCAAAATAAAAGCAACCACCTAATGACTTCGTCTGCATGGGACCACAAAGATCACTGTGTATAAGTTGCAACTTTGCAGTTGCTCTTAGAGCCTGATCACGTGGGAAGGAAAACTTGTGCATTTTTCCCAAAATACATCCTTCACAAATGTGATCTGGAGGCTTCTCCATGAGAGGTAGATCTGTAAACATATTATGTCGCTGCATAAGCATAAGACTACCAAAATTTACATGCCCCATGCGAGCATGCCATAACTCCGCATCAACCATAGCTGGAGTAAGAGTGAATGCATGATAAGCAGACTGATCCACTGGCTGAAATGCATCCAACTCATAAAGTCCATGACATAATGTACCAGTAAGCATCAAGGTCAAGGCATTTGCTTTGTCTCTGACCATGCATTTATCATCATCAAAGTGGACTTGCATTCCACAATGTGCTAAAGAAGAAATGGACAACAAATTCTTCTTTATCCCTGGTACATATAAGGCATCTGTAAGGCGGAGAATAGAGCCATCAATGGCTGTAAGCTGAATCTCCCCAATGCCACAAACTGGATATGAAGCATTGTTGGCACACTGAACAGTTTTGCCAACAGGGGCAGGGCCAACATGACTAAACAAATCCTTGCGAGATGTGATATGCTTTGAGGCACCACTATCAAAATACCAAGTACATGCATGCTCTGTCAAACTGAGTGCCTGTGAAGACCAAGAGGCATCATAGCTGCATGTAAAAAAACAGTAATCCCTGTCCTCAACAAAAGAAGCAGTCTCTGGAGGAGCTTTAGGAGCATCATTAACAGACATCCCAGCTTCCTTTGCCTTCTCTTTGGCAATCCTCTTCCTACATTCCGTGATGTAGTGACCTGGCTTCTTACAGTAATGACATTTTCCTTTCTTCTTGGGCTGTCCATCATTTTTCTTGGTATCCTGTGAAGAACCACCATCACCTGAATTTTGATTTGCACTCTTTGGCTGAGATTTCCCTTTCCCCTTTTGACCTGTAGTAAAGGCTTGTTCAGCATTTGTGTTCATATTCATATTCTTCCTCATTTGCTCCTCTTGTAGTAAGAGAGCAACAAGTTCCTGATACTTGAGGGGTTCAACAGCATTCCTCATGCTGAGGTTCAAAGAGGTATGGAAAGCCAAGTAAGATCTTGGCAAAGAGTGCAAGATGGTGGACACAAGCTGTGTCTCAGGAATAATCTCATCCACATTGATGAGTTGCTCTCTCAAATCCTGCAGCTTGTTTAAGTGGCTAGACATATCATCTCCTTCATTCATTTTCTGATTTTCCAGCTCTCTTTTCAAAAATGAGATCCTAGCCTCATTACGAGCAGCATACATCTGCTCCAAAGTCACCCATGCATTCTGTGAAGAGCCAGCTGAACGAATATGAGGTATAACCGTATAATGGACCTCTGAACTGACAATGCAATGAGTGACAAAGCTTGTGCATCCCTGGCATCCCATGTCTTTTGAGCATTTGTTCTCTGAACAGGCAGTGGCTGTCCTGGAGCCTGTACCTGTTGTCCTCGTCCACGAGCACCCCCTTGGGGAGGAGTCTCTGGAGCCAATGGACCTGGACGTGGTTCATCACCACTAACAAAATCCCAAAGACCTTTTGCCACAAGCACATTTTTCAGCATAAAACTCCACAAGGAGTAGTTCGTGCCATCCAATTTGTCTTCCTTAAACAAATATGTGAATACATCACTTTGCTGTTGATTTGCCATTATGCTTTACGCACAATGTTGTACCTGTTTACCAAAAAACCCAATAGCAAAAAAACCCTGATAACAACTGTACTCCACTGAATACAGTTCACCCAAATCTGCCTGCACTCTCAATCCTCTGAATGTGCAGCTCAATGCACCAATGACTGAGTAGAGCAGCAAATGGCGTACACAATGCCAAAATGCCCCAAAAATGCCCAAATTTGCTGCACCCAAACTGTGCAAAAATCTGTATATTTTCTCGCTAGAAAATCTGCATGTTGTGCCTGTATATTTTCACAGAGAAAATTAAAAATGCCCAAAAATTGAATTTTAATGCTTACCACCGAATGACTGTGTAGGTTGTGTTATTTTTGCAGGTACAGTCCCCAAATACACAGCACTGAATGCTGCACTGAAAGTACACAGTGCACGTTTCTCTGTGCAGGTGACAAATAGCGCTGAATGTACAGAAGCAAGTCGCAGGCGGCGCTTGACTGATGCAGTACCCGTCTGAAGGCGACCACTTTACAGAAGGCGTCGCACAGCTGCAGGCGGCGATGTACTCAGCTGGTACTGTATTGAAGGCAACTAGGCACAGTTGGTACAGGCGCTGACAAGTGCAGTACAGTACTGCGCTGTCTTGTACAGTTGGCGCAGGCAGCTTACAGGCGTTCGGCTGCGCTTGACTGTACGGTGGCTGGTACACGTACGCTGAGATTGTAGGCGGTGTGCTGTACCCGACAGAAGGCTACGTGCAGTAGTTGTAGGCAGCGTACTGTAGTACCCGACTGAAGGCTACGTGCAGTAGTTGTAGGCGGCGTACTATAGTACCCGACTGAAGGCGACCAGGTACGGGCAGCAGGCGCAGTGGTTATCTGACGGCGCACAGGTGAAGGTGACTTCGCTTGACTGTACGGGCTGGTACAGCTTCTGAAGGCGATGCAGGCAGCACAGATTGAATGTACGTATGCTGTACGGGCAGATGCAGCAAAGACTTGGCAGTGTACGGGCAGTGCTAAGCAGAGCTTCAACAGCTCTGATACCAATTGAAGACAAACAGGGTTAGGGTTAGGGTTTACACAGGTTCAAGCAAGCGTGGAAAACTAGGAGAAGGAGTGAACACGACTGCTGTATATCTCAATGATAGAAAAAATCAAGTACAAGCCACATGATAGTGACCCCTAAAGGATAAGTGTTCACATGTCCGGCCATAAATGTGCCGGGTGGACCAAAACACTTATAAACTGCATATAAGTGAAACTGAACTAAACTGGGGGAAAAAACCTCCACTAACTGAAGTAAAAAGTGCCCCAGTAACCTACTGATGATCACTAGCACTCCTCTGGGTGCATACACAGCATAAAACCCAACAAGAAGGACCAAGTCGGCTGAGTTTAATAAGCAGTTAATGCATTTAATACTGGCCGACCAGCAGTCGGCCAGTCTACCCTTTGTCCAAGGGACCTATAAAAAGGCCCAAGTACTCATTGTGTTAGTCATTCTCTCCCTCTAGGGGATTGGATCATTAGAGGTCCCATAGGGGACAGATTTTGGTGTGTTACCACCTTTTATGTAAGGCAGCCCATGGCTGCAGATTTAGGTACCTTTTTGTACCATAGAGTATACTGAATTTTCCAGCACCTCTCTCTCTCTCTACTCTCTCTCTATACATGTGTTTTTGCATCAGATGGTTTCCAAGAGTGTTTAGGGCTGAAAGAAGACTCCCAGAGCTTCCGCGTGTTACATTGGTATCAGAGCATCAGGCTCAGCATAGCCAAACACTGATTCAGTCCCAGCTGATGGTGTACAGGTCCAAGGTACAGGAAAGTACACGGATTTGAAGCCCAAGGCAAGAACACAGATTGGGAAGAACTCCCAGGAGGTTAGTTGGTGGTGTTCCACAGTGCCAGATGGGGATGGCAGTTCCGTGAGCCAGATAGGTTCTCAGGTAACGGTCCCAAGGGAGGTTTATCCTCCAAAGGTGATGTGAGAGTGCCAGACTCAGTTCCCAGGAAAGAAGACCAAGATGGTGTTCAGAGTCAGGGCAGGAATGGATGGTGGACCAGAGGAACCAGATGCATAGATCTTCATCAGAGACAGAGTGGTTTGGAGAACAGACCGGATTTTCAGAGAAAAAGGGTTGCCAGGAATGGATGATGACAGAGGGACTTCGGGACAGGATTGGGATGATGACAGTCATCCAAGAGCAGGTTGGAATCCCGTCATCAAGTTTAGCAGAGGGGGATGTCATGTGCATCATAGATGCCATGGACATTCTCAGGGCTAGATCCAGAAGAGGCAGCCAAATAGAGAGTAGAACCAAGATGAAAGAGTACAGAGCACTTGTGGTAGTGTAGACTGGAGACCGGCGTGGAGAACAAGCTGAAGATCAGAAGTGTGTCGGCTGCAGGATGTTGGTGCTGGCTGCACAGAAAGGACTGTCGGCTGCTCATGGAGGTGGTCGGCTGAACCAGCAAACAGGGGCAGCATCAGGCGCATCAAGATCAAGGAGAAGGACCAAGTCGGCTGAGTTTAATAAGCAGTTAATGCATTTAAGACTGGCCGACCAGCAGTCGGCCAGTCTACCCTTTGTCCAAGGGACCTATAAAAAGGCCCAAGTACTCATTGTGTTAGTCATTCTCTCCCTCTAGGGGATTGGATCATTAGAGGTCCCATAGGGGACAGATTTTGGCGTGTTACCACCTTTTATGTAAGGCAGCCCATGGCTGCAGATTTAGGTACCTTTTTGTACCATAGAGTATACTGAATTTTCCAGCACCTCTCTCTCTATACCTGCGTTTTTGCATCAGATGGTTTCCAAGAGTGTTTAGGGCTGAAAGAAGACTCCCAGAGCTTTCGCATGTTACAGTCTACTATAGCTGATGCTAGTATGCATCAAGCAATTGTACACTGTTACTCAATTAGTTCATCAACACGCATATGGTATGTTAGGTATGTGTGTATCTTCTGTTGATGCTCCAAACATCAAGTGCATTTGGTATTAAAGGTTGATTATGGTAGGATCCAACTTTCCATTCCTTGTTGCTTGTGCTAGCTGCTTGTAGAACAACAAATAAACATTTTCATCTCAGAGAAAGGCTTTATCACAGCAGCGAGTTTCAGCTCTACAATTTTTGGTTTGAAGCTACTGTTTTTGATTCTCTTTCACCATGCCAGATGATGCATTTGCAGGTCCATCCTAGACTTCTTAATTCATGCTTAGCTTGGACCTTTGAAGCATAGCTAGTCCAGAGGCTGGATGTCACGTGTGTCCAGAAATGGATTGGCAGCACCATTAACCAAAGGCACAATTGCATCCTTTAGTTGGTTTAGAACCAGATGCGTGAACCAGACCTAGTGAGCTTTGTGGCTCATTGGTGACATTGTATCTTAATTCAATGATAAGGGTTTCTAGAGGCATGGGAGACACTGGAGACTAGCTCTAGGAGCTGGGAAACATTAATTCCTTCTTGGGGGAAGCTCCAAAGGATGACATTTCCAACCTTTGACAACATTGGAGATGTTGCTTTCTGAGTCTAGGTGTGTGGGTGAGGGTGGCTGGCCGACATTGCCAACATTGAAGATGCTGCTTCCTAAGTTTTTACCAAGTTGTGTAGTTCACTCAAGCTAGCTTGTATTATCACTGGTTTTACAAGATGTTCCCAGGTCAAGCTTGGTGGGACTCAAAGAACAATGCCAAACCTGAAAGTTCAACTTTGAAGAATCATTTGATGTTGGGAGAGTAGCTGCAATAGTAGAGCATTGGTCTCTAAAACCAAGGCTAAATGTTTAACCCTGATCCTTAGGGATGATGACTATGGCACCAATTGTGCATGGCGAATGAGATAGTTGAGTTGTTGCATATTGAGCACTCCCATGGTGGGAGGTCTAGTCACTACTTTAGCGAACATCCACCATTATATATATATATATATATATATATATTTGTTGAGGCATTTTGAAGGAGTTGAGTTTTCTTGTTAGGTCTATCAAAGCACTGGGAGAATATCTCATGAGATGGTCCATAAGAAGCTTACCCATTATCACATGGTGTAGCGTATTGAAAGAATGGGTACAATGCAATGATACCCACAAAGAATTGTTGCAAAAATTGAAACACTGTGTATGGACAGAGAAAAGAAGATCATTGTTGAATATCACCAGAAAAGGTTGTACATGACGTGGAGCAGCACGAGGGAGGTCCGGTAGGTGCTGCCTATCATTGCAAAAGCTGAAAAAAGATCTAAGAATGAGGCTAAGCCTAGCCACCTTTATATAGGTGGGAGAGGAGCTGGTCGGCCAGTAGAAATCACAGGACTGGCCAACAATGCATAAAAATGCTGAAATGATGCCCAAAAATATGTAGTGCCTAGATGCATTTGCAGGGCTTCATATGGAGCCAGATACAAGCATGAATGTGCATGGGAAAGTCCATCTGGGGATGAAATAATTTCCAACACCTCCTCTTCAGCGCCAGATGGGTGGACCAACTCTGGTATGCTGAAAAAAATCCTCCAAAGAGTCTGAAGGGACACCTCCTCATAAAAGGCACAAAGCTCGCGAAGATACGGTACATCTGAAAACCGAGAAGGTCTCCAGAAGAAGCCACGAGAAGATCGAGAAGATATCGAAATGAAACACCAGGATCAATCTGGAGAGAGAAGCCATCAAGAGATGGAACCATAGATGGCTCCGAAAAATGTGGTGCCTCCTCTACATCTTCAACAAGTATCGGGACTGAAGTAGAATCCTCCTCTGAATAAGAAGGAAATGAAACAACCACTGGAACAAAAGGATCATCACTGACAGCTGAATTTGCCAGGGTCGAAGTAGGAACATGCTCCAAGATAGTGGAAGATGCCTCTTGAACATGTGAGGATATCTCATCCACGTGCTCTGTAGAAGAACCACTATCCTCCTCTGAAAGAGAGAAGAGAAAATCTGCAATAATAGCATCTACAACACAAGAGAAGGAAGAAGATACTCATCCAAAGAGGACACGTGTCACAAGGATGTGGATCCGGAACGATGATAGACCAACACTTTAGATACCAAACACAGAGCATGCAGACAGCGGAAGAACAATATACAATATAAAAACACCGCACTGAGCCGGAATGCCTGGCCCCCCTAGGAATCTTCTTTATTCAGATAGAAGCTTTTTTACAAGAACCCGAGGTGCGGGTGAAAAACACCGAATCTTTCCACAAATTCTTTAGAAAACAATTCAGCTCCAAAAAGCTGACAAACAGTCACCTAAGAGCAGCCCCTGAAACAGGCCCCAAACTAGTCCTTGGGCTCCACATGTGTGACCCGATGCTGTACCATTGTACGGCTGCTGCACGGGCTGTTCTCAGCACTTGTACGGCGTGCTCCCTAGAAAGAGTATGCTGTATTGCGGCTGTACTCTCAGTATGACTATGAATGGGCTGGAGTGCTGTACGACAGAAGCTCCTCAGTATGGCTTGTGCATGAAGAGGAGGAGAGGCTGCCGCACCCTATGTACAGCCCGTGCAAGCAAGTGGGGCAAGGCTATGCGCTGTACGACTAGAGCAACAGGGTGGGAGAAAGGGGTGCACACACAGAGAGAGAGAGAGAGAGAGAGAGAGAGAGAGAGAGAGAGAGTACTGTTGATTGAATGCTCCTGTTTGGGTGTCGAAAAGAGGAGAGAGGATCTCCTCGATTGCTGATGAAAAATAAGCCCATGCTAATAAACTCAATTGGCCTTTGTCACCAAAAATAGTTGGAATTTTGCCCAAAATATCAACTTGGTGCTTTTTCTCAACTTGTAGCCCAAGTTTTGAAGTAGGCGCTTCCTTTTTGTCCATCTGTCCATGCCCATGGTAATAATATGTACACCTTGGTGTTAATGGTGTGTGAACACACTAACCCATGAACCTTATAAGCCACTTGGATGAATAAAATTCATGTTGCTTTTGCTCAAAACCCATCTTTCAGGCCAAATTTTGTCAGTGACAGCTCCAGCTTTCTCTTCTGTGGAAAGATCCTCGTTCACATCTTGGTTCCGCACAGTGTCTGGAACACTGATCAAGACTGGTGAAGGGACCAAATGGTGACATTCCCTCCGTCTTATAAAGCAGTTGTCAGCAACTGTATAAACCTGATACCACTGAGATATCCTTCAAGAATAGTAGATGACCCTTCCATGAAACCATACATGCTTGCAAGGGTTTCCCCTTCCACGAGGCTTCACTCACTAGGGTCACCAACCCTTCCATGAGTCCAGATATGAGCTCACTAGAGTCACCAACTCTTGCATGAGTTCACAGGGTCACCAACCCGAAATCACTCACTAGGGTCGTGAACCCTTCCATGAGTTCATGAAATACTCACTGGGACAGAGTCACCAACACTTTCGTGATCCCATGAGTTAAGATAGTGAGAGATTAGAGCCACCAACTCTTGGTCACCAACTCCTCTCATTGGACAGAGTCACCAACTCTTCCATGAGTTCATATACTCACTCACTAGAGTCACCAACTCTTCCATGAGTGCAGTATATCATAAGATAACCATAAATCACAGGCATAGAGATCTTGGTTCTCCATAAACATGTCTGCGATAGATAGTTTTACAGGCATTTCGGCTGCCAAAAGAAATCCATAGAGAAATCCTCGATCCATAAGATATCCAATAAATCCATTGTAACCACAGTATCCTCATAGTCTAGAATCAGCTAGTCCATGTTAGCGCTAAATAATTCATAGTTTTGTAACCGCATATGCGGCATATTCTAGCGTCCCATACCACTAAAATACGCCCCATATGAGATCCTTGTGTAGGCGACAATTCTAGCATTCCATCCTGCGAGAAGTCTCTAGTACACAAGACCAAAACCATAAACTATTCATCAAAACCATAGAGAAGCCTTTTCTAGAATCAGAATGGTTTCCAAGGAAAACGCCTTTTAGAAAAATAGCTTTCCTGAAACACATCTCAAGATAGACATGAGAAACATTCTCCACTTGCATCAGCAAGGTAGTTCAACATGTACAAAATTCCAATATTGGCAAAAAGTATCAACTTAGTAAAAGTGAAAGTATACTTAGCTTTTCTTGCCAGGTTCGTCATGAAGCCAAAAGAAATATCTCCTTAGCATGCACATAAGATATCTTGAGATATAGGTCCATATAGCTTGCTCGTAAACTTGATTATAGAATCCACAATAATCCATATGGAAAGAGTGCTGAACACGGGCACATAAAGCCAACTCCATATTCCGAGTATAAAATATGTGAATCCATAAATCCTTAGTCCAAGTTTGATGGGGAGAAACAGTAATTAGGGTTAGGTTAGAGTATTCATGGGAGACATACACAGAGAAGCAAGGGAGAGAGAGAGAGAGAGAGAGAGTTGTGGGGATAAGTCAACTCATGAGGCATGAGTGTGTGACTCCCCTATCACACATGTATATTGCACTAGTACACATAGTGCACTTAGTACATTAAAAGTACTAAGTGTACTATGTACTATAACTTATGGGCTTGTACACACTATAAGGGTGGGCATAACGCCTTTACCCCAACAACCTCCCACTTAAAGGCAAAGTGCCCTTAAGTAAAGGAAAAGAAAAAATCAGCATGTACATGATAATATACAAGGCCATATCAAGGCTGAAACTGGCCTCATCCAATGCCCATCAAGTGTCTGCAATGAGCAAACCGCTCCGGAGGCAAACTCTTTGTCAACAGATCAGCCGGGTTGTCATCCGTGTGAATCTTAACAAGCTGAATTTGCTTGTTCTCTATCACCTCTCTGATGAAGTGATACTTCACATCCACATGCTTCGTCTTTGCATGAAAAACAGGGTTCTTTGCCAACTGAATGGCACTCTGACTGTCACAATGCAACAATGGAATATCCCCTGTATAACCCAAATCAACCACTAACCGAGATAGCCATAATGCCTCCTTGCAAGCCTCTGTGGCTGCAATATACTCGGCCTCTGTAGTAGATAAGGCTGTGCACTTCTGCATCCTGGATATCCATGACACAGCACCTCCTGTGAATGTAAACACATAACCGGTAGTAGACTTCCGGTTATCTGGATGACCAGCATAATCCGAATCCGTGTAACCATGCACTAATGCATCCTGTTTGCCAAAGCAAATGCACATATCCTGTGTGCCCTTCAGGTATCTCATGACACCTTTCACTGCTTCCCAATGCTTCTTGCCAGGGTTGGCCATGTATCTAGAAACCACTCCCACTGCAAATGCAATGTCCGGCCTAGTAGCAACCATGGCATACATGAGACTGCCACAAGCTGAAGCATACGGAATCTTGGCCATAACAGCCCTGTCACTATCCGACTGTGGGCTGTCCATAGCACTGAGTTTCACATATGGAGGCAAAGGAGTACTAGCTTTCTTCCCCCCGTCCATATTGAACCTCTGCAAGACTTTGCCAATGTATTCCTTCTGAGACAAATACAACACATGCTGATTTCTGTCCCGAAGTATCCGCATACCCAAGATGTGATTAGCATCACCCAAGTCCTTCATATCAAAGGTTTGATGCAGCCTCTTCTTCAAGGCATCCATCTCTTTACGAGATTTCCCGGCAATCAACATATCATCAACATACAAGATGAGGATCAATAGACTGCCATCCAAAGCTTTCTTGGTGTACAAGCAGTGATCTATGTCACTTCTCCTGAATTTCTGAGATTTCATGAATGTATCAAATTTATGATACCATTCTCTTGGTGCCTGTTTGAGCCCATAAAGACTCTTTTTCAGCTTGCATACAAGCTTCTCCTTTCCACTCATTGCATAACCCTCTGGCTGCTGCATATATATCTCCTCATGGAGATCACCGTGAAGAAAAGCAGTCTTCACATCCATCTGAATCAAGTCCAGATCATCATGCGCAACCAAAGCCAACACAGCTCTAAGTGTGGTCATTTTGACCACTGGAGAGAAGATCTCCTCAAAGTCCACACCATATTCCTGCTTAAAGCCCTTAGCCACTAACCTGGCTTTGTATCTTGGCTTTGCATCTGATGCAACTTTGAGCTTGTATACCCACTTGCATGGCAAAACCTTCTTGCCTGCAGGCAAAGGCACCAACTTCCAAGTTCCATTTTTATGCAGAGAATCCATCTCTGACTTCATGGCACGCTCCCATAGAGCCTTGTCTGCCCTCTGTAAAGCCTCTTTATAACATGAGGGCTCCCCACAGTCAGTGAGCATCAAGTAGTCAACCCCTGGAACAAACCTGTCAGGGGCTCTGGAGGGTCTAGTGGACCTCCGTACCCAATGACCATCATTTGCAGGTTGCTGTCTAGCCTGCATATCACCCATTGGTGGCTCCTGTTCCATGCCATAAGGCTGAAATATCATGCCCGGTATATCCTCTAACTGTGGTATATCCATAGGGATATCTTCTGCCATGTCTGGCTGTCCATTTGGACCATTTTCAGCACCATTTAAGGGCTGGTTTTCCTGCTGTAATGGCTGATTTACAGCCCTTTGTTGTTGTCCATGATGTCCATCATCATCAAAGATGACTCTGCCAGGCTCCTGTTGCCTTGCAGGCTCCTTATACATGCATGTTTCATCAAAAATGACATCATTGCTGCGTATGATCTTTCTATTCATGGGATCCCAAAGTCTATACCCCATTTCACCTCTGTCACCATATCCTAGGAATATGCATTTGTGAGACTTAGGATCAAGTTTGGTGCGCATTTCCCTGCGTATGTGCACGTACGCAACGCAACCAAATACTCTCAAGTGCTTGTATGACGGAGGCTTCCCTGTCCATACTTCTTCTGGCACTTTCCCACCAAGCCTCGTGTTAGGTGACCTGTTTATAAGGTGAACGGCTGTCATAACAGCTTCAGCCCAAAAACCATGAGGTAATGCAGCATGTGACAACATAGAACGGACCTTCTCCTGTATGGTCCTGTTCATCCTCTCTGCTGTCCCGTTTTGTGGAGGATCATAAGGAGTAGAGAGCTCCCTCTTGATGCCTTTAGCATCACAAAAGTCCTGAAACTGTTTGGACATATACTCTCCACCATTGTCGGAACGCAAAGCCTTCAGTGTTTTGCCAGTTTGATTCTCAACAAGAGCAACAAACTTCTGAAACACTGAGAATGTATCACTCTTCAAACGAAGAGGATAAACCCACACCTTGCGTGTGGCATCATCTATAAAAGACAAAATATTTTGCCCCTCCCAAAGAAAGCTGAGGCATCTCACATACATCTGTATGCACAAGCTCTAACTGAGCATCTTTCTGTCCAAGAGCTTTCTTGTGGGGGCACTGTAGTTGCCTACCATATATACAATGCTCACAAAACTGAAAACTTGAAAACTTTAGAGAAGGCAAGTAACCCAAACGAGACAATTGCTCCATTCCCTTGACACTCATGTGTCCCAACCGGCTATGCCACATAGAAATTTCCGGCAGCTCGGTTGCATTTACATTAGCATGGTGACAAACACCTGCATGCATAAAGTAAAGAGTGTCCACCTTAGAGCCTCTGGCAACAACCAGTGAGCCCTTACTAATCTTCCACTTTCCACTACCAAATGTGGTAACATAATCAGCATCATCAAGCTGTCCAGTAGAAAGCAGATTCTTTTTTATCTCAGGCACATGCCTAACATCATGGAGCATAAGCTGTGAGCCATCTGAAAACACAAGCCTCACATCACCTCTGCCAAGAATCTTGCATGCATGGTTATCACCCAAATAAACCACTCCTTCATTGCCAGCAGTATACCTGACAAACAAGTCTCTGCAACCTGTGACATGAAAGGAGGCACCTGAATCAATGATCCATGAGTGCATACCATGACCACCTGTAAGAAGTGAATGGGCATCAAGTGAAGACGTAAAGAGGACCTCATCCTCACTGCCACCTGCATGTGACACATTGATTTCTTCAATCTTGACTCCACTTTTGCCCTTTGGCTTTACATCTTTGGCTTCGTCTTTCTCTTTGTCTTTGCCTTTTCCCTTTTCTTTTTGATCATTTTTCCATTTGTAGCATTGCTTTTTAATGTGTCCCTTTTTGCCACAATAATGGCATTCCAAATCCTTTTTGGAGCGAGACTTGCTCCTTCCCCTTTCTTGGCTTTTTCCCCTTTGCTGGGATCTCCCATGTGCATTCATTGCATTGGACTTTCCAACAGAGTTGTTTTTCCTGTTCATCTCTTCTTGAAGAAGAGCACCCTCAACATCTGCATATGACAGCATAGCATGCGAATTACTAGTGGCTGTCCTGAATGTGTCCCAACTCTCTGGCAAAGTGCATAACAAAAAAGTGGCTTTGAACTCATCGTCCATTGCCAACTTTTGATTAATGACCTGGCTGACAATACCATTAAACTCATTTAGATGGGCTGTCATAGACGCCCCTTCCTTCATCTGAAGACCTATGAGTTTCTTCAACCAATACACTTTGCTTGAGGCACTTTGTTGGGCATACAAGTCCTGCAATCTCTGCCACATTCCCCAAGCTGTCTTCTCTTCACGAATGCTGAAAAGTAATGAGTCTGACACAGACAACATGATAGTAGATCTTGCCAGCTCATCCATATCTTCCCACTCTTCAGCAGTAAGAGAAGCGGGCATCACACCCCTTTCTTTGATAGGCTTGTGCTGCTTTTTCTGGAGCAACACATTGTAGCACTGGGTTTGCCAAATATCATAATTATGCGAGCCTTCAAGCTTCTTGATGTGAAGCAATGAAGAGCTCTCACCTGTGGTTGCCATAGCAATATGCAACCTGTCAATGCCTGACTCCCTGCAAATGTGCAAACACTGCACCCAAGATGTGCAAACACTGCACCCTAAGCACACAAAGTGCTCACAAATGTTCTCCCAAGCTTTATCTCCCACTGCGGAAGCAAGAATGCAACTTTTCTCCCACTTTATGTGATGAAAACACCAAAATCTGGTTGCTGCAGATTTTGGACAGCACCTTAAATGTGCTCTATTGCCCTTCCAAAGTACTGTACAACAGTACTAAGTGCTCACCTGTAATGTACCAAACCTGTCCCGGCAAGTTCAGCAGCTGAAATTGAACCTTTTGGTCACTCAAAACAGTGTACAGCCATGCCAAAACATGCACAAAGCTGTGCCAAATCTGTACCAGCAGGTACAATAGCAATAATTGCTCTCCTGGCTGTCCAAATGAGTGAAAATCAGACTTTTACAGTCCTGTACACTGCATACAACAGTTCCGAACAGAAATTGGGCAAAAGCCCCTTGACTGCAAGCTGATTTTTGAGGATTCAAGGCATAAATGTCTTGCCTGCTGCTTTGCCAAGCTCAACAAGCATACGAACTTGAAAAGCCCCTTGATTTAAGATCAATTTCTGATCATACATGGTACATTGACGCACATGAAGGCATCCAGAGTGTTCACGATGCTTCCCCCTGGTCACATATACATCAAATACATGAAAGCCCCTTGATTTACAGGCACATTGAGTGCTTGTAAGGCATCAGCACATTATCCACAGCATCAAATGCGATTGCCTGCATGCAAATCAACCAAATCGGCACAAAAGCCCCTTGATTTGCACTGCAATTTGCTGCAATTTTGCCCAAATGTGCGATTTTTCACATCATACAACATGTATGAGTGCTTAATTGCACAATTACATCAAAAGCCCCAAATTTCGACATCCAATTCCCTGCAAATTGATCCTGATTGTGACCAATGTCACCCAATTTTGCCAATTTTGCTCAAAAAATTGAGCAATTCGACACCTGTATCTGCTCAATTGTTGATTGTACTTGCTCAATTGCAAATCCCAAAAAAGAATTGAGAAAAATACCTTGTAATTTTTTGATTTTTCTCTGATTTGCAGGCAGGGGGGGCGTTTCTTGCTGATGTTGATGCTGACCGACTACACTGCTACAGCTTGAGGATCCCTGCTCGAAGGTGTTGCAGGCAAGATCGCGCAGCTGAAGGCTTCCATTCAGCTCTGCGACTCCAGCCCAGCGGTCTTGAAGGACCCTTCTCTGCGTTTCTTTTGGAATTACCGGTCACGGCAGAGTTCAACGAGCGAACACGTACGGTGGTGCACGTCAGTGGTGGCAACGGATGGCTGAAGCGAGGGCGGCTTTGGGCCACGCGCTGTCGTGCCATGGCACGTCTATGATGTGGAACCGTGCATGTGAGGCCGTAAAATACACATCCAGATGCATGAGGTTATGTGCCATGACGAGTCATTATATGATGACATGTACATATGTTCAAATTGTATATAAGGTTCAATAAGACAAGCTGAGGCTGAGTCAAATCTAGGAGTTTTTGCATATGAGTGTGGAGGGTGATGGTTTTGCTAAATGGTATCGATTGGGTCAAATCAGTGAATCTTATGGAATGCAAGCATGAGGGTATCTCAATGCACAAAGGGATGTATTTATGAAGATATGGGAAAATACTTGAATAAATAATTTGGGAGTCTATAAATCACATGGCCAATATGATGATTTATACACTATGGAGGCATCAAAAAGTAATGGAGATTCAATGGACATTGCAGTGTCGAGAAACTTATTGAATGTTGGGGAATTAAAAATAGGTGCATTGAGGACTTTAACCTTAATGCTAAGGTTATGCTTTGTAACCTTAGTGCTAAGGTTAACAAAGCACATTTGGGGATTTTCTAGAAAACGCGCAGCTTTTTTTTTAATGGCATGTATAGCTGGCAGAAGGTGGTGGGGGGGGGCGCCGAGTTCGCCGCGGGAAAGAGAGAAAACGACCGGAGGCTCACGGCGAAAACCAGAGTGGATAGAGATTTTCTGCAGCGTTGAAGAACAGCGTCAAAACGACCAGATAGTTTTATTTCAAATATACATAGTCTGTGTACGCTTTGTAGGTATTAGATTTAGAGAGTAAATCTTGTATTACATAATGATATAATCATGTGAAAATCCATTTTCAAAAAAATCAATAGTGAAGCGGGAGCAGCGCCGCGTTTCTTCTTCAATTAGTCAACATCGAAGCGACTTTGGAGACAAGCTTAAATAAAAGAAAAACAATGTGTAAATCCACATGTGCATATAAGTTTTTTTTTTCTTACTTTATTGGACTTGAGAAAAGGGTAAGACCCATGATCCCTTAAAGGATTCGAAGTTGAGAAAGCTTGGTGAACAAGCTAATGGTTATTTAATTTAGAACTTGAAGTTTTGTGGAAAAAGATATCCTTTTAACACATTCAAATCACGGGATTTTGGTCTATCTTCTGCTTGATTGAATTCTGGAAGCCATGAGCATGTTATGCTATATTTTGCTTGTGAGATGTTAGGAAGTTAAGGCAGGTTTTCAGGTGATAAAAATACATCTCGAAATAAAGGTTTTGAGGGCACTGGATGTAATGGATGTAGCTGGCCACATGAATATTGGGAAAATTGGAAAGCTTTGCTATGCACACATGTGAATGGTTCAAAGGATTTCATGCAATTCTGTGCAATCATCTGGATGATTTCAAGGATGTATTGAGGCAAGTTGACACATGTATTTGTCATTGGAAATAATGATGTTCAATACTCCTTGGGAAAATTTATGCGTGAAATTCCTTGTTGGATTTGACATTCACTCTCACAGCTAGAAGTTTCGTACTTTCCTGGCTGTACCGCACACGCCACGACAGCTTTGGTGAACCCGACGTGAAACTGCTGGGGTGAGAGTGTGGTGAAATATACAAGGAAGCTATGGCTGAGAATTCTGAGGGCCAGGGGGTTCATTTTGACCCCGGAGTTATGCAGATGTTCCAAATGTTTACCATGTACATGCAACAGCAACAAGCTGCTGAGAGGGGACAGATTCCACGACCAAAGCCTTACAATCAATTGTGAAAAAGGTGGATCAATTTGATGGGAAGGACATTACAAAGTATCTGCGCAATTATATAAAGGAGATGGAGCTAAACAGGGTGACTGAAGAGGATATGGTTCGAAGTTTCGAGCTGGTGTGCGTTCCTGAAATAAGAGAGCGTATAAAAGGATTGCAGACAGTACAGGGTGGCAGAAATTGGGAAGAGTTCAAGCTTGCTTTAAAGGATGAATACTTCATGGAGGATTCTGAGCAAGTGACCAAACGAACTTTTTTGGAATGGGTCACAAAACCTAAAATGGGAATTTCTGCCACAGAATTGCTAAGGGAGTTTGAGAAGCGTTATGCCCAGTTGTCAAGAATAGAGCGTGCAACTTTGGACAGAGAAAAGAGCTGGGAAAGATCTTCAGGAGAAATTGGAAATCCTCCTTGAGGATAAAAATACAGAGCAAGGATTAAAGAGTGATTGGAATGATGTTGAGGATGCAGTCACTATGTTAGCAAAGCGGCAGCGGAGGAGAGATAAAATGGTGATGGGCTCTGCAACCCCCATAGCTGCTGTTACCCCTGAGAATTTATCCAAGCCAGCTGCCACAATTCCTAAGATAGATGGGCCGATGGATGAGCTTATCAAGGGTATGCGTGATTTAAAATTGAAGATGTCCAGGATTGAAGAAAAAGGTCTACCATTGGGGCAGGCTTCTATGCAAAGGCCTCAAATCAAAGAAGGGTTTACATATAGATGCATATGGTGTGATGACCCAGAGCATGCAAAGAAGGATTGTACCAGCTATAAAGAAGCTCTTAAAAATCAACTTGTGTTCTTCAAAGATGGGAAAATCCATCTTACAGAGACTGGTCTTCCATTGAGTACAAACTTTGGGAAAGGAGGGATGAAAAAGCTGGTAGAGGATATGGCTGCTAGTCATGCCATTTCTATGGTTGAGGCAGCAACCTATGGATTAAAGGTTGGTCAACAAAAGCAGGAATTTGAGAATGATGAGGATTATGAGAATGAGAATTTTTGGCCGTCAACAATGGAATTAATTGCATCAAAGAAAGTGTCAAAGCAAGCTTTGCATGAGGCAGGTGATTGTATACGTCTTGAGACTGGCTGGGAGGAGCCTGTGGATTCTTTATCCATTCATGCCTATATTGCCAAATGCCAAAATAATGAGGCACAGGTAGAGGAGAAACGTAAAAGGGAAAATGAGGAAGGAGGGCCATCAAAAAGAGTTACACGTGGAAGTGAAAAGAAGGATCCTGGGCCATCACATATGCCTCCACAGCATAGCAGACCTCCACATGATGTTTCAATGGAAGAAGTGCCAGCAAAAATGAAGGAGAAGGGTAAAGGGAAAAGTCCACTCTACAAGCTTCAATCTGATATTGAAGTTGCAACAGATCTCAAAAAGGTGCTTGAAGAGAGAATTCTAAATAGCAGGGTGGAATTCACACTAGGGGAAGTCTTGGGGATTGCAAAGAAAGAATTTCATGATGAGATAATTGATATTATACGAAGAAAAAGGCAGTCCATAATTGAATCTATTCCATTACAAGGGGAGGCAAGCACTTCCAAGACTCATGGAGTTCAGGTACAGAAGAAGGAAGAGAGAGAAAATGTAGTGGAATGTAATCACTCTGCTGATGGGGCACGACAAGTGCGTTTTGTGGAAGAGGATGATGAAAAAGAAGTTCTTACAAAGAGTCATTACTCCAGGAGTCATTGGGCAAGAGCAACCACTGAAACCCTTGTCAAGATAGGTGATTTGGAAGAGCCGTATGTCGCTCTAATTGATCATGGGTCTGAAATAAATCTTATGGCTAAAAATCTCTACAACAAATGTAAGTGGCCAATGGATGTGGATCATGGGTGGATGATTAAAGCAGCTAATAATTCATCTGGAGAGCTTTATGCAGCATGTCCAAATGTAAGGGTAACTATAGGGGATGTGAAGGATGATCAGAATTTCTTTGTTCAGGAGATGTCATCGTATCCCCTCATTCTTGGGCAACCCTACATTACAGCCGTAAGGATGGAAACAAAGGTTTTGGATGATGGTTCAGCCTATGCAAGAATAAGAAGTAAAGATGGCAAAAAAGCTGTTCAGTTTTTGACAGTATGCATTAATCATGAAAGAAATCGTGAGTCTCTTCGGGCACAGTCACTTCCAAAGATAAACAGAGAGTTCATGAATTACAGGGAGATGAGGGATTTTGGCCAGGTGCCATTGTAAAGCGGGATTCCAATGGTACAAGGAGAAATGAGTTCTCGCAGGACTCAATCAATGTAAATAGTTTTTCAGTAAATTTTCAAGGATTCTCCAGCTATGGGTCATTGGTTTTTGTAAAAAGCAAGGATTTGAAGCGTGGTATGCAAAAACATATACAAAAAGAACAAAAAAGTTTTGAGCAGTGTGGTCTTTTGGAGAAGAATGAGTTTATTTCAGGGGTGCTTGATGAGTTGTTATTTATAGATACTATGGATGTGCTTTTTGATATGGGAAGAGCATGCTTACAGGGTGGAAATGAAATGATAAAGGTGTCATCTGTGGAGATGTATGATATAATCCAGGAATTTGAGGGGGTGGAATGTAAAAACATGAATTGTGAGATGGATGCTCATGTGGATACAAAATACAAAACGGTTGCAAAGAAGGTGAAACCAGTTGCCTTGCCCTTGCCACCAGGAAGCAAGGAGAAGATAGATGAAGCTTCTATGCAGCCAAATCTTAGAGATCCGAAGAAAATTGGGCATAAATTTACTCAAGAAACTCTGAAAGAGCTGAAGATTGGTGAGAGGGATTTTCTGTTGCCAGTTGAAAGGGAATGCTTTGAGGAGATGCTTGTAAAACATGGGAAAGCTTTTGCCTTTCAGCCGCATGAGATAGGATGTGTTGATCCAAGTGTAACAGCACCAATGGTGATCTTTACTGTTCCACATGTACCCTGGAACCTGCGGCCAATTCCAGTACCAAAGGCTCTCTTGCCAAAGTTGATGGAATTACTAAAGGAAAAGATCAGGATGGGAATCTTGGAGCCTTCATGTGCCCCATATTCCAACAGATGGTTTACTGTACCAAAGAAAAATGGGACATTGCGCTTTATTCAAGACATGCAACCTGTAAACAAAGTCACAATCAGGAATGTGGGAGCAGGTCCAATTGTGGATGAGTTTGCAGAAGCATTTGCAGGGAAAGCTATATATTCTATGGGTGATCTGTATTCGGGATATGATCAGTTCCAGCTGGATATACAAAGCAGGGACTTGACCACAATGAGAACTCCTTTGGGATTAGTAAGGATGTGTACCTTACCACAGGGAGCCACTAACTCGGTGGCACATATGATGAATGGAATGAATAAAGTCTTACGAGACTTCATACCACAAAAAACCTATGCCGTTTTTGGATGATGTGCCAATAAAGGGCTGTGATGAGAAAGATAAAGATGAGGATTTAGATTCAAAGGGGTGCCGCAAGTTTGTGATAAATCATATAAAGGATTGTGACATGATTCTATCCAGGCTTGAAGAGGTGAATCTTACTTTATCTGGGCAGAAATCAGTGTTTGGGGTTGGTGAAGTGCTAATAGTGGGACATCTTTGTAGTACTAGTGGACGCCGTCCTTGTCCAGCCAAGATAGATGCAATACAAAGAATGAAGGAAATATGCATTAATGTTACAGAGCTGAGGAGATTTCTTGGAGCATGCGTCTTTTATGTTATTTGGATTCCACATTATGCACATGTAGCAGATCCTCTTTATCAGCTTTTGAGGAAAAATCAAAAATTTTTGTGGAGTGCAGTACATGTTAAAGCTATGCGGAAGCTGAAATATTTGCTCCAATCATCACCCATTTTGAGAAAGGCAGATTATGAGTGTGGCAGGCTTGTAATTGTTACAGTTGATACTAGTCCTACTGGGATAGGATGGGCAGTAGGGCAAGATGATGAGGATGATCATAGGTATGTAATTAGATTTGGAGCAAAGGTATTAAGCTTTCGGCAGCGAAAGTATCCACAGATCAAGAGAGAATTATGGGGGATAGTCACTGCTCTAAAATGTGAAAAAGAATATCTTATTGGGGCATCTGTACTTGTGGAGACTGATTGCTTGCCACTTCTTGGGATGATAGCAAGTTGTACCACTCCAGATATTGCTATGCTTAGGTGGATTGCTTATATCAAGTCACTAAATCCTGAGTTTGAGCATATTGCGGGAAAAGATAATCCAGTTGCAGATATGCTATCACGAGCCAGGTATGAAGATGAGGAAGAGATGATTGGTGACATTGATGATGTGGGTACAAAGTTCTATACTACAGCATATGCAAAGGGGGATCATATTTGCCAATCAAATGCACTTGAGTCTTTTATTGAGGAAATATATGAAGGAGATTGGTTGCTTATTGGTCAATATTTGAGCACTCTAACAAGGCAAGAAAATTGGTCTGACTCAGAATTTAAGAGGATCCGCAGAAAAGCATATGGTTACTTTCTAAAGGATGGGTATCTCTGGAAGCATCCTAAACAGAGGAATGCTATGCCACAGAGAGTCATATGTGATAAAGAGACTCAAGGAAAGCTTGTGAAAGAATTCCATGAGAGTCTCTGGGCTGGGCATAGAAGTGTGTGGGCCACCTTTACCAAAATAAAGGAGAAATATTGGTGGAGAGGAATGTACAAGGATATTTCCCAATATGTGGAAACATGCATAGTATGCCAAATGTACTCAAATGTGAGGCATCGTGATGGCTTGCAACCAACCTACCCACCTGCCATGCACTACAAATGGGTA
This sequence comes from Cibotium barometz, assembly GCF_041138505.1. Lineage (NCBI taxonomy): Eukaryota > Viridiplantae > Streptophyta > Polypodiopsida > Cyatheales > Cibotiaceae > Cibotium > Cibotium barometz. Next base: position 23,926,222 of record NC_141091.1, read on the forward strand.
GTGGATCTAGTTACAATGCCTTTGGGAATTTGGCAGATGCGGTATATAGCACTTGCAAGAGAAGATTTGACAAATCAGGTAGAAGGGCGTGCTCTTAGAACAAAGAGTACGGAAACAGTATGCAAATTTCTCTTGGAAGATGTGATCTGCCGATATGGTTGTGTTGGGAAAATAACAGCTGATAGAGGTGAGCTAGATGTTGGAGAAGCAAAGGAATTCTTCTCTAGAATTGGTATCAAACTGTCTCTAACATGTGCTTACAATCCTGAGGGCAATGGGAAAAGTGAACGAGGACATCCTCCAATCATTAAAGCTTTGGCTAAGGCATGCAGAGAAAGGATGAGAGAGTGGCCAAAGCTGCTACCATATGCCTTGTGGGCTGACCGTACAACTCATAGCTCAGTGACAGGATACATGCCTGCAGAATTAATGTATGGTCAGAAGCCAGTGATGCCAGTTGAAGAAGTAATTCTAACTTGGAATGTATTGCCCTGGGAAGAAGGATTGAGCAGAGATGACCTCCTTGCATTGCGAATAAGACAGTTGGAGAGGAGGCCTGAAGATATAGAGCTTGCTAAAGCTCGCTTGAAAGATGCAAGGCTGAAAAATAAAGAAAGATTCGATAGTAGACACAGACTCCGGCCAAAACCTATTGAAGAAGGTGATTGGGTTCTAATGTATGATAGTAGCCTTGACAACCAATTCACTGTTCAAAGAAAATTTGCAAAAAGATGGTTTGGCCCTTACATTGTCAAGCATGTGCATGGAAATGCCACGTATACTCTGTGTGAGCTTGATGGAACAGAAGTAAAGAATCTTGTGGCTGGCAAAAGAATCAAGATATTTAAAAGAAGACATGATGGTGATCCTTTTGATTCACAAGAAATTCAGGATGAGAAGCCTGACAGTGGAAGTATGGATATGATTGAAGAGGAAGAGGATGATCTTCCTGGAACTGCAGAAGATGAAGACGACATCCAGTTATATGTAGACCTTGATGATGATTTGGCACATACCAGAGGATGTGCAGGTTTAGAGGGGGTGGATGTCGTGCCATGGCACGTCTATGATGTGGAACCGTGCATGTGAGGCCGTAAAATACACATCCAGATGCATGAGGTTATGTGCCATGACGAGTCATTATATGATGACATGTACATATGTTCAAATTGTATATAAGGTTCAATAAGACAAGCTGAGGCTGAGTCAAATCTAGGAGTTTTTGCATATGAGTGTGGAGGGTGATGGTTTTGCTAAATGGTATCGATTGGGTCAAATCAGTGAATCTTATGGAATGCAAGCATGAGGGTATCTCAATGCACAAAGGGATGTATTTATGAAGATATGGGAAAATACTTGAATAAATAATTTGGGAGTCTATAAATCACATGGCCAATATGATGATTTATACACTATGGAGGCATCAAAAAGTAATGGAGATTCAATGGACATTGCAGTGTCGAGAAACTTATTGAATGTTGGGGAATTAAAAATAGGTGCATTGAGGACTTTAACCTTAATGCTAAGGTTATGCTTTGTAACCTTAGTGCTAAGGTTAACAAAGCACATTTGGGGATTTTCTAGAAAACGCGCAGCTTTTTTTTTAATGGCATGTATAGCTGGCAGAAGGTGGTGGGGGGGGGCGCCGAGTTCGCCGCGGGAAAGAGAGAAAACGACCGGAGGCTCACGGCGAAAACCAGAGTGGATAGAGATTTTCTGCGGCGTTGAAGAACAGCGTCAAAACGACCAGATAGTTTTATTTCAAATATACATAGTCTGTGTACGCTTTGTAGGTATTAGATTTAGAGAGTAAATCTTGTATTACATAATGATATAATCATGTGAAAATCCATTTTCAAAAAAATCAATAGTGAAGCGGGAGCAGCGCCGCGTTTCTTCTTCAATTAGTCAACATCGAAGCGACTTTGGAGACAAGCTTAAATAAAAGAAAAACAATGTGTAAATCCACGTGTGCAGATAAGTTTTTTTTTCTTACTTTATTGGACTTGAGAAAAGGGTAAGACCCATGATCCCTTAAAGGATTCGAAGTTGAGAAAGCTTGGTGAACAAGCTAATGATTATTTAATTTAGAACTTGAAGTTTTGTGGAAAAAGATATCCTTTTAACACATTCAAATCACGGGATTTTGGTCTATCTTCTGCTTGATTGAATTCTGGAAGCCATGAGCATGTTATGCTATATTTTGCTTGTGAGATGTTAGGAAGTTAAGGCAGGTTTTCAGGTGATAAAAATACATCTCGAAATAAAGGTTTTGAGGGCACTGGATGTAATGGATGTAGCTGGCCACATGAATATTGGGAAAATTGGAAAGCTTTGCTATGCACACATGTGAATGGTTCAAAGGATTTCATGCAATTCTGTGCAATCATCTGGATGATTTCAAGGATGTATTGAGGCAAGTTGACACATGTATTTGTCATTGGAAATAATGATGTTCAATACTCCTTGGGAAAATTTGTGCGTGAAATTCCTTGTTGGATTTGACATTCACTCTCACAGCTAGAAGTTTTGTACTTTCCTGGCTGTACCGCACACGTCACGACAGCGCTGATGATTAACACGCCTTCGTCAATGCTTAACGCCCGCCAGTGCTCCACGCTCGACGCCTGGCTTTTACGCTCAGTCGGCTGCAACGCCTCAAGGTGGCGAACACACGCGAAGTTGCCCCTCTTCCAGCCACGTAGGCGTGTCGCCTTCGCACAGTTACGCGGACCAGTTCGCCTGAGTTCGCCTTCTACGCCATTAGCCAGTTGACTTCGCCTGTGTTGCTTTCGCCTAGCGCTTGTAGTCGACAGCTCTGGTGGCTACACGTCGCCAGTTTACGCTCATCCGCCCAACACTTCGCCTATCGCTTACTGATGACGCTTCTCACCAGCGATGGCCCTCCCTCTAGCGCCAAGCTTGGCCAGACCTCGTGGCTGTTGGGCAGCCCACGCTGGTTGGCTGGGCAGAGAAAGGCGACCAAAAAAAAAGAAGAAGGCAACCCTCAGATCAGAATTCAGCACGACCAGTACGACTGCTCCAGGGCTCTGATACCAGTTGATGGGGAGAAAACAGCAATTAGGGTTAGAGTTCATTCATGGGAGACATACACAGAGAAGCAAGGGAGAGAGAGAGAGAGAGAGTTGTGGGGATAAGTCAACTCATGAGGCATGAGTGTGTGACTCCCCTATCACACATGTATATTGCACTAGTACACATAGTGCACTTAGTACATTAAAAGTACTAAGTGTACTATGTACTATAACTTATGGGCTTGTACACACTATAAGGGTGGGCATAACGCCTTTACCCCAACAAAGTTGTCTACTGCTCATGCTCATGACTGCTTCCATAAGCTCAATAGCAAAACTGTTGGTCAGTGTAGTCCCCACTTTTGATCTTTTCCCTTCCTCATTGTTGGAAGGAAGCCTCTTGCTTCCGAGAAAGCCCTTGCTGATACCAATGTCACAAGGATGGGGATCCGAAACGATAATAGACCCAACACTTTAGATACCAAACACAGAGCATGTAGACACAGCGGAAGAACAATATACAATATAAAAACACCGCATTGAGTCGGAACGGCCGGGCCCCCGTAGGAATCTTCTTTATTCAGATAGAAGCTTTTTTACAAGAACCCAAGGTGCGGGTGAAAAACACCGGATCTTTCCACAAATTCTTTAGAGAAACAATTCAGCTCCAAAAAGTTGACAAACAGTCACCTAAGAGCAGCCCGTGAAACAGGCCCCAAACTAGCCCGTGGGCTCCACACGTGTGATCCAATGTTGTACCGTTGTACGACGGCTGCACATGGGCTGTTCTCAGCACCTGTATGGCCTGCTCCCTAGAAAGAGTATATTGTATTGCTGTTGTACTCTTTGTATGACCAGCGTATGAATGGGCTTGAGTGCTATACGGCAAAAGCCCCTCACTACGGCTTGTGCAAGAACAGAAGCTGCTGTATCCTATGTACAACTTGTGCAAGTAAGCAAGACAAGGCTGTGTGCTGTACGACCAGAGCAACAGGGTGGGAGAAAGGGGGCTGCCTGACTGTAGCTCTAGTACGGCCTCTAGAAAGAGAGAAAAGTACTGCCACTTGGATCTCCTGTACGATTGCAGAGAGAGAGAGAGAGAGAGAGAGAGAGAGAGAGAGAGAGAGCGTCTACTAAAGACCTAGTGGGCCTATGAGACCAAAGTGATACAAGAATGTCCATGGCATATCTCATCATGGAATGGAAAATAAAACAAAAAGAAAACATAAACATAGCTCTCTCACTGGGATGATACAAAATTGTCCATGGAAACTCATCATGGAATACTAAGAACATAGAAACATGAGAGCAACATCAGCTCCGAGTAGATGGTATACCACTCTCCAAAATATCAAGCATGGGGCTAATGAGTATGGCCGAGAGGTCTCCCTCAGCTATGAGAGAGAGAGAGAGAGAGAGAGAGAGAGAGAGAAGAAGAAGAAGAAGAAGAAGAAGAAGAAGAAGAAAGTTGTATTAACGTCTACTAGAGGCCGAACTCGACCTAATGTACAACTGTCATTGTCTTTTGGGTGTCCAGCAGAAAATGACTGAATGCTCTTGTTTGGCTGCCGAAAAGGGGGGGACAGGATCTGCTAGACTCTTGATGAAAAATAAGCGCATGCTAATAAACTCAATCGGCCATATTTACCTTGCTTTTCCCTTTTTTCACCAAAACTGGTTGGACTTTTGCCCAAAATATCAACTTGTTGCTTTTTCTCAACTTGTAGCCCAAGTTTGAAGTAGGCGCCTCCTTTTTGTCCATCTGTCCATGCCCATGGTAATAATATGTCCACCATGGTGTTAATGTGTGTGAACACACTAACCCATGAACATTACAAGCCACTTGGATGAATAAAATTCATGCTGCTTTTGCTCAAAACCCATCTTTCAAGCCAAATTTTGTCGGTGAAAGCTCCAGCTTTCTTTTGTGGAAAGATCCCCATTCACACCTTGATTCCGCCGAGTGTCTGAAACATTGATCAAGACTGGTGAAGGGACCAAATGGTGACAACACTTGTGTACTGTGAGTAGGGGAAACCCGGAGGGGGGAGAATGGTGATCTCCAGAAGCCATCACCTCCAAGAGCCCAAACCTCCTTTAGAAAGACTAGGAGAGAGGGTGGATGGACCGTGGGAGGGAACCAGAAAGAGAAGAGAATAGAATGACTCTCCAGTGGTAAAGGCTGTAAAGCAGCTTTGTAGGAAGAAGAAAAAAACGTACCACTTGAGGTAGTCCCGAGTGAAAATGTAGTACCACAGGAAAAAATGCAGGTTACTGATGAAAAACACAGCAAGTGAACATAAACAGTCAACAACAGCATGGGAGAAAGAACGCAATTCCCTGTAGATGTTTCCCACTTTGATACCATGAAAGAATGGGTACAATGCAATGATACCCACAAAGAACTGCTGCAAAAACTAAAACAGTGTATGGACTGCAAGCATAAAAAGAGAAAAGAAGATCATTGCTGAATATCACTGTCACAAGTATTGCTTACAGCCACACCCACTGTTTTGGGGGCATTCATGACTTGACTCTTCAAGCATAGAGAGGAGCTTGAGTCACATTATGCCACACACTAGCTTGCTAGTTTTACCCTTCATAGTAACAGAAGGAGACTTTTTTTTTTGTCTTGTACTAGTTTGTTGGTCCCATGGGTCATATTTGGCCCCCAGTGGATGATAATACAATCTTCTTCTTCTTCTTCTTCTTCTTCTTCTCTCGCTCTCTCTCTCTCTCTCTTGCATTCATGTTGGATAACAAAGCTATGAACTCTTTGACGTCTATGACCAGTGATTAAGAGAATCCAACCCCAAATGCAAACTTGTGCACATAGTTACCACGGAACGTCGTTCCGCCTTCCTGGAACGCCGAAACGCCGTTCCGGGCGAAGGCACGTTCTCGGAACGTCGAAACGTTCCGCAAAAAAAAAAAAAAGTTTTTTTTTTTTGGGGGGGGGGGTGTGTTTTGCTTGCAGAAATGTATGTTCATGTCTTGGGGGAGCAAATATTAGGAAGCATATTTGGCTATCCGTATACAAAAAGTTACATTTTTTTGTGTCATATGCTGACATGTCATATGACGTGGCGTTCCGCGACGTTCCCGATCCGCTCCCGTTCCCGTTCCCGCTCCCGTTCTAGCATCCGACGTTCCCGGAACGTTCCCGTTCCACGGTAACTATGCTTGTGCAGTCATTGACTCTATTGCTCTACCCTAGCCAAGCAAGTGATGCACATGGGTGCCAGAAAACAAAAATTTGCAGGTTTCCTAGGCTTTGAAGCTAAATTTGCAGTGATGCTGCCCATCTGTAGAGTGTGCATGTATTATGCCAGTCGAGCTCACCAGTGAGCTCGTCGTTTACAGTATACCTTGTTTGCACTCCGGAACCACTTGCGTGCAAACCTAGCTGAGGCAATATTAGATCATGATACTAACTATAGAGCAGTTGTGCCTATGTGCTAGGGTGTAGTGGTACTCATATTACTTACAATGAAAATGTCTACAAAATGTTACTAAAGATGTTGATCAGATCTCAGCCCACACAGGGATGTAGATTACCCTTGGCGGGCCTCAATCCAAAGAAATGCTTTGCAGAAGCTTGATCGCTTGGTAGAAAATGAGATGGGAATGCTGAATATCTATGCATGCTTATATAGGAGCTCCCATGCATAGTTGGCAAGTAGGACCTTTGTCGGCCAGTAGAGGACAGCCCCACGACCACATATGAGATGGTCGGTCTTCAAAATGGTGCTAGTATTGTTGTAGCTTTTATCCCTTAAATCGAAGTAGCTCCAAGCCTTCTTAAAACGAGCTAGCGAGTCCCATCAAGCTCGAAGGCAGCCTCCAAACAAGTCGATCGGCATTACGTATGACTGTAGTACAAACCGATGCACATAACATGGAGATTGGCATTTTGCTGGAGTAAGGCTCTCACATGGCTGGCCTTCTTTTTATGCCATCTTTTGTTTTTGTTTTTTTTTTGGGGTCCCCTCCCCCCCTAAAAAAAAAGCAATTCTGATGAGATAATAATAAGAATAGTGTAGGTGTAATTATTCACTTCACGGGCAAGGTCTCTGGTTCAAGTCCAGGATGGCCCATGTGCGCCAAGAGGAATCAGGAGAAGCATCTGATCAGTTCACGTATGCTTTACTTGGCCCAAGCATAGGGGATATAGCTCAGTTGGTAGAGTGCCACCCTTGCAAGTGGGTCATTGCGGTTGGGTGCCTAATTGTTTACGTGGTAATGATGCTATCTCCCACCTGAACAGGTGGCCAAAAAAACAAAAAGAAAAGGTCCTGTTATGAGGAAAAAAAATGATTGCTCTGTGCAGACTACAGCCCTCGAAAGAGGTACAAACTAAAAAGACTAGTTTCTTCACCGGGAAAAAAATGATTGCGCTGTGCAGACTACAGCCCTTGAAAGAGGTACAAACTAAAAAGAACAAAGGAAAGGGAAAGCTCTCTCTCTAGTTGGTCCCTCTTAGAGGGAGGCTATATCGGAGTGGGGAGGGTGTGTGTGTGTGTCGGGGGCTTGGGAGCCACATTGGGACTTGTATTGCAATACAAATGTGGAGTGCCCAGGAGTAGAAAAGGGCCCCGAGCTCCTTCCACGGCCTTTCCAAACCCCTTTATGTGGTTGAGAGGGGGGACAATAACTTGCTAGGCCACCTTGGCCTAGGTTGCTTTGTAGTCTCTTCTTGCCCAGAGGAAGTTGTGTATGAGGTGCGTAACCTGTGCATCACAACATGAAGTGATGCATCTTACTTACGGTAGCTAGAAAATGTGGTTAGTCACCACCAAGCTGCTTGCGAGGGATGACCGTGTTGAGCTCTAGTAAAGCAAGTTCCTCGCATTGCTGAGGAGGGGAGCTATCTGCTGCACTGGGGCATAGTTGCATGCAATGGAAATGGTTTATGTCTCTGCACAACGGAAACGGCCTAAAACTAGGAAACGGAAACGGAAATGGAAATGATACAGGCTAGCATTATATAGTAGATGTAAAATAGAAATGATAAAAAATGGTTGAGAGAAATAGACGAGAAACATAGTATTCATAATTTGGAAGATCTAACAAGGAAAAGTAGTGAAAGTCAAAATTTAGCAGGGAAAAGTTGTGGAGGAAGTCCTTAGGTGAAATAGGGAAATGGGAAACGAAATGTTGCTTCAAGAGAAATGGAGATTCCACAAGTTTGGCTATGAAACGGCTGTTTCGCATTACTATGCACTGGGATGATGTGGATGCCCACCTGACACCCTAGATACTGCATGGTGGTGCCTTTGGGAATCTATTGGAAAGCACCAACTAGTCTCCAAGTTGGGGTGCGGGAGGGTCCCACTTAAAAGCCATATGACTTGTGCCAACTGCTGCAAGAACCGGAGGCGAGACAAACTCGTCAATCGCCGAGGCAAAGCGTTCAAGATTCCTTTCTGAACTGGAAACATAGGCGGCTGTGTCATCCACAAAATTTGCATCCAAGAGCTCCTCCAAGGTGCGAAATAGGGAGTTGAAGCTGTTGAAGTTGTATGTCGTGCGAGCGCAAGAAGGTACTCTTGGCCTTCACGAAGAAAAGGAAGAGCAAGGGGGTCAAAGAGCAGCCTGGGTGCAGTGAGTGGGAAATCTGGAAGCACTTGTTCCTGGCCCTTTGAATGAGAACTTCTCAATGGGTGAAAGAGTAAGGAGCCCTGACCCTCCCAATCTAGGCCTCCGAAATTCCCATTCGGAGCATGGCACCCTCTAAGAAAGTCAAGTCAAGTCAACTTTGTCATAGGCCTTCTTGAAGTCAAGGAGGAGGGTTGTCAAATCTTCATGCTGGAGCAGTGCAGCTGCAGCTGCCTCCCAGAAGGGAAAGGTGCTATCTAGGATATGCTCCTATCCCAGATAAAACGTGTTTGCGAGCCAGTTTAAGGTAAGCGAGGTGGGGCTCAAGACGATGGCTGTTTGCTTTGTTGAGGATCTTGTAGGTGGTGCCTAGGAGAGTGACGGGAAGATCATCCCCCTCTTTGTGTTTCAAGTGTTTAAGGGCCTTGGCAAGGCACTCGAAGAGAGGGGCTGTCATCACGACCTCATTCAGGCCAGCCTTCTTCAGATCCCAGTGTTGTTGCTGATTTTCCCTTGCCAAGCTGCAAATATCAAACTAGACTCCAAGAAATGGGTCTTTCTTGTCAAGAGTCGAGTCTAGTATCGGGTATATGTTATGTACCTGGACACTAATCTATGGATTAGGGATCTAATCTACTGGGGTTAGGGGGGTTGGGATTAGGAATTAGCAGGCTGATAATTGACTAGGATTCTTGGACTGATAAAACAAGCTTAATGGCCTTTTATAGCGAGTTAGCTATTTATGGCATAGTTCTCACTATATAAGTGAGAGCTTGGATTATTATGAGATATAGTTGTGTGGATGCACCACTAACGGTCTAGCTTGGACCAGGAGAGGAGACATGCTTATGCCACGCACATGGTGAGTACGTAGGTTGGTGTGTCGAAGGCCTACGAGCAAGCTTCAGTGGTATGGGATGCCAGAGTTAGACATGGGCCTATGGGATTTTGCAGGAAGCCCTAGCCTTGGCTTGGGGAAGATCGGTGGAGGCCAATTGGGAGGTGAGCTAGCCTGTTACCTCATGATTTGGTTAAGGACTAAACTTGGTTTTCAGTTGTGTTTAGGGAGATTCAGGGAAGGACTTTACAATATATATGCACAAATATCAGTCAAATTTGCTTTTGTATGTGGATGTAAGGTGTTAAGCTCGTTTATTAGGAGGAGATCTAGATGTGCTAGAGAGATTTTTCGGGGCACAAAAGAATTTCTTCAGAGGCTACATGCAAAAGGAGTCTAGCCAGGACTCTTATGTGTCATTTACATCAATATTGTTTGGTTGATTACTGAGTTTGTGTTTTCACCTCTAGCTTTGTGTTATGTCATAAAAGCTTGCTCTTATGTTTTGCAGAGAGCTGCTGCAGAAAGGCTTTTGAGGCAGCTACAAGAACACCCAGATACATGGACTCAAGTAGTTACAATCCTGCAAAACTCTCACAACCTAAACACAAAGTTTTATGCCCTCCAAGTGAGTACTTGAGAACTGCGCTTCACTTACTGTAACATGAATACCTTTTTTTCTTTGTAATCAGGCAAATTAGTAGATAGTAAGACTACTTGGTCATTTTTAAAAGCCTTATTTTTATAGCCTTGGACATAGCATAACTGTTATGCTTTGTTAAGACATAAAAGTAATTCCTTAATGGTGACAAAATTACATCAGGTATTGGAGGGGGTAATCAAGTACCGTTGGAATGCTTTACCTCTAGAGCAATGCCAGGGAATCAAGAACTACATCTCGGATCTTATTATACAGGTTTGCATATTCATTATTTCTGGATCTCTATTCACATATGTGGTGGGCTGTTTCATAGAGCTATATATATCTATATTTTCTTACATTGACAGTCACATTTTGCTTGGTGTTCCAGCTTTCCAGTAATGATGTTACATTCCGGAGAGAACGCTTGTATGTCAATAAGCTGAATGTGATCCTTGTCCAGGTAGATGCCCAAACTGTTCCTTTTGTGTAGTATCAACATAGTAGTTTCTGTTTGAAGAACATGTGAACTTGTTTTTATGCATAAACCTGCATCTACTCTTGGTGTGATGATGTAATAAGGGATATAGTCTGTTCAAATTATGTAGTCTGCTATGCATGGTTTCAAGCTATTGCTTGTTAAGTTCAGGAACTAAACCTGAACCTTTTGATATACCATTGGGCACGTTCGAAGGAAACAAGTGAAGGCGAAGCCACATAGAACCATATCTATGTGTGCGGTATTTCCTCTCAGATGTCCTTCGGTGTGTATTTGTGAAATTGAGGCGCTGTGGTGGCTCCTAATTTATTGCTTGTAGCTTTGGCTTGTTGTCGTGCCTCTGGATGCCTCTATCTGATTGCTTATACATAACATGCTGGTACAGTCTTCGTGGTTGAGATTGAACGGTTGAACTTTTGAAACCGGTTCAGTGAGCTCTTCTTGTAGTGCAAGCTAAGACTGGAGTTCGTCCCTTGCTAAGACCCGACTTTCCATCAGTATATGCCCTAAAAATGAAACTTCTAACTTTGAAGCAACCTTCCTGCCTTCAATGTGCATGAAAGAAGGATATCAAGTATAAAAGATTGGCCTGAGCACTAAAGTGTGTACTTCTGCTCTCGTAACATCCCATATCTGTGTATTCCAAGGTGCTTAGTGATGATTATTCTTGTGTGCTGCTATGAGTGCAGGTCTTAAAACATGATTGGCCTGCTAAATGGCCAAGTTTCATCACGGACATTGTATCTGCGGCTAAAAGCAATGAGACACTCTGTGAGAACTGCATGGTTATCCTCAAGGTGCAGTATTGCAGAAAGACCATTTTTTTGGTCTTTTTCTTCTAGTTCCAGTATAAGAAAGTGTGTGTGCATCTGCCTGCATATGAAAAAGTATGCACACATCAGAAAGGGATGGATTTTCTGCAAAAAGCATAAATTTTTATTAAAATGGCTTTGGTAACTCAACGAATCAAAAGCTTACTTTTCCTTTCTCGATTGCACCGATGATAGCTTCTAAGTGAGGAGGTTTTTGATTTTTCACGCGGTGAATTGACACACAGCAAAATCAAAGAGCTCAAAGAGTCATTAAACAGGTATGTTTCATTTCTATGTTGAAAATGTGATTTGGAAGTTTTTAGCCTTTTTGAAGTATCTTCTCCTTAGACATATGACTATGCCAGGCCATACAAGTTCTGTAGCGCTTAGGAACCTATATGCTTTTTGTAAGGTTTAATATGTTTACGTTACAAAATTTGGGGCATACCCCAACAAAAGGGTGGTTCTCACCAGGTGTGGAGGGCTGGGGATCATTACAGGCAAGGGGATGCATTGTGTCTCTTTGTGCTACCATCTAATTTTATGGTTTCATTGAAGGGTCAAATGTCTGGTATGCCAAAGTTGTAACTTGAGCGTATGCTGTAGAGGCATGTATGAAATAAGTTTAGTGCTCACTTGGTAATGTTTGGCTGGTGGGTTTTCAGCGAGTTTCAGCTCATCCATGAGTTATGCCTGTTCGTGTTGTCTTTTTCACAACGCCCAGAACTTATTCGAGCCACTCTAGGGACCCTCCATGCCTTCTTGTCGTGGATACCATTGGGCTACATTTTTGAATCTCTTCTGGTGTAGTATACATGCAAGCGATATATCATTCAGTTTTGCAGCGCAATGTTTACCATTTCCTTGTGCTTTATGATGATGATTCGTCATAGTGAAATGCTCTGCTTGGGATTTTTGAAATTGCAGCTTGATACATTGCTGAAGCTTTTTCCTATGGCGGCATACAGAAATCTTGCACTTCAGTGCTTGACTGAGGTATAGTTTGCTCAAAACATCTAAAGCTCTTACACTTTATTTTGATTGAAAATTAGTTAGTTGCGTCTTTTAGAAGTGGGGCTGCCTTGTTTGAGGGGTTCACGTCATGTTTAATGCCACGTGCATCCCTCACTTGGGCCACGTGGACATGCGGTACAATCAAGTGCAAGGACCTGAAGAAGGACACTGCAATTTGTGAGTCCTTGTCCAGGGACGGGCCACCAGGCACACAGGTTGTGTCATTGAATTTATAGGAGCAAGTGAGTTTATAAAAAGCCAGCTTTAATTTTGTGCTTTCTTACCCCCTTTTTAGACTCAACACCAAAAATAATATATCCCTTTCTAAACTTGATCAACTCCAAGTTTGGCCTAAGCTTTTTCCATCATGCACCTTCTCCCAAAAGCTTTGCCGTGTATGGACAGCTTTTTTCTGTGCACCAAATCTGCCCTAGCTGGTTGACCTGTACCTGGCGGCATCTTGTTCAGTCAGTGCACAGGCCCTGTACGCTGCTCACTGCTTGCTGCCCAGCCAGTGCATGCTGCCCACGCTGCTGCCTGACCTGCTCATGGTAGGCTATTAGTGCCCTGTTATCAGGCTATTCTGCCCCAAACAGCCCATATGCTGCTGCCCCAGGTTTACCTGTGCGCTGCACACTGCTTGTGGCTGTGTGCCACTTGCCGAGGTGCAATCTGCCTTGTATCCATACACTCCCCAACCATGTAAGGTGGACAAATTTCTTGTCCATGTTTCATTTTTAGATTTTGCATACTCTAGGCAAGAAGAATTTGGTAGTGGATGCTTTGTCATGGAGGTCCCAAGTGCATGTAGTGACTACTGTACCATCACGACTTGTTAGGGATGCGAGATATGTATTCATTGGACAGACTTTTAGCTTATTTGGGCTGATTTGAATGGGGGTATTTCTGTCCCAGCTTATTCGATACGAGATGGTTTTCTAATGATGCAAACCCGTATTTGTGTGGTCCAAGATTTGCGTCAAAAGGTTATGGAAGAGTGTCATGTTCCTCCGTATGTAGGTCATCGTGGTGTAACGATATTTCTTTTGGCCGGCTTTACGCAAGGATATTGAAACTTATGTTCATGAGTGCCTGGTATGTCAGAAAGTCGAATTTCACAGGCATAAAACACATGGTTTGCTTCAGCCTTTACCCATTCCGCATGAACCATGGGAAAGCATTGCCATGGATTTTATTATGGATCTACCCAAATCTACTCATGGTAATGATGCTATTTGGACTATCATTGATCCCTTTAGCAAGCATGCACATTTTATTCCTGTGAGGAAAACAATTAAGCCAGAGTACATGGCAAAGCTGTTCTTGGTTCACATTTTCATACATCATGGCATGTCCAAATCTATCGTGGGGGATAGAGATCCTCAAACCACTAGTTTATTTTGGTGGGCATTGTTTGATAACATGGACACGAAGCTGGTTGACCTGTACCTGGCGGCATCTTGTTCAGTCAGTGCACAGGCCCTGTACGCTGCTCACTGCTTGCTGCCCAGCCAGTGCATGCTGCCCACGCTGCTGCCTGACCTGCTCATGGTAGGCTATTAGTGCCCTGTTATCAGGCTATTCTGCCCCAAACAGCCCATATGCTGCTGCCCCAGGTTTACCTGTGCGCTGCACACTGCTTGTGGCTGTGTGCCACTTGCCGAGGTGCAATCTGCCTTGTATCCATACACTCCCCAACCATGTAAGGTGGACAAATTTCTTGTCCATGTTTCATTTTTAGATTTTGCATACTCTAGGCAAGAAGAATTTGGTAGTGGATGCTTTGTCATGGAGGTCCCAAGTGCATGTAGTGACTACTGTACCATCACGACTTGTTAGGGATGCGAGATATGTATTCATTGGACAGACTTTTAGCTTATTTGGGCTGATTTGAATGGGGGTATTTCTGTCCCAGCTTATTCGATACGAGATGGTTTTCTAATGATGCAAACCCGTATTTGTGTGGTCCAAGATTTGCGTCAAAAGGTTATGGAAGAGTGTCATGTTCCTCCGTATGTAGGTCATCGTGGTGTAACGATATTTCTTTTGGCCGGCTTTACGCAAGGATATTGAAACTTATGTTCATGAGTGCCTGGTATGTCAGAAAGTCGAATTTCACAGGCATAAAACACATGGTTTGCTTCAGCCTTTACCCATTCCGCATGAACCATGGGAAAGCATTGCCATGGATTTTATTATGGATCTACCCAAATCTACTCATGGTAATGATGCTATTTGGACTATCATTGATCCCTTTAGCAAGCATGCACATTTTATTCCTGTGAGGAAAACAATTAAGCCAGAGTACATGGCAAAGCTGTTCTTGGTTCACATTTTCATACATCATGGCATGTCCAAATCTATCGTGGGGGATAGAGATCCTCAAACCACTAGTTTATTTTGGTGGGCATTGTTTGATAACATGGACACGAAGCTGAATTTTTCATCAGCTTATCATCCTCAAACCGAAGGTCGGAGTGAAATCGCAAATTCAGCCATAATTGATTTGCTCAAATGTTATGTATATGAGCAGAAAATAGATTGGGAGAAATTCTTGTAGCCTGCGATGAGCTAGGACCGTATGAAACAACGGGGTCTTTCTTTAAACCCGAGTTTAGTGAGTTTAGTAGCAATCCTTTAAAACAACATACATGAAACTGAAATTAGATGTAGACGAGTCGACATTAGATGGGGTCCCGAATTACCCACTGAAGCCCCCCCCCCCCCCCCCCCTGCAAGCAGGAGTATTTGCTTTATTTCTTCTTCTGGAGACTATAAACAAGCTGAATTGTGTCCATAAGACTGAGTGGACAAACTGACTAGCTGACAGCCAAACGCAAGGAAAAAGTGACCAAATGCTGGCAGAACTGTGCATAAGCTTTAGGCGTTTGTGAAGCTATCTTCGAGAGTAATACACCGGCCCGAGGACTGAGGGCATGAATTATAATGAAGTACATCATACCTTTACCTTGATGTCCTATACCATCAAGAGGTATAACTCCAATCCAGCAACATGTAGCTATAGTGTGAAATGGTAGGTGAGTAGATATAATCGTCTATATAAGAGAACATCATATCATAACCCAGCCTCAAGATAACATAGCCTTAGCCTTGCTCTCCCTTGAGTGTGCCCCATGTCCCTATTATATAGGAGGGTCCTCAAGTGACTCTTGACTCTCCATTTCCCATGTTTGACCCTTGGATGCTTGACCTTAACCTTAACCCTTAAGGTTAGTCCTATGTTCTCATGCTCACAAGCCTAATGTGGGTTAGCCTCCTAGTATATGCACACATAATGTGCATATAACATACTTCCCCTCTCTCAAAACATTGCACTCTTGCAATGAAAAGAAGGAAAACTGCACTGAACAATATCAACCGACTCCCAAGTCGAATCCTCTATTTTTCTATCTTTCCACCTAATTTTAACCTCAGGGATTAGTCACAACTACAAAGTTTCTTTTTTCTAAATTCAAGTATCTTATCAGGTTCATGTGGAACATAGGATAATTCTTCGACTTCAACGAGTTCTTGAGGAGTAACTGTTATTCTCACCTCCCAGTTTTCCTTTCAATCTATTGATATAAAAGACTGGGTGAACTCTAACATGTGGAGGTAGTTTAAGTTTATACGTAACCGTGCCAATCCGA
This sequence comes from Cibotium barometz, assembly GCF_041138505.1. Lineage (NCBI taxonomy): Eukaryota > Viridiplantae > Streptophyta > Polypodiopsida > Cyatheales > Cibotiaceae > Cibotium > Cibotium barometz. The sequence continues at coordinate 23,942,308 of NC_141091.1, forward strand.
TGTATAACTCGAAATGGACCACAATATCTAGGAGATAAATTTGAGTATTTTTCTATTGACAAAGTTTGAGATGTATCCGCGGTGGTCCGATGTATCCCACATTTGCTCATGGAATTATCGGCGTCTCGAGTTACCCATATCAACATAGAGAGTCATCAACGTCTCTATGAGTCACATATGTCCATTCGTAAAACCATCAGGCTGACTATATAAATCACATGAAGTACGGAATTAGAGAAAGAAATGCCAACAAAGGAAAAATCTAAATTTCCTTAATCCGAACACAACAAGATAAACTCGTTGAACTCTAAAGAAAGATTTCAGCAAGTGAAAATGTCGACGAGATTACACTCATCAATATATGCAGGCTATAAATAAAAGAAGTTTATCTAGAGAATGTCCACACAACTTTAAATGAATTCAAAAAATGAGATTGTCTTTGAATGTTGAGGTCAACATGCTAAGTGATGTAAGCAAAGCAACTATCTTGAGCCCAAATTATCCCATAAGATAATATATGTGAGGGATCGCTAGCGTCCCATACCACCATGATACTACCCATACATATCTTACCAATTTGAAACTCCTTAGTATGTCGTCTAGGAAATATGAATAAAATCCTGTATAAAAGAAATAAGATGGCCTTATCCTAGACTTTCACATACTAAAATCTGTCTCTATATACCAAGGGCCTCTCCATATGTCTCCATCCATCAGTGCTACCAGCTCGGCTGTGGTGATCCACTGAGGGTCCCTATATCTCCACTGCATACAGCATAGCTGAAGTGACCAAAGTGTCAAAGAGCCAGAGCTTTGTTTGAGGTTCCTGAAACTAAACCTGCGAACACATCCTCTCGTCTCCCCAATGCTGCATAAGCTCTGGTCAATCTGGTCTCTGCTGCTCTCCTCAAGGAAAATAGTGGGCCACTGAAAACCACACCAAGGTAAGTATATGCATTTGTATACTCCACTGTCTCCTGACCATATGTAAAGGTGGGTACTGACCTCCTAACCCACTGTGCTGTGGTGTTAAACACCATCACCTTGGTTTTACCAAGGTTAACAGACAATCCACTGTCCTCTGCAAACGTGTGCAATGCATCCAAATGACGCTGCATCCCCTGTGGGCATCCCCTGTGGAGAATCTGAGATCAGCACAATATCATCAGCATACAATAACAGCGGAATCCATGTCCCTGCTAGCTGTGCTCCTCTGTCACCCTCCCGCTCTACATAGTCTGAAACCTCATCCACGTACGTCCCAAATAAGGTGGGAGAAAGGGGGCAGCCCTGTTTCACCCCAATAGTGGAGTGAACCATCTCAGATATACCCTGAGTAGTACGTACCTGCCCCACAACTGTCCTGTATAAAGCCATGATTCCCCAAATCAGCTCTGTGGGCACTCCCATCTCCTGTAGTCTGCGCATCATATGCTCTCCCCGTCCTCATCCTGTCAATAGCTTTCCTTACCATCTCAGCAGTAAAGAAAGCACGTCTCTGGGCATGGCTCCGATGGGTCTGGCAGGGGCGGCTGTCTTGCTGCTGTGTACAGGGATGCTGCATACTCACCCCAAATCTCTGTGGAGGTAATGGCTGGTGATGGTGAATGCTCATGGAATAGTCTCCATGCCTCGCCTGAGTCCCGACTCATAAATAACTGATACAAATCCCCCTCTAATTGAGCAAGATAAGCTCTCTTCTTCCGTCGCACTAGGTGCCGGAAGGTAATCCGTGAGTGTTTGTGAGTGGTAACACCCATGAGCACCTCTCTCTGTAATTTGATCCTCATCTCTTTGCACTCCTCATCATACCAACTGTTCTGGGGCATGTTCCCAGATCGTCTCCGTGTAGGTTGACTATGGGGATATGCCTCTGATGCTGCAGCATGAAGCGTCTCTATCAATATCTGAGTGAGCTCATCTAATGGCCGTCCCGGCTCCTCGGCACATAAGCGTCTGGAAGGGAAACGAATGATAAGTGCTCTCTCCTTAGAAGATTCGCCACCACTACCTTCTCTCTTCTTTCCCACTCTCCATGCCTTTGTGTGTGTGGCTTCAATGCCCATCATAGAGAAGAGCTCCTTGGTTTCCCCTTCCGCATCATCACGGTCTTTTAGACCGGACACTCGTACATGTAAGGCCGGGGTCTTCCTCCTTTGCTCCTCTTCAAGGGTCATGTTGATGATGGTGGGAGTGGGGATGGGTGACGATTCTTTACCTTTCCCTTTCTTGGCGACCTCGATCCATTTCTCCGCCTCGTCCATCTTCTTTTGTGTCTTTGTGATCACCTCCACCCATGAAGATGTCTTCTCTTTATGTTGCTCCTCCTCCTCTCGAATGATCCTCATTTGTTCCTTGATGGTATTCAACTCTTCAATAAAGGAGGGCTGAAATTTTCCATCCTCAAGATTGCTTTTTGAAGTGGCTTCCAACTCCTTTTTGAGGGCTGAGATTTCAGCCGCGTGACTTTTAGCATGCAATTTGGCCTCCACTAGTTCCTCCTTTAAGGCTGAAATCTCAGCGTCTTGCTTGGAAGATCTCTCTTCGAGCTCTTGGATTTTGTCAAATCCCTTCTCGAGTTTGGAGAGGCGGTTGATGATTGCGGTGACGGAAGAGTCGACCATCTTCTTGTTTTCTTTGATAATTGTGCCGAGCTTGTCCTCCACCTTCACGAGCTCCTCTTTAAACCCGGTCTTGGCCATGACTTTTTGCACAACTTCCCACAGCCAATGGACTGAAAATTAATTAATCCATGACACAGGCGCGAAACAGCAGCAACAGCAGGGGGGGGGGGGGTTCAAGTCATGTAGGGAAAAGGGAAAGAGAGGAGAAGAGAGTTATGTTGCTGCCTTGGGGGACCCGAGGAAGGGAGGGACAGGCCAACCCAGGCGAGAAGAGAGGCGGGCGAACAGCGAAGGGGGGGGGAGGGGAAGCGGGTCCAGCGGGCGATCAGCGAAAAGAAGAAGAGGGCGGCGCACGGGCGAAGGGGGCAGGGCGGCAAAAGCGAAGTGAATAGGGCAGGGTAGGGCAGGGCGGTGCTGAGAGAGAGAGAGAGAGAGAGAGAGAGAGAGAGAGAGAGAGAGAAATGAAATGTTATATTAACGTCTTCAAAAGGCCAAAGTGACCTATGAGACCAAAAATACAACCATGTGACATCTGATACACTGGCTGGAAAAGAAAAGAAAGAATTGAAGGGAGGCAGAGGGACGGGCCAGCCCAGGCGAGAAGAGAGGCGGTCGAACAGCGAAGGGGGGCGGAGGGGAAGCGGGTTCAGCGGGCGATCAGCGAAAAGAAGAAGAGGGCAGGGCAGGGCGGCGCAGGGGCGAAGGGGGGCAGGGCGGCAAAAGCGAAGCGAACAGGGCAGGGCGGGGCGGGGCGGCGCTGAGAGAGAGAGAGAGAGAGAGAGAGAGAGAGAGAGAGAGAGAGAGAGAGAGAGAGAGAGAGAGACGTCTTCAAAAGGCCAAAGTGACCTATGAGACCAAAAATACAACCATGTGACATCTGATACACTGGCTGGAAAAGAAAAGAAAGAATTGAAGGTAAGTATCTAGCCCTACAATACATCAGTAGGGAGCATCCGGAAGCAGCAACTAGGGAGAGTGGGAAGCTAATGCTACTAGTCAAAATGGGGTACATGAGTACATGGATACATGAATACATGAATATGGGGGAGTACAAAAGTGAGAGTGAGTACAACATTATATGGCTGGAGTGGTAATCATCATAGGAGCTCTAGCATGGGTCTCTGCCGGATAACCTGGATATCTGCCATAGTGAAATGCCTGGTCGGACGAGCCCGATGCCTCGCAATGATGCTCTGAATCCTCCGGTGTAGGCACCGTCTCCGATGTGAGGATCCGCGAACCCTTGGGCGTCTGGATCTGCCCAACTGGATAGCTCTCTCAACTAGAGTCCCACGGGGTGCCCACTGCTGGGTTGTCGGCTGTGTGTCCTTCCGGGTAGTCCCTCTAAAGAAGTCAGTAATCTGTCTCTGTGTGGACTCCCTGCCAGTCGAGCGTCTGCTCCTGATAATGGACTCTCTGAGCCTACGGATCTCCAGGAGATAAAAGCCCAAGCATCGTTGATCACAATAGTCCATGACTCTAGCCAGTGGTCCAAATCCCTCTCTGAAAAGGCAATGGTAGCGCCCTCGAATCTCATAATATGCTGTGTAGCGACAGATGTAGTGCTCCTCCGTCTCTGGCTCTATCCAACAAATCTGACAAATCCTGTCCCCTGGAGGTATGCCTCTAAATCTGCCTGTCTCTATCTCTAACTGATGTGAAGAGGTGCAGATCTGCCCAATGGCGCACCTCAATCCATGAGACAGATGGGTATCCATGTGGCTCGGTCTAAGTATAACGCCATCCTCGGTGGTGCGGAGAAGATGGTCTCTATAGAAAGCCATCTTCGTCCCCAACTTCTGTGAGGGCTCTAGCCATGTCCTCCTAGTGTCCAACTGAACGAGGTCCTGTCTGATGACTACTAATCTCAGAATGTGTCAAGGTGAGAGAGGGTGCCTCCAGAGAGTACTGGAAGGGTGGAAGTCTGTCTAAACTGAACCCATGGAGCTCAAACCAGGATGCTATCTGCGCGTACCAACATGAAGTGTCTCCCTCCGTGGCTAGCTGATGAGAGGACTCTAAAGCAAGTTGTGCATACCGGTGTTGGGGAAGCTCCCAGGTGCTATGAATGAAGGACATTGATCTGGCAAGAGCCTCGACTATGATCGGTGGTTCCCATCTCGGCTCTGATAATGTCATGGGGTACCGAGGTCTTAGCCCGAATCATCCTGGAGATCATGGACACAAGTGGTCTCTCCATCGATCTCCATCCATCGTATGTGCGTCCTGATCGACTGTGACGATCTAGGCTAGGCCCCCAGATCTGTACTCCATATAGCATAGCCGATGTGACCAGTGTGTCAAAAAGCCACAGCTTAGTGCGTGGCTCCTGAAATTGTACCTGTGAGCACATCCTCTCTAGACCTCCTAGTGCTGCATATCCTCTAGTCAATCTGGCCTTTGCTGCCCCCCTCATGGAAAATGTGGGCCCAGTGAACACCACTCCAAGATATGTGTAAGAGTCAACATACTCCACTGTCTCCTGCCCATATGTGAAAATAGGCGCTGATCTCCAGACCCACTGAGCTGTAGTATTAAACACCATAACCTTGGTCTTACCAAGGTTAACTGAGAGCCCATTGTCCTGTGCATAAGCATGTAAAGTATCCAAGTGCTTCTGCATACCCTCTGGTGAGTCTGCTATAAGCACAATATCATCAGCATATAAGAGCAGAGGTATCCAAGTGCCAGCCAACTGGGCTCCTCTGTCCCCTTGTGTCCCAATATAATCAGAGATCTCATCAATGTATAGTCCAAATAGAGTCGGAGAGAGTGGGCAGCCCTGTTTCACCCCTATAGTGGAGTGTACTGGCTGGGAGAGACCCTCTGAAGTCCGCACCTGCCCAACTACTGTCTCATAAAGTGCCATAATACCCCAAATGAGCTCACATGGAACCCCCAAGTCTTGCAGCCTGCGCATCAGTCTAGCTCCGGGCACTGTGTCAAAGGCCTTGCGGAAATCCACAAAGCCACAGTAGATCCTCCACCCATGTGCTCTGCCCTCCTCAATGATAGCCCTGAGGGTAAAGATATGATCCAACGTAGAGAATCTCCTCCTGAAACCGGCCTGTCCCTGAGCTCGGACCCCTTGTCTCTCTGCCCATCTGCTCAACTCCTGCTCAAGAATAGAGAGAGAGAGAGAGGCTCACATTAAAATTTCAAATGTGGCAGGTTGCGGTCCTTAGTTTTGGTGAGAGAAGCGAAGCGAAGAGAAAGGGGGCGAAAGCGAACAGCAGAGAAGCGAAGAGAGAGAGAGAGAGAGAGAGAGAGAGAGAGAGAGAGAGAGAGAGGGACTCACATATTAATTTCAAATGTGGCAGGTTGCGGTCCTTAGTTTTGGTGAGATGTATGATCCACAATTTGTAAAGCTATACAGTGTTTTCATGGTTCAGTTGCAGGTGATCATATCTGGTTCTAGTAATGTAACTGGGAGTTTCAGGGTTGATACTTGCACCAAATGAGGGTGTTCCACTGTCATGATTCAATTGAGAAATAGAATTTGACTTTAATTTCCGTTATTTTGATGGAGGTGTTTGGCTTTCCAACTCCAGCTAATACTTCCGCCTGGAACAAATATCCCGGAAGCATATGCAAATGGATCTGACGATGATCAGGTCGAATATGCATCCCCACTTTGCGTGCTTATATTCAGTGAAGCATGTTCCATTGCTTCAGTCAGGATGAAAATGGCATGCAATTTGTTGTGTATTGACTTGTGCATGTTCTTATCAAGTTCTTGTAATGGCTGCAGGCCTTCATACAAAATCTGGCTCTTTTTTTAACGACCTTTTTCAAGGTTCTTCTTGAACCTTTTTTTTTTTCCGCCGCGGGGGCGGGGGTAAGGGCACTGCTAACTGAAGGTTTATGGGTACCAAGTTTCCTATAGCGCTTTAACTTGCCATCTTGAATCAGGCACACATAGGAGTACTGGAACAAACACTTGAAAATCAAGCTGCTCTAATGCTTGGATTGGAATATTTGATTGGTATCTCTTACGTCGATGATACAGAGGTTTTCAAGGTATTTTGTTTCTCATTGTGGTCTGGTGTTTATGGTTTCACAGAAATGCTTGTGGCTCAATGCTGCTGGTTGACAATGCTTTGTTTGGTGTGAAGGTGTGTCTGGACTATTGGAATGCACTTGTATGTGACCTTTATCAGTCAGAATGCAATGTGGAGAACCCTACGGCTGCTGCCATGGGTCTTCAGGTTAAATTACTGTCTTTGTGCATAATAAGAGCTGTTTGAATTGGAGATTTCATAGGTGCATCATACCTCGAATTTTTGTTTTTGAGGCAGTTATTCTCTTTTGAGCAATCTAATCTATCGTGTCCTGCCATTATTGTGTGAGAGAGATCTTTAAGTAGTAGTTGATATCTCAACATCATCGATTTTTGAGCTCCAAAGGGTTGATTTACCTTCCAATCTTCATGACAGAGTGGTGTTGTGGTACATTCTTGCCATGAATTAGCTGTGTGGACTCTATAAGCCATGGCCATGCTTGGGTTAGCAGTTGGATTTACGGGGAGCCAATTAATACTCCCATAAAAGCAGGATATTAAGAGCGACTAGGGCCTGTAGAGTGGGAGTGCACATGGCTGAGTGTTGAACCAACAGTATCTGGGCCAGGGCTGTCAGTGTGTGGGCAATGTTCTTTATGGTCTGGAGGCATCAGATTTAGGTGTTTCGCCCTATCTAACACTTCCATGTTAGAGGTGGTTCTAAGTGGTTGGCCCTATGGTTGGGCTATATATTCCTCGTGCATTTGTGTGTGTAAGCTAGGTGCTCTGGATGAAGGCTGACCGCGGATGGTTACACGATGTTGTAACATGTTGTCCTTCTTTTTTTGTACTTATGGTAGGTGCCCATGGTTGCTGGTTTGGTTGATGGCATTGCGATGTCACAACGCAAGCAACTGTATGTCATGCCGATGTCCAAATTGAGGCTTCTTATGATAAGTCGCATGGCCAAGCCTGAAGAAGTCTTGATTGTAGAGGACGAGAATGGGAACATTGTACGCGAGACCATGAAAGATAATGATGTGCTTGTACAATACAAAGTGAGTCTTCACCCCCCTTCTTTTCTTGCTTGGCTAGTTACAAAGATGGCAGATAACATATTTTTAATATAGTTTTGCCTGTACTCTAGTCCTCTGAATTCTCTCTTTGATTTCACAGATTATGAGGGAGACTCTCATTTACTTGTCCCATCTTGATCATGAAGACACTGAACAACAGGTACCTGTGAAGCTCATATCTTTTCATATTTTCCTCTCTTTTTTTTTTTCCCGAATTTGGAAAGGAAATAATACATTTCCTGGCAACTTTATAGATATGTTTTGATTTTTAAAATACATCATATGTTTCCTGTCTGAGTTGTGCTTGCAGATGTTGAAAAAATTGAGCAAGCAGCTAAACGGGGAAGAATGGTCATGGAACAATTTAAACACACTTTGCTGGGCAATCGGTTCAATATCAGGGTCTATGGTGGAGGATCAGGTTTAGAAAAAGCTTGCGCAATTTGCTTCATTGTATTTGTGAATATATTGACAAAAATATTCACCAAAACAAAATATTGGGCTGTTTTTAAAGGAGAACGTATATTATGTATATTTAGGTGTCGGGGTGGTTCAAACTATATTATGTATATTTAGGTGTCGGGGTGGTTCAAACTATATTATGTATATTAAGGTGTTGGGGTGGTTCAAACTATATTATGTATATTTAGGTGTCGGGGTGGTTCAAACTCTGTGGGCAATCACCATAACCACTCAGGCAAGGGATTGCCTGGGACTGTCTTAATTTTACATCCTAACAATAATAGGAGCTGGAGCATATATACATAGGCATGTTTATTCCCTTTTGTGAGCGCTTTCTCCCAATTCTTTACTTTTGTGCCTGTAGGAAAACCGTTTTTTAGTCACAGTCATCCGTGACCTTCTGAATTTATGTGAGATCACTAAAGGGAAGGACAACAAAGCTGTGATAGCAAGCAATATAATGTGAGTCTCTCTCTCTCTCTCTCTCTCTCAGGGCCACATTGCATCACCTTTTCAGGGAGTGGGGATTACCTCCCTATACGATATCATCGACAAGGATGGCACATGATGCTTGGTGATACATGAGGTCTCTATGCTGACTCCATTGTACACACAGGGTTAGTGTAGTACGCTGGCCCTGTTATTCTGTTTTGCAGTTAGTTTCTTCTCTCATGTTGTGACATACAGTTAAGTCATGGTTTGTGTGTCACATCTTTAGGTCTCATAAACCCTTTGGGTCTTTTGTTGAGGTTGATATAACTTCCTCCTCCTCCCTCCCTCCCCCCCCCCCCACACACACACGCACGCACGCACGCACCTACACACGCACGCACGCACACACACCACCACGGCTACAGAGGAGCACGAGTCATGACTTCTGAGATCCCCACGACAGCAGTGAGTCTTCCAAGCATTTGTATACGAGCTGTGCACCCCCACCCATATGTGTACATGCTTTTTGCTTCCCACAGAACATGCAATCCAAGAGCGGTTGACCACTATTTTATGCTTTTTCCTTGCATGGTTTTCTTCTTACTTAGCGGGGTGTTGAATAATCAGGTATGTGGTCGGCCAATATCCTAGATTCTTGAGAGCACATTGGAAGTTTCTCAAAACGGTTGTTAATAAGCTGTTTGAATTCATGCATGAGACACACCCAGGAGTGCAGGTAAACTACTTTTTAGTAGCCAACTGTGGTGTGTAATACGTCTCCTCTTTTATGTTGTTTTGTTTTACAGTGTTATGTATGATTCCATTTCAGGACATGGCATGTGACACGTTTTTGAAGATTGTGCAGAAATGTAAAAGGAAGTTTGTCATACTTCAGGTTTGTTATTTTGTTCCTTGTTATGCACATGGATATGTGTGTTGTGTGTGCATCCATGGATATGTACATACATCATATTGAAGTTTGTTAGCCAAAATTGCGGAAACTCCATTTCCTTGAGGGCACCGTTTCCGTTTCTGTTTCCCATTTCCTAAACTCACCTAAGGACCTCCCCCAAACTTTTCCCCTGCAAAGATGATCTATCCTAAGTTTCTCATCTATTTCTCTCAACGTTTTTCTAAAATCATTTCTAATTACAATTACTATATAATGAAATAGACATGCCGTTTCCTAGTGCTTCTGTTTCCTTGTTCAAGCGGTTTCCATTGCGAAGACATCATCCGTTTTTGTTGCATACAATTATCACATACATACATGCATGCATGCACAATTCACATGCACATGAGAAAATGAAATGATATATTAACGTCTTCAAAAGGCCAAAATGACCTATGAGACCAAAAAGGTTACAACAATTGGTGGATCTGATACGATGTTTGTGTAAGAAAAGCTAAAACAACTAAACAACTAACTGAAACTGAAACAACAACTATGGGGAAAAGTAAGGTACTAGGAGCTCCTAATGGATAACAACTGGGAAGGAAAACCCCAGCAACAAAGGTAAGCATCATATACATCACTATCCAAAGATGTCTCTCATCGGTCGATGGCAGATATCCTCAATGTCCTCCATGGTGAGTACTCTGACTCGACGTTTCCCATGCCGTGCTAGTATGGTCTTGATCCTCTGTTGTAGTCTCTGCCGGTGTCGAGATGGGCCTCTCATCTTGGGGCGCCTGGACCGCCCTAGCTCTATAGCCCGATCAATCAGTGTACTGGTGCGGCTATACTCTGGGGCTAGCTGCAATGCGTGCTGGCCTGACTGTTAATCTCTGGTTGAGAGAAGTCTGTAATCTGCCTCTGTAGGTGTCTCTCCCTCTCTGATCCCCTCCCTCTCAAGAGACCCTCTCTATGTCTACGCAGCTCCAGCAAGTATAATCCGAGGCATCTCTGATCCTGGTATCTCATGACTCTGGAAAGTGGTCCGAAACCCTCTCTGAACAGGCAGTGAAAACGGCCTCGTATCTCATAATATACTGGACAGTGACATATGTAATGTAACTCTGTCTCTGGCTCCATCTGGCACAACTGACAAATCCTGGCCTCAGCTGATACTCCTCTGAATCTGCCAGTCTCAATCTCTAGCTGGTGTGAGGATGTGCGCATCTGACCAATAGCACACCGTACCCCATGAGAAAGAAGTGCATTGTATAAAGGAGACTGATCGAGTGAGTGCCTCTACTACCAATGGGGGGGCAGCCATCTCTGCACGGATAATATGATGTGGTACGGAGGCCTTGGCCCTAATCATCCGGGAAATCATAGAAACCAAGGGCCTCTCCATACATCTCCATCCATTAGTGCTACCAGCTCGGTTGTGGTGATCCATTGAGGGTCCCCATATCTCCACTCCATACAGCATGGCTGAAGTGACCAAAGTGTCAAAGAGCCAGAACTTTGTTCGAGGTTCCTGAAACTGAACCTGCGAACACATCCTCTCTAGTCTCCCTAATGCCACATAAGCTTTGGTCAATCTGGTCTCCGCTCCTCTCCTCAAGGAAAATAGTGGGCCACTAAAAACCACACCGAGGTAAGTATATGCTTCTGTATACTCCACTGTCTCCTGACCATATGTAAAGGTGGGTGCTGACCTCCTAATCCACTGTGCTGTGGTGTTAAACACCATCACCTTGGTTTTACCAAGGTTAACAGACAATCCACGGTCTTGTGCAAACGTGTGCAATGCATCCAAATGACGCTGCATCCCCTGTGGAGAATCTGAGATCAACACAATATCATCAGCATACAATAACAGCGGAATCCATGTCCCTGCTAGCTGTGCTCCTCTGTCACCCTCCCGCTCTACATAGTCCGAAACCTCATCCACATATATCCCAAATAAGGTGGGAGAAAGGGGGCAGCCGTGTTTCACTCCAATAGTGGAGTGAACCATCTCAGATATACCCTGAGTAGTACGTACCTGCCCCACAACTGTCCTATATAAAGCCATGATTCCCCAAATCAGCTTTGTGGGCACTCCCATCTCCTGTAGTCTGCGCATCAGTCTAGCTCTCGGTACTGTGTCAAAAGCTTTGCGGAAATCCACAAAGCAACAATAAATCCTCCTGCCATATGATCTGCCCTCCTCAATAATAGCTCTGAGTTTCAAGATATGGTCAAGAGTGGAGAAACCTCTCCTGAACCTTGCCTGCCCTGATGCACGTATGCCCTCTCTCTGTGCCCATCTACTCAACTCCTGCTCAAGAATAGATGCATATAATCTAGCCAATGTGTGACCAATCATGATGGTATGATAATTCCCAGGAAGCATGGGATCCCCTGACTTGAAGATAGGCACAATCATGGACATATTCCAAGTCTCAGGAAAACCCTCACACATGGCTCGGTTAAACATCATAGCAATCTGCAAGCATATCTCTGGCATGAATAAAGTGCTCTGCTACCAAACCATCATGATCATATGCTCTCCCAGTCCTCATTGTGTCAATAGCTTTCCTTACCATCTTAGCAGTAAAGAAAGCACATGTCTCTGGGCATGGCTCCGATGGGTCTGGCAGGGGCGGCTGTCCTGCTGCTGTGTACAGGGATGCTGCATACTCACCCCAAATCTCTGTGGAGGTAATGGCTGGTGATGGTGAATGCTCATGGAATAGTCTCCATGCCTCGCCTGAGTCCTGACTCATAAATAACTGATACAAATCCCTTTCTAACTGAGCAAGATAAGCCCTCTTCTTCCGTCAAACTAGGCGCTAGAAGGTAATCCGTGACTGTTTGTGAGTGGTAACACCCTTGAGCACCTCTCTCTGTAATCTGATCCTCATCTTTGCACTCCTCATCATACCAGCTGTTCTGGGGCATGTTCCTAGATCGTCTCCGTGTAGGCTGACTATGGGGATATGCCTCTGATGCTGCAGCATGAAGCATCTCTATCAATATCTGAGTGAGCTCATCTAATGGCCGTCCCGGCTCCTCGGCATATAAGCGTCTGTATATCTCATCCGTGTACACGGTGTCAATCTCCCTCGTAAAGGTATAACGAGTGTGTGTGGAGACCTGTCCCAATGGAGTTGTGCTGAACTGAAATGTGAGAGTGAAGGACAAGATAGCATGATCCACTGCTACTCCAACCGGCCTAGTGCCTACCATAAATCCTGAAAAGAGGGAATGAGACTGGGCTGAGCCATAACATAGTCCAGTGTACTTGCACCATGCCGATGTGGAAAGCAAGTGAAACCGCCCGCTGCCGGGAATCTCTGTAGGCCATTCAGGATGGCCAATCCATGTGCAGTCCCCATGTCTATCAAATACCGCCCATACTCAGTGTGTTCCTCATCGTGTGAGAGTCTAGATAGGCCCATATCCCTAACATCAAGCTCCCTCAACATCTCCTCTGAGGTATCATAAAATACTGTCTGGTTATGGGCGGTTCTGGCATTGAAGTCCCCTAGGAGAATGATGTCACCATCCGTGGAGAACTCCCAAATGTCATCATCCAAAATAGAAAAGGGAGACTGCCCGTAGGTGATGCATACACTGATGTACTAGGAGCAAAATAGCATATAGCAATTTAGAGATATCTGCCTGTCTCTGCCCTCAGTCTAACCCACATGTACCTAGACTGCTCATCTCTGCGGACTATATGTGTCAGTTGCTGCAGCTCCTCTCTAAACAATACTGCCACTCCTCTTGAGCCCCGTCCTCTATGCTCTGAACGAGTCTCTTGTCTACAAGCCGTCTCCCATCGGTATCCACTAACATGTGGCATGGACTGTCCAGGAGCGTGATGCGTCTCAGAGTAGATGATAATGTTCCTCCCAGTGAAACTATCCTCAAAAGCCCCTACATCAAGGCGTAGAGATCCATTACAATTCCAAGTAGCAACTTTGAGTGTAGTCCCATAGGTCTCGCACCATCATGAAGAGCGCCTCTCCATAATCACCACTCTACCATCTCTATAGAAGGCCACTTTCCCTTTCTCTCGGGCTGTCCTTATCTCGGGCATAACTTCTTTCATGTGGGCAAGCTGCGAGAGTGTGAGGTCATCTCCAAGAAATATTCCCGTCTTCTTGAGTGTAGGATGTCTCTTCAAGAAGTCCTTCTTCGCTTCCATGGAGGGGAAACGAATGATAAGTGCTCTCTCCTTAGAAGATTCGCCACCACTACCTTCTCTCTTCTTTCCCACTCTCCATGCCTTTGTGTGTGTGGCTTCAATGCCCATCATAGAGAAGAGCTCCTTGGTTTCCCCTTCCGCATCATCACGGTCTTTTAGACCGGACACTCGTACATGTAAGGCCGGGGTCTTCCTCCTTTGCTCCTCTTCAAGGGTCATGTTGATGATGGTGGGAGTGGGGATGGGTGACGATTCTTTACCTTTCCCTTTCTTGGCGACCTCAATCCATTTCTCCGCCTCGTCCATCTTCTTTTGTGTCTGAGAGAGAGAGAGAGAGAGAGAGAGAGAGAGAGAGAGAGAGAGAGAGAGTATACTAAAGACCCAATGGGCCTATGAGACCAAAGTGATACAGTAATGTCCATGGCATATCTCATCATGGAATGGAAAATAAACCAAAAACAAAACATAAACATAGCTATCTCAATGAGGTGATACAAAACTGTCCATGGAAACTCATCATGGAATACTAGGAACATAGAAACATGAGAGGAGCATCAGCCCCCAGTAGGTGGTATGCCACACTTCAAAATATCAAGCATGGGGCTAATGAGTATGGCTGAGAGGTGTGCCTCAGTTGTGTCATGTGGGAAGGTAGCTCGATGGCACTGGAGCATGTCCTGGATCTGGAGATGATGAGGGGATCGTGGCTGACGTCCAGGGGGCCGAGGGCGTCGGGCACGTTGAAATGCGAATGCCCGGGCCGAGGTAACTCTTCTCGGGCAAGGTGGGTTGGGAGCAGCTTTTGTGGGAATGGAGTATGCTAGATATACTGGTTAGAGGTGTTGCAGTTGCATGTAGACATTGCCAAAGCATTTGATACAGTGCATTGGGACTTTATTGTTGTCACCATAAAACGTTTGGGATTTGGTCGGAAAATGACAGAAGTCATCTATTGGCTATATGCAGGTAGCACAGCTATATGTATCGTTGGGAAAGGATGATCATCACCCTGGACTTTGGGAAGATCGGTTAGACAAGGCTGCCCACTAAGCGCCATCTTGTATGCAATCGCCCCGCATCCTTTGCTGATGTATATGGATATTCTTACTTGGGAAGGAGAATTACATGGACTGGTATAGCCAGATGGGTCATCAATAGTTGCACATGCCTATGCTGATGACTCCTTTTTCTTCCCGGCAGACAGTTTAAGGGATTTAATACTTTAAAAAAATCCTTTTATGCATCTATTTATGCATAAAATCAAATTTAATAGAAATAACACTTTTAAAATAAAAAGAATTTCTTTATGCATCTATTTAAGCATAAAAATTAACTTTAATAAGAATAACACTTTTGTAATTAAAAAAATTCCATTATGCATCTTTCTATGCATAGAAATCAAATTTAATAAGAATAACACTTTTATAATTAAAAAATTTCCTTTATGCTTCTTTCTATGCATAGAAATCAAATTTAATAAGAATAACACTTTTGTAATAAAACAAATTCCATTATGCATCTTTCTATGCATAGAAATAAAAATATAAATAAAGAATGAACGATCAAGTACCCATCAGTCACAACTAACATTAAATGGATAGGTAGAATTGAAATATCCATCGACTTTACTCTTAGACATGAAAATATCAAATGCACTAAGGCACACAAATAGATCAGAGGCACTAGTGTAAATTTGAAATTATCAATGATACACACAAATAAGTATGAAAATAAGGAAGCTATCAATGTGAAGACCGAGTACAAGCTGAAATATAAATAGATTCTTGTGCATTGAGTCCAATAAAAAGAAAAATTCAGGGAGCAAGGCGATTGAGAGAAGTTGAGGGCTAGGAACAAGGCTGCAAGAAACATGCAATAGGGGTTTGAGGAGTCGGTATCAAGCAAAGATGGCACATAGATAGAATACAAAGTGAAAATCAATCAATTCAGAAGTATTTCTTTATATGTACGAGTACGAAAAGCATGGTACTGGTACGGTACGTATTGAAAGTACATTACGGATGAGTACGAGTACAGAATGCAACTATGGTTTGCACAACCTCGGATCGACATGTATCATCTTCTAATTTTAGGACCACATTTAACCTGTTTAGGCTTCAAATTCAAACCAATATAGACTTGTATTATCTATTTGGGAAGCCTAACATGTGTATCTATATATGTTTATATATATGTGTGTGTGTGTGTGTGTGAGTGTGTATATACACATATATGTGTAAATGTATGTATACACATATATGTGCATATGTAAATATACACATATATGTGTATATTTATGTATATGTGTGTGTGTGTGTGTGTGTGTGTGTGTGTGTGTGTGTGTGTGTATATATGTGTGTGTGTGTGTGTGTGTGTGTATATATGTCTGTATATATATTTGTCTATGTATGTATATGTATATATATGTACATATATATATGTGTATATACACAGATGTATATATATATATATACATGTATATATACATCTGTGTATATACATGTATACATATACATGTATATACATGTATACATGTATATACATACATGTATATACATGTATATAGATATATACATACATGTATATATATATGTATATACACACATGTATATATATACAGATGTATATATATATATATATATGTATATATACATGTATATATATACAGATGTATATATATATATATGTATATATACATGTATATATATATATATATGTATATATACATGTATATATATATGTATATATACATGTATATATATATGTATATATACATGTATATATATATACATGTATATATACATACACACACACACACAGAGGAGATTTAGAGAGAGAGAGAGAGAGAGAGAAGGAAAACGAGAGGAGACAGAGAGAGGTATGCATGCAATATATCTGTGTGTGTGTATATATATATGTATATATATATACACACAGATATATATATATATACATGTATATATATATATATATCTGTGTGTGTGTATACATCTATATATCTACAGGCCGGGTTTTCAGAGAAAAAGGTTTGCCAGGGATGGAAGATGACAGAGGGACTTCGGGACAGGATTGGGATGATGACAGTCATCCAAGAGCAGGTTGGATTCCCGTCATCAAGTTTAGCAGAGGGGGATGTCATGTGCATCACAGATGCCATGGACATTCTCAGGGCTAGATCCAGAAGAGGCAAACAGATAAAGACCATGAACCAGTAGAAGATGGACATGGAGCAGGACTTGGAGCAAAGCATGGATCAGAGGGCTGTCGGCTGCAAGAAAGAGGATGCTGGCTGCCAGAAGAGCTGTCGGCTGACGTCAGCAAAGTGTGGGCAGCAGGCGCATCAAGAACATCTAGTCGGCTGCATTAAATGGATTTTTATGAACTTGTAACTGGCCGACCAGCAGTCGGCCAGTTCCCCATGTAGTCCAAGGGCTATAAATAGCCCCCCTTGCTCTATGTTTTAGTCATTCAGCCCATTAGGGGTTTGAGTCATTGGGAGTCCTAGTCTAGGGCAGAATTTTGGGTGTTTTACCACCTTTTCAGGAAGGCAGCCAAGGGCTGCAGACATGTACCCTTTTTGTACCATAGTATATACTGAATTTCCAGCACTTCTCTCTCTCTCTCTCTCTACTCTCTCTCTACGTGCGTTTTTGCATCAGATGGTGCGTTTTTGCATCAGAAGGTTTCCAAGAGTGTTTAGGGCTGAAAGAAGACTTCCCAGAGCTTCCGCATGTTACATTGGTATCAGAGCGTCAGGCTCAGCAAAGCTAAACACTGATTCAGTCCCAGATGATGGTGTACAGGTCCAAGGTATAGGAAAGTACACGGATTCGAAGCCCAAGGCGAGGAGCACAGAAGCGGGAAGAACTCCCAGGAGGTTTGTTGGTGGTGTTCCACAGTGCCAGATGGGGATGGCAGTTCCGTGAGCCAGATAGGTTCTCAGGTAACGGTCCCAAGGGAGGTTTATCCTCCAAGGGTGATGTGAGAGTGCCAGACTCAGTTCCAGGAATGAAGACCAAGACGGTGTTCAGAGTCAGGGCAGGAATGGATTGTGGACTAGAGGAAGACCAGATGCATAGATCTTCATCAGAGACAGAGTGGTTTGGAGAACAGGCCGGGTTTTCAGAGAAAAAGGTTTGCCAGGGATGGAAGATGACAGAGGGACTTCGGGACAGGATTGGGATGATGACAGTCATCCAAGAGTAGGTTGGATTCCCGTCATCAAGTTTAGCAGAGGGGGATGTCATGTGCATCACAGATGCCATGGACATTCTCAGGGCTAGATCCAGAAGAGGCAAACAGATAAAGACCATGAACTAGTAGAAGATGGACATGGAGCAGGACTTGGAGCAAAGCATGGATCAGAGGGCTGTCGGCTGCAAGAAAGAGGATGCTGGCTGCCAGAAGAGCTGTCGGCTGACGTCAGCAAAGTGTGGGCAGCAGGCGCATCAAGAACATCTAGTCGGCTGCATTAAATGGATTTTTATGAACTTGTAACTGGCCGACCAGCAGTCGGCCAGTTCCCCATGTAGTCCAAGGGCTATAAATAGCCCCCCTTGCTCTATGTTTTAGTCATTCAGCCCATTAGGGGTTTGAGTCATTGGGAGTCCTAGTCTAGGGCAGAATTTTGGGTGTTTTACCACCTTTTCAGGAAGGCAGCCAAGGGCTGCAGACATGTACCCTTTTTGTACCATAGTATATACTGAATTTCCAGCACTTCTCTCTCTCTCTCTACTCTCTCTCTACGTGCGTTTTTGCATCAGATGGTGCGTTTTTGCATCAGAAGGTTTCCAAGAGTGTTTAGGGCTGAAAGAAGACTTCCCAGAGCTTCCGCATGTTACATTGGTATC